>NC_051163.1:2147625-2447625 GCF_013339745.2 Dermacentor silvarum | reverse complement strand
ATCGAGCATTTTATAGGTGGCTACATGAGTAGGTGTGCCGACCGGTGTAGTTCACTGTTTCTCCACGTCATGACAGCAGAAGTGGCGCTGCAGTCAGAGGTCTGTCGCGAAGCGCGCGTCGTCTGCTACTGAGAGTTGTTATTTCGCGCCTGTTATATTTAAAATAATTGGTTTTCCCAGTAAAAACTGAAAGAAAATGGTTAAATTATGTTGAGAGAGTGCATAAAAGTGTGGTGTTTCTTGCTGCAATGAGTAATCTTCAAAAGCGGTCATTTATATCGTCTGGCGGCACGCTGCACTGCGCTCGCAGTCACGATAGTTCTACGAGTTCCTGTAATTTACTTAGAAGTTTAAGGAGCAAAGTGAATATTATGGGTGATCTCCGTGAATACGAAGCTTTTTAGGCTCTGAAACAGAGTGAAAGTGTCCCTGTACAGAGAAAAAGTAGCCGAAGGGGCACCACTTACTTTGAGTCGAATCATATAAGTTCGGCTACAAACATGTAAGCTACGGGCTAAAATATCACTGATTTTGACGCCACCAGACCCAGAACATTCAGAGAAATGTGAGCTTGCACATCACATGCTGAGAAAATGTTACAACCACATTAGTGATGTGTGAGCGCCAGTTCGAGGAGGATTTCATTGAACGTGATGTGCATATTCGCGAAGGTGCATTTGCGGCTAATGAATGACACTGTTCCTTCAATGCTACCCGACGCTCGAGCTGAAGAAAACTCACGCAGAAAGAACAAGCAAGGCTTCGACGGGATGCCGGTAGCTAAAATAATCCTGAAGAGACAGTGAGCCAATTAATAAACTAATAGCGCGCCTTTGACGCAGCTTCTCGCGGGTGACCACGACCTCTCGGCCTGGTCGCCACTTTGCGATGGCGCGCACTGACGACGCTGCGTCGTCTTCTAACCTCACCCCCGCTCCTCCGACATTTCAACCCAAGCGAACCGATTGAAATACACTCGGGTGCCAGTGGTTTCGGCATTGGCGCTGTTCTTGCGAAGCGAAAGACCGGCTTCGATGAATACGTTGCCTACGCCAGCCGCGCACTCACGAAAGCGGAAGCCAACTATTCCGTAAGAATGCTTGGCTATCATTTGGGACATACCGAAATTCCGCCCTTACCTCTATGACCGCCATGGAGGAAGGAAAAAGGAGGAGGGAGCATACCGCAACGCGACTGTGGCGGCCCAACACGTGGTGAAAACGTCAGAGCACGGAGGAAACGTCAGAGCGCGCGGTAGGTTTTAGTACTCCCGGTAGATTTTTTTTTTTTCAATACCCATTCGAAACCATTTGAAACTCATAACATAAACAAAAACAAAACCAAGGAAAAGAAAACAAGGAAAACGGCGCCGTGGTAGCTCAATGGTGAGAGCATCGCACGCGTAACGCGAAGACGTGGGTTCGTTCCCCACCTGCGGCCAGTTGTTTTTTCATCCATTTTCATTATTTATCATTTCTTTAATTCAATCAGTAAGTACAAGTAATTTCCCCTATGTTGTCCTTGGTGCCACTGTTTGTTGGCTTCTTATGATCGAAACGTTCATGACAGACATGTTCGCTTGGGTGATGCCCAACGACGATACGCCCATTCTCATCGCGGGGGCAATATTCGCTAGAGCAGGCCCACCATAGGCACAGCTTCGCTAGCTTCCATCTTCACTGGAGTGGAAGGGCTCTGAATTGTTACGTTGTTGCCCATCATATATGCACCAGGGACGGACGCAGAACTGTTTCCTAGCCAGCGTTGACTAGCAACCACTATCGGAGGGCATTGTTCTCTGTCCATGACCTGAAATTGCAAGGCGGCCGGACAACAAAAATTGGAGGACGCTTAAGCTTCACCTTTAAGAGTGGAACGCGATAGCGTTATCGGGACCCGTTCGCATCGCAATTTTCTTTGAGTCGGTTTCACTGCAACACAGAAGGTGGGAAAGTGTCACAGACCCCGTGGACGAGGCGCAGACGCCGGACCAAATTGCAAAGCAAACTTATCAGCTTCCGAAAATAATCCCACGAAAGCAAGGACAATTAGTAATGGGCACTCTGGTGCGCCAGCGAATGCCGGTAGTTGTCCAAAGACCGAGTCAGATCCTAGAGTTGTCGAAACACAACAAAATATATTCTTCACACAAGGCAGTTACACACACACACGTGTACACTTATAGGCTAGACACAATTCTACAAGCTTCTATTCCGATTTTCAGTAAAACAGGCAATGGATCCTAACAATCACGAAAAGTGCGATCGAGAGGCTGCATCTTCGGGTATATTTGTTCAGTGGAAAGCAGAATCTATAATGCTGAATTTCCGATTGAATAACAGTTGACGAAGTGCGAGGTGATGGAGTCCCAGCAGAATATTGAGCATTCTGAGGAGAACCCCATTTTTATGCAACGTACAAATTGCCGCAACAAAAACGCTAATGAGCAGGCCGGAAGAATTGAAAAAACGCAGCATTAGGGGATGCTTTGATATGAGCAATGAGAAAGGCGCCTTACCTCACTAACAATACTGTTCCTTCTCGGAACAAAGTTCTTTCGGCCAATGTTGTGCAGCCATTACTTCTTGCGCAAGCCATCACGCTTTCCTTGCGGTATCGTAAAAACTGCATAACCATCATCACGCTTCTTGCTGCAGTTATATGCGCAGCAGCACTGCATAGCGCGGCAATGCGTGCAATGTTAGCGTGCAAACAGCGTGCAATGTTAGCGTGCGACGTTCTCTATACGCCGAGCCAACCGAGCTAAGGCGCAAATGGCGCGAACGAAACAGCAAAACACAAGCAAAACGCAAGCTCCGCTCGTTTCCAAGCGCAACGGCACGGCGACCAATCAATGGCAATCATCGTGCAGGAAAACGGGCGCAAGACCGTCTGCCGCGGATGATGATGATGATAAGTGGTTCTTGAGGAAAGGGAAAGGTTGACGCTATCTTCTGCAGCCCTTGAGGGAGCACGGCTCAGCGCAGAGGAGATTCGCGAGGGGCGAAGAGGAGGCGAGGAGGTCGCGCGCCAGCGGCAGAGTACAAAGAGTGGCGGTACTTTAAAATTATCAAGGGGCTTTAGATGCAACCAGATATAGGACACAGCCACTGGCAGATTATGGAGACGGGGCTTTGCCTTGCAGCTCTCACGGTAACCACTATCTTTAGTCCACTTCAAGAGGAGGGTTGAGTTGTACCCTTTGCGTAGATTAACCTCGCAACACATCTGATCTGAAAATGTTTTCGTGGTTCAACTTTCCGGCACAGTTGATCATGTGCAACGCTACTTAATTGACGAGTCGCCGATTTGCGCTGACGTGCTTGGCCATGGCGTATCAAACACAAGAAAACGTGGTCATATACCACTGCAACAAAGCAGAGTGCGTTAATCGCAACTTGAGGGCTAGCTTATTGCCCATACTGCTAGTCGATCACAATGACTAGGATGCCAAGCTTCCCGAAATGGCGTTTGCTACGGGTAGCACAGTGAACCACCCTACAGGTTTTACCCCTGCTAAGTTTCGTAATTTCAGTAAGGGGAAATTCTTTTCACCCTTAGCCAACGTACATCACAGCCATAGTTTCACCCTGCCCAAATGACTTCAGGTGGTGCTCACGAACGTTCAGAACATGCGTGCTCGGTTGTAGCAGACAGACCAGGTCGTAGCGACGTTGATCACGAGCTTGGCGACTTGGTATTACGGCGCACACACCTTTTGAGTAACGCATCCGGGGGGTTTTCGGCGTCCCCAGCACCTCGATGGTCTGTTAACCGTATTTCAGATCGCTCTTATTGCTTATTTGAAACATATGTCACAATGTCCGGGTGCTTTCTGTGCACGTTTCCCTCGCATTAACGTGGTTGCGCAATATATAGCTAACTTTTCGGCTGGTATTTTCGTCAATAAGTTCACGCGGTCATGCGCGATGCTTTATTGCCGCAGGGCCTCCAGTCCTCCCTCGCTGCCTTTTGAGTCTTATTTGTTCCAGACACGTGCTACATCACATGGCTGAGTAGATGTGAAAAACGACACTGTATCGCGCCTTGACAAAGCTCCCATCTCCTGAAAGTGCAGCAGACACGCAGACAGATGATCTACTGGACCAATATATAGCGAACAGTACTTTCAGCTAATACAATAACAGACTGAAATTTAAAACTAAACATAACTCCAGCTTTGGAACTGCAGAAATAAATGGCGAAAAAATTGCTCACGGTTTTTTGAGGAAAGGTTTTTAATAAACAAAGCATTTAAACTATGGTTACCTAAAGTTGAAGGAAGAGCCTTCTCGTGGACCTGCGATGAAAGAAGTAACGCTTACTGTCCGGTTTCGTTACTGACGGAGAAAGGCTGTTCTACAGGAAGATAACAAATGCGCAGTTTGGATCCGGAGTGTAGTGAGCTTTATTTAGGCGGCACTTGCGCGGCGTCGATGTTGGCCTTGGCCGACGGCTCTGGGACGTGGGCGTCCGACATGACAGTCTCGTGCAGGCGCGTGTACGAGGGCCTCCTGAGGCGCAGGGGCGACATGGGCGCCATGGTGACGCTCAGCTCGTTGGCGCCCTTCGCGAGAGCCGATTTGACGCCGTACTGGTCCATGGTGTCCACGGGCACGCCGTCCACCATGAGCAGCACGTCGCCCGGGTACATGTGCTTGTTGGGCGTCGTCACCTGCACGTCCGTCGCCTGCAATAGACAGCGCTGCAATGTTGGCACCACTTGCATGCTTGAGTTGGGGTGTTCTGCTTTGACGCAGACCAGTCATGTGTTCTCTTGTGTGGGTGTGTGCGGATCCAGGGGGGACTTGTCACGTGCTCGAACACGTGACAAAATCAGGAAGTCCTTCCCAGCTGTTACTGTTAATTATTTTGCTCTGAAGAGACAGAAGAGGTTTAATGATTATTGAAGAGAACCCGCCAGCATTAAAAAAAAAACCATCATCATCAATCACCATATCAAATTCGGACCCCCCCCTTTCCCTTGAAAAAAAAAAAACGGAAAAAATCGGAAAAAATCAGAAAAAAAAAACATTGACTCGCCTGTTGGCGCGCCTGCGAAAGTGGCTGTCCAGCGAAGCTGTTTATTTATTTCTTTATCACAATACCCACAGCACCCGTAGGCATTACAGCGGGGGGAAGAAGGAAACAAAGAACCAATAAATAACGCAGGCAAAACAAAACACGTACCCGGAACACTTTCATACTCGCACATACACACAAAAACAATAAGATAGTGTTTTTGTGTTATATGATAGTGGGCGTATAGAACACCACTACAACTGCTGAGGCCATATGCAATGCTTTATGGATTTAGAGTAATGCCAGTAATGGTAATTTAGATGTAACGGTAGTAACAGTAACTTTGACAGCACGCCGCCACTGGTCGTATTACCGTTTCTTTTTCCCTCTGCCGCTCCTCGAGAGTCCGAACTATGCACTGCCTACAGATAGCGGTGCTACAACAACAATGAAATCAGTTGCCAGGCTGGTTATTTTATAGACGAAAGGCTAGAGACGTTGCTCCCCCCGTCGCAAGCTGCCGTCGCCGCGGCAGCTTGCGCAACAGGCGCAACAAACTTATCGGGAAACGTATGCGGGGAGCGCTACGTGCTTCGGATTGTTATCAGCAAAGCCTTACCATCACTTATGTGGTTCGGATGCTTGCTTTGTACTTGTTATTTATTAAAACGAATGCTGTTTTGTATGTTGTATGCATGATTCCAAAGAATGTATGCACTTTTCGCTTCACTTTGCTGAGTGCTTGAAGCCTGCTGCACCTCGGCTGCGGGTCGGCCCGGTATTGGGCTACCTCCGGGATCAGCCTTCATTTTTGCCACGGACGTGGGCACGAAAAAATCAGTAGCCCCTCTCCTGTCGAGGAAATGGGGGTAAGCGAAGCTTGTCGTGTGTTTCTTCGGTGCTCCTCGGAACTAATTGCACTGACGAGTACCACGTTGTGCTCTAACCACAACCGGTCACACGCACTGTAGCTGGCTCCGAAGTTCCGGTTGAGAAACTCGCATTGGAACCTGGCCGTAGCACCGTGAAAGTTGGCGCTACCGTTACCGAGGCGTGCACCACCGTTGTCGGGTTCCTGGAGGGCTATACGAAGCTGACGTTTGGCCTCAACACCGCGCTCCCTCAAATCAGGGTTTGCGGCTCTTCGCTGACGTTTCGCCTGGGCTTCGGAAGCCCTCACTCAAGAATCGGCATGTTGACGACGAGCCCTTTTCCGAGCGCGTTCGCAGCGCCGTTGCTCAAACGCAGCCTGCTACTCGGAGGAACGCACCACGCGAGGCCTTCCCATCCGGACGCCGAAACTGATCTGAGGCAAGGGAAGCACGGCGGAGCGCGCGCTAACCACATTTCCTTCCCTTTCCCTCTCCTCGACACACCAAACGCTCCTGATAGGTCGCGCGCGTCCCATGATCCGACGCCGGTGCAGCTTTTCCCATAGCTGCTCTTTCTTTCTTTCTTTCTTTCTTCCTTTTTTCTTTCTTTCCTGTCCCTGGCTCATATGTGCATATCATTGGCTCATACCTGCATATGCAATGCGGATATGCGCCACAAGTGAGTTTTTGCGTGACTACAACGCCACCGAACTGTATGAGCCAATACAAGCTTCGCTTGAAAATGCCGACTAACTATAGTCGGGTACAACTTAAGATGGAAGGAGAGGCCCCGCCCAGGTGACCGAAGCACGGCAGCCGATTGCCTCCGCGACAGAAACAGTCCCGCTGACACGACTCGACCAAGTTCGAAGCACGCGCTGCCATGTTCTCCGTCGGCGAGTTCACCAACCGTCTGGCTCATGACGTCAGTCTAGAGTGCGCGCCCATTGGTGGAGGCTCGGGTGCATCCGCCTTTGAGGCGCAGATGCCGCTGCCTCAGGCTCGACTGTAGTTCACAGGCGATGTCTGCGCTGCAACATGGTAGGGTCCTTGATATTTGGAGACATGCTTGGATGTCAGGCCGGCTGGAACCCAAAGCCATACAAGGGAGTCGGGGAGAAAGTGACAATGTGGGTGATCATTGTCACATCGAGATTTTTGGTGACATTGGTCGACGGCTGTAAAGGAACGGGTGAGATGGCGGCATTCCTCGGCGCGGTGGGCAGCTTCGGAGATGGGCCTGCATTCGGATGAGCCAGGTCTGCAAGGAAGAATGGTGTCGAGGGTAGTCGAAGGCTCGCGGCCATACAAGAGGAAGAATGGGAAAATTTTGTGGTCGCCTGTGGTGCAGTGTTGTAGGCGTACGTGATGAATGGAAAAATAAGCTCCCAATCAGTGTGATCAGAGGTGACGTATTTGGAGAGCGTGTCGCCAAGGGTGCAGTTAAATGTTTCCGTCAAACCATTAGTTTGAGGATGGTAGGCGGCGGTGGTGCGATGAACGATGCGACATTCAGCAAGGAGCGCGTTTACGACTTCGGAGAGGAAGACACGTCCTCTATCACTCAAAAGTTCACGAGGTGCGCCGTGACGGAGAATAAAGTGTTTCAGGACGCAGGGGCACTATAACGTAAATGATTCCAAACTGTTTTGATTCCAATTTCTGCAATCAGCCTCCACGATTGGTCAAAACATTTTCGGGCCACTCCTAACTTCGCCTGTCTGTCACGCGACGTCACGAAAACCGCGACAGCTCCCCATCTGATATAACGTGTACACACTTATTATGCGTGATTAAACCGCACAAAAGAAAAATAACCATTCCTGATTCGACGCCTTTTCACCATTAGTCCTCTACTATTGGTACAATGTTTCCTGGCTACGACCACTTCGCCTGCCTGTCGCGCGACCTCACAAAACCGCGAAAACTCATCACGTCAAAGTGACGCGTACGCGAAAAAAATGCATTAATATGCCGAACAAAACAGTTTTTTTTTTCTGAATAGCCACAGACTGCTCCGTTCCGAAAGGAATAGAAGATGGCTGCCCGCCGATCGCTTAGGCCCTCGCTACTCGCACCTGCCGGTGAGCATGTATTTATTTGCGCATGATAAACCTTTTTGCGTGGCAGTAAAACGTTATCGAGCCCTTTCGCAATGCATACGACATCGCTCTGCCAACTCATGCTTGCTGAGGATCCGTTTCAGCGGCATTCTTATCCTTACGTTGCACGCCGCCGCGATTTTCGACCAGCCACCGCAAGCCAAGTAAGGCAAAGCGGACCAATCGGAGAAGCCGGCAACACCCTCTTCATGCGGTTATCTATTTTCACTGTGCTGGCTCGGCCCCATCGAAACCCTCTCCACTAGAGCGTGCTCCTCGCTTCTTGTCAGCCAATTAGACAAGAAAAACCGCTGAGTGTAGACAATGTTATTGGTTTTGAAAGCGAACAAAGATGACATCCTCTAAACGAGGAGAGTGTGTGATTGGGTTGTTCAGACAACGCTGCGGGTCACCGCCCGATGCTTCCTTCACTTCACTTTATTACCTTAAAAACCCCATTGGATGGGTATTACATAAGGGGTGGTTAAAAAAATAAGCATTAGAAACAGGCGTTCATTTTGAGATATGGGTGACAACAGCTTCGCTAAAGGCAGATGGGCTTGTGATGGCTACGATGGCGTGTGGAAGGCCGTTCTAAAGCCCCTATATAAAAAAGTCGCGTCACGCTTTGAAGAATGCCGCCGCCACCTCGCATACCCTGTCCGAGGCCGACGCCGCGTCGGTATTGGCCTAATGGCATCACGTGGACCGTCGAGCCCCCGGGCGCTGGCTGCGTTTGTACGATCACGCTCCATCGCCATTTTCGCCCGAGAAGCGTCTACCGACTGGCGAGAAGCACGACGATAGCGACGAACAGTCGGCGATCGTCGAATCTGATCAGCGGCGAAAGATAAACAAGTGCACGTGTTTCAAGCGGTGTAGGCGGCGCAACGGTCGAAAAAGGAGCGCGAAAGAGAGGAGAAACGAGGAGGAGGGAAGGCGGAGGAGGAGAGTGTCGCTACTGTTTATATATAGGGACTTTAGGCCGTTCCAGTCCCTTGATGCTCGAATAAAAAATGATGCTTGAAAGTGGTGGTGCAACTTGCACGTGCGCGTGCAACTTGAAGCGGATGACCGGTGCGATGAGATGTATGAAGGGGGCGTGATGTACGGTGGGTGATTTAAGGAGCTGTAAAAAATGAACGAAAGAGAGAGAGTAGTAAGTGGTTCGTGTGTGGAAAGGGAAAGGTTGGCGCTATCTTCTGCAGCCCTTGAGGGAGCACGGCTCAGCGAGAGAGAGGGTGGCAACCTGTCGACGGAAAGAAAGCGTTTCCAAACCAGATTCCGCTTTCATCGATGAAATGCTGATGTCATACGAATATGAAGAATGAATAAACCTAGGCCGCTATTTTGTAGCGACGCCTTTAAAGTAATAATGCCTTTTCGCGCTTATCGCGCTTTGTCAGTGGTCAGAGCGACGGTCCGCTCACGATATCAACGTTGATAACGCGAGCGGACCGTCGCTCTGACCACTGACAAAGAGCGATAAGCGCGAAAAGGCATTATGACATTAAAGGCATCGCTACAAAATACCGGCCCTAGTAGCACGATTTTGCGTCGGTGGTTGCGTATATTTGACGTCAGGAGTTTGGAATCAAAACAGTTTGGAATCACTTTACGTTATAGCGCCCCAGGATGCTATATTACGAGCTGTGGCAGCAGGCAGAGCGGCTGTTTCTGTGTATCTCGTCAAGTGGTCGAAGGCGACGACTATCCAGCAGTTTCTGGAAGCTGTGCTCGGAAGGGGTCCATACAGGTCAATCCCAATGCGATCGAAGGGCCTGGCAGGACACGGGATTGGCTAGAGTGTACCAGAGACATGCTGAGCAGGAACCTTGCGGCGTTGGGACTGAGGGCACGACCGAATGTACTTGCACACAAAGGTGTACATGCCACGCCAATAAAACCTGGAGCGAAGCCGGGTGTACGTCTTGAAGACACCCGCATGAGCACACTGCGGGTCAGTGTGAAAGGCAGAACATATTTCACCACGAAGATGTCGAGGTATGACCAGCAACCATTTGCGGACGTCACAGACGTAATTCCAGCGATAGAGCAGGCCAGCCCGCATTTCGAAGTGAGAAGCTTGACGGCGCAAAGCTCGACAAGGTGGAGGAACAGTCGACGGATTTGAAAGGAAGCGGATAAGAGCATTAATCCAGGCATCCTTGCGTTGCTCAGCCATGTCGCAGCCTACTGGGGACTAAAGTACTTGGTCAACGGCAGAGAGGCAGGCATCGCTTTCGGTTGACACGGGCGAACGGGAAAGTGCGTCGGCATCGGTGTGGCGGCGGCCAGACCTGTAGACAACGCGCACGTCGAAATCTTGCAACCGCAAAGCCCAGCGAGCTAATCAACCTGAGGGGCCCTTCAACATGGACAGCCAACAAAGTGCATGGTGGTCTGTAATCACGTCGAAGGGGCGGCCATAGAGGTAGGGTCGAAATTTAACAAGTGCCCAGATTATGGCCATACATTCCTTCTCCGTAATGGAATCATTCGTATCTGCTTTGGTGAGGGTGCGGCTTGCGTATGCAACGACGTACTCGTCGAATCCAGATTTGCGCTGCGCGAGCACAGCACCGACTCCAACACAGCTGGTTGGAGCTGTGTTGTCGGAGCTGTGGGTTCGAAATGATATCGGCGGCGAGGTTAGTAGACGACACAACTCTTGGAAGGCATCGTCACAAGCGGCCTACCAGGCGTAATTGTTCTAGTCGCTCCGTAGATAGAAGCTGATTCAAGGGAGCGGTGATGGACGCGAAATTTTTAATGAAGCGGCGAAAGTAAGAACACAGGCCAAGGAAGCTGCGAAGTTCTCTTACGGAGGAAGGTTTGGGAAAATCAGCAACTGCATAGAGCTTGGCGGCGTCAGGAAGAATACCGTGTTTAGATTCTACATGGCCAAGGATGGTGAGCTGACTTGCACCGAAGTGGCATTTCTTCAGGTTAAGCTGAAGGCCGGCGTCAGTTAGGCATTGTAAACTTTCCTCCAGCCTAGAGAGATGGGTGCGAAAATCGGTCGAAAAAAAAAATCACATCATCTAAGTAGCGGAGGCACGTTTTCTACTTGAGACGACGCGAAATGTTGTCCATCATACGCTCAAATGTTGCGGGGGCGTTGCACAAGCCCGAAAGGCATGACACGAAATTCATATAGGCCATCCGGTGTTACAAAGACTGTTTTAGGTTGGTCTTCTGGTGCCATGGGACTTGTCAATAACCGCTGCGTAAGTCGATAGACAAGAATTCTCGGAAGAAGGCAAACATCTTGACGATTAAGACGACGGTAATCGAATCGATCCATCCTTTTTCTTAGCAACGGGAGATGCCCAGGAGCGAATGACGCCGCGCTCAGTGAGCATGTGTCGTTGATAACACGGCGCTCTGTCGCAGATACACGATAGATGGTCTTTGTCGCAGTGGCGCACTCGTGTCGATGCGATGACAAACAGTTGACGTGTGGCCCAAGGGCTGGTAGTCGAAGGGAACTTTTCGAGAAGGTGTAGAAGCTGGGCGCGTTGGCAAACAGTCAACGTGTTGGCGATGGAGCTATGTAGAACATCGGGCGAAGTCCTGCGACATCATGAGTGGCGATGGAACCAGTTGGCATGTAGCAGGGTCGACACACTGGACGCGGCCAACGCACTCCTCACGCAGCAAAGTGAGGGGACATGGTTGGAGACAAGCCGGCATGAGCTTCAAAAGAGCAAGAGGCAGCGGGGAACATTTGCGACGAACGAAAATGGCAGATGGCGTAAAAAGCGCGCTTGCATAAGCAACAATGTTGCACGACACAATGGCAAGGGCGGTGGAATTGTAACGTCTTCGGCAATAAATTGTCTTCAGCTTCACGACCGTCAAAGAGCGGGGCGTCGCAAAGCGTGTGAAATTCCACTTCAGCACGAGGACAGTATCGGCGCAACACTTGACCAATAGTGTTGCGCCGGTACTGTGCGATATTTTCTCAGCGAAATTTGACAAGTCTCTCTCTGGTGCCATTACCGATTACCGTGTTTCCCGTGTTTTTAGGTATGTTGATGATTTCCTTGTTCTCTTAAATATCCGACGAAGTGATTGTCTTACTCACATCATTTGCAGTATCCTATCAGTTTTTCAGCATTTCTCTCGACATCTCCGTTTCACCCGAAGCACCACAAGAAAATTCCATCAGGTTTTTAGATTTGACTCTAACCTTTCATGTCAGTTCACGAAAGGGTACGTGCAATACCAAGCATGTCGCGAAGCACCGCACGTGCGACACAAATGTGTAGTGTACAGTATTCCTTTGAAATGTGGTAGAGATTACGTAGCGACAAACCGGTCGCCGTGTGAATGATCGTATGCGTGAGCATGCGAATCTAATACCCACAGGCACAGGAGATAATCTTCCGCTACATTGTAAGGAGTGCGGTTGTAATCCCATCTTCAGTGACGTTTCAATCTTGGGGAAGGCTAAGACTAAGCAGTTGATTGAAGCCTGTCGAATCTATAAACTTGGCCCCGAGAAGTGTGTAAGCGCGCCATCTGTGTTCCTTACCAAGAAAGAGCTTTTATTTCTTGATCAGTGTAGACGTGTATAGATAAGATGATGACCGTGTTTTTGTTATGTTGTGCCTTGCGCATGTTCAGTACGGACTTGGGGGACGTCGTTTCAAGTCCAGCCACCTTCCTGTCACTTTGTCTATGTCTGCTTCTCGATTTTTTCTACTTTCACGTTTGCTGCCATTCTCCAAGTATAACGACTTTAAGGGGATCGGTGTAAGCTTGGTGTTTGTAAGCTTGGTTTCCCACGTTCTGTTTTGCAGTGAAGCCTACTCAAAGAAAAATGCGATGCGCACGGGGCCCGATAACGCTATCGCGTTCCACTTTTAAATGGCCCCTAAACCACCCAGAGGTCGAAATTTAGTTGTGGTGTTGCAGTTGTGCGCTAGTCTGCAACGAACACGTAGCCGCGAGAATTTTTCGAAATAGTGCCGTAATAGCGGAGTTACACGCGTTTGATGATCGAAAAACGGCCCTCCCTCGTTTCGCTCTTTCCTTCGCTACTCTCCTTGTCGGCTGGCCTCGCCTCCTCACCGAGGGCTCCTCCAAATGTCATGTGGCATTCCTCGACGCCAATGCGCTTCTCCCACTTCCGGTTAAGGCACGTCCGCGCTAGCGGAAATATACTGACGGCGAACTGAACTCCAGTACCGTAGAACGTCTGCCACGCAAGAGGTGTCCAAAGAAAGTATACAAAGTCAGGAGCCCTGAATTTTGCCCTTCCTACATGGACGAGCTTGTAGGGCCGACACGGGCTCACTACAAAGAAAAGGTCGGAATGTGCGACGGCGTGGATACCAGTTCAGACCCCGAGGTGCTCCCGGCCACGACGTACGTGGATATTATTAATTATCTTATCCCATCCACAAGCTACGTCATGCTGAACGAAATAAAGGCTTACAAATCGCTGAAGGCGCACAATTACTTCACGAGCTGTTGGGTGAGGAAGGTTGCAGCGAAGCGCCTGTCGTCGGGTCTTACCATCGTCCTCGACGAGGTGAGTCAGTGAAAGCATATGTTCCTTGGCGTGCGGCAGAGAAAACTATCTCAGTATTTTTTGTGCTGCTCCATTCAAGGGCAGCTTTCTTGCCACACAGTTTCACCTATATGCACTTTTTCCCCAAGCTTCAAAACGTGTGTTCGCTTCTTTCTGCGAGTTTTGGTTTACAGTTCGGTGCATGTCCATGCATGCGAATTTTGTTGCATTAAATAGAAGTAGCCCATTATATTGAAAGCATGCAGACATTTAAGTATTGCTTAGCATATCGCTAAGCGAAGCACACATACCACGAAATGACGATGCGAAGCAGTTTGCAGGCGGCTAAAAAAGAAAAAAAATTGGGGTTTTCCGTGCGAAAAATCCCGATCTAATTAAGAAACACGCGGTAGTGGAGGGTTCCGGGATAATTTTGACCGCCCGGAGTTCTTTAACGTGCACTACAACATAAGTACACGGGTGTTTTTCAGAGCGGTAAAATCGACCATGCGTGTGCGAGCAGGCGGTCACCAACCAGTACGGGGGCTTTCGCTGCCGCCCTTTTACGATCATGCGTGATGTGCAGTGTTTTGGCGTGTTATATACTCGCCCGAAACAAAGTGACGACACGCACGTTGCTCAGGTCCTTCCGATTTATCCGGGAAAGCCACAGGCACCTCTCCGACAGCATTCTTGTGCGTTCGCACTGCCACTTTTGTTGCAGACTGTTGCGAATGGTGATGATCCGAGGGTCCATGTATGGTGCCGAGAGGAGGAGTTATCCAGGGAGATTAGAAAACTGTTTTATATACACTGTACATGGTATATTACAAGATGGGCTCCATGATATTGGAGCCGTCTACGTGCTAACATCTTTGCATGTTTACATCTCTGAGCGTTCTCCATGGTCGAGCGTGCTCTACATCGTCAAGCGTGCCCTACATGGTCAAGCCTCTAGCGTAACACTCAAGTCCCCTGTTTTATCCCTTTCGTTTCCCTCTTTCACTCGACGAGGGAACACACTGTAGTTCTTTTAGCCAATCAGCATCTTGGATCAGGTGGCCATATCCCGCACGTGATGTGTCGTCGTTTCCCGCCGGGCTCCGCCTCCAATCTTGTTAGGTCGCCCCCGAACACAGGCAGTGGTTGACACCTTGGGAACCGAACGTTGATGTCGTTCCCCCGGGAATGCCAGACACTGGCCCCTTTCAAGATTCGCCTCTCCATAGCGGCCAGTTCGCGGAATCAGGGAGGGCGGTGGCTGTCTCGAAAGGGCGCCAGTTTGGCGCGTCGCAATCGACGCCGGACCTCGTCGTGGTTCGGGCGGCGCTGGTAATTCACGGGACCGCACCAAGGGGCGACGCTGCCGTTTAGCCACGCATGAGGTAGCCCGGAGACCAACTGCTAATCCCTCAGTCCCAGGTGACAATTCTCGGCCGCGAGAAAGGGGCGCCAGGTTGGCGCGTGTGAGTCGGCGCCGGCCTCCTGTGTCCCGAAGGACCGCCAGACACAACAAGACCTACGCCCGGTTCTGCGTAGCTCGGCTTCGCGGCTGTGGTACTTGTGCGGCAACCAAAAAACGTGCAGATTGGCATGATCACGACGCGAGAAGGAACTTCAGATCAACAACGCGTCAGCGCGCGCAGCGTGCTCCAGCACGCTTCCGCAGGCGCGCAGGTGCCTAAAGATGACGGACAGGCTCGCGGACCGGTGCGGAAGTGACGCGTGTGCAAACTACACGGCCGTTCGGATGGCGCACCGCCCGCTGCACGATCGACGGACCAATTTACGACGCGCGAAGTTGCACGCCCCCGCCGCCGGCGACGAAAACATCGGCTGTAGCTTCTTTTCCAAGCAAAATTATTTCCGCTGGATAAAGCGATGCATAAATTGAAAATTTAAGAAAACCAATATCCACTGTCAAACGTTTAACATGAACGAGAGCTCCGATACTTGTCGAGCTTAGCTGCAGCGCACGGCTACCGACGGGAGACGACCGGCTGTGCTCGCATCGCAGCGGACGGCGCTCCTAATATCAGCGCATTTTTATTCTTTGTGTACAATTATTGCGAAGAGCGACAACAACGATAAGAAAATGTTGCAGGTCGTGAGCGTCGGTAATTCATTTCGAAGCGCCGTCCGCTTTAGCTTTCAAAGGAACAAGAAAAGGCCTAGCGACGATATCAGCGCCGTCGAGCGATAAGCGGCGGTGAGGCTGCCGCACAAATGAGTCCCGGTCTCTTCCTCTCTACGTACGGCAAGGAAATATCGCCGTTCGCGAGGAAAACCGTTGTCGAACGGCGGCCCGCGAATGGCAAAAAGCGTGCGGCAAGTTACCGTGCCGGTAACGTGGACAGGCCTAATTAGCCGCGACTCAGCGCTTCTCGGCTATTTCTTATTTCTGGGGTTTTACGTGCCAAAACCAGTTCTGATTATGAGGCACGCCGTAGTGGAGGGCTCGGCTACCCGCTGTTGCTGCCGTGTCGGCCCGTGCTCATGCGAAGCGTGCTGATATGTTGCGCGCACGTCTGGAAAGGCTGTCGCGCGCAGCTAATCAGACCGCTAACAACGACTGTGTTGGAACGCGAGCGATTTGGCACTTGCGTTGCGGGCTGTAATTTTTCGAAAGCTTGCCCTTAGGCATAATACAAAGTATATTTACCGATTCGCAAGCGCGCACAAGCGAGCAACACGGCGAGCAGGGAGCGTGCGTACCTGCTAGCAAACCAACCGGAAGTCGTAGGTTCTTGTTCGACTAATGGGAATCGTCACCGAGGCTGACATCACCAGATTCACCTTGCTGACATCGTGA
Organism: Dermacentor silvarum; assembly: GCF_013339745.2. Lineage (NCBI taxonomy): Eukaryota > Metazoa > Arthropoda > Arachnida > Ixodida > Ixodidae > Dermacentor > Dermacentor silvarum. Next base: position 2,431,296 of record NC_051163.1, on the reverse strand, counting down.
CGACCGCTGAGGATACCGGAAAGCCCAGGAGATGAGGACGGCATTGTTTTTCATTGCGATAGCAATTATATGGACACTTCAACGGGATTTCTGCCGTCGGCGTCGCCGTCGCGGTGAGGTTCCGTATAGATTCCAAGGGCGATAAAATCGTCGCCGAGCGCCGTATGCGCGAGTAAAAGCGCGCGGGGGACGCGCGCTATCACGCAGAGCCAACGCACGGCGGAAAGCAAACGCGATTGTCGCCCAAAAAGCCGTGGGGGTATGGGTGGGGAGGGAGGCCGGGCGGCGCTGTGCTACGGCACCAAATGCTTATCTTGCAACCCAGCGCAAGAACTGGCAACGCAATCTCCCACGCGAAAGCAAAAAAAAAAAGGGGGAGAGGCAGCGCGGGAGGGACGGGGGCATCAGCTTCTACTCTGCCAACAAATACGCTTGCACTGGCTGTCTCTTATCTCCACCACGGCCGGGCGGCCGGGCTCGACTGGCGCGCGCACTCGCTTCTTAAGAAGCGAGCGAGCGCGCGCGCCAGTCGAGCCCGGCCGTGTCTCCACACGGCTCTGACCTTTATGCGCTGTCCATTCGCCGCTCAGTTTCCGTTGAAGCGAGAGACCGCACGATTCTTCGCCCGCTGCAGCGGCCGCGCCAGCGTTTTGACAGTCGTTGTCTGCGGTCATTCAGTGTGATCTATTCATGTTTGCTTGTGCGCGATGACACCACGCTTGTCAATTCAGTTAGAAAGCGAATGTGTCCAAGTTTATGCGGCCGATAAAACTACTCTACTATCCCTACTCCGAATAGCTATCTACCAATTTGCTATCGCAATTGATGCTTCGCCTTTCGGGCAAAACTGTGACATTTTTTTTTATTTTGTGGCGCACCCGCGGCGAGTAGCGTTGCAGCGTTTGGCCGTGGTTTGGCATCGTTGATCGTGGCGGCATTGTGAACTCGATGCGCGTGTTTACTTGAAATGTTCAAAAAAATATCTGAGGTGGTTTAGGGGCCCATTAAAGGCGAAGCTCCTCCATTTTTATATGCGAGAGCATCTTATGCTCGGGGCAGTGTCCGTTCTGCGGCGTCCGCACCCATACTGCGCATGCGCAACTCTCCCTCATTCTCCTCTCCTACGCAGGTGTGCGCTCTCCTCCTCCCCTCTCCCCCTCTCCGCCACAGGTGCGGCGCAGCAAATCATTGCATATAACGACGGCCGGACTCGACTCTCCACGCTCCCTTACGGCCTTAGCGTGGTTACCGGAATAGCGGGCGTACCGGAATAGCGGGATCGAAATGCGCATGCGCAGAACGCTAAACGACCCATACCGTTTACCGTGCGCACGCTATTTCTCAGAGTTAACAGAGAGTTTTAGATTAGGGAGACGCAAGCGTTGGGGCCCGCTAGCGCTTGGTGGCGTGTTTACGTAGTGTACGTAAAACATGGCGGCGGTCCCGGCCGCCCGCTTCGAACTGAATTTGGAGTTGCTGTTGAATAATTCACTTCGTTGGTAGGAAATGACTGCGTAAATGGCTTTCGCTTACCTTCAGGCAGGATCGACAATATGTTTTTTATGGATAATTTAGCGGAGTTTTCGAAATCGCTTCTCGTTTCGAACGCGCTTAAGCCTAACGAAAGAAATTTTCTCCGAGATGTGAGTGCCACCTGTCGATAAAGTCGGGAGATAGGCGCGACGACGGCATATGGCCTCCGAGATAGGAGGATTTCGGAGACTATGGTAGACAGCTTGTACTGCTTGTCTGTTTCGTTGCAGATCGACGGACATGTGAAGTAAAAATACAACGCGCCCCTGGCTTCCATTGCGCTGCTTATCGCACTTTCCGGACGCACACACACATAGAATTAGGTCCCCTATGTATGCGAAATTCAAAGCGTAATGGAATAGCGTCCCGCACGTAAACTACGCTATCACGCTATACTAAAACTCTATTTCTGCAAAGTTCGTTTGCGGAACGGTAACGCTATTTCCCGTAACCCTGCTATTACGCTAACGCTAAACTAAAACTGTCTAATGTATTTTTTTCTGACGAGTAGCTCGATGGCTCGCCGCAAGAGGTCGCGACCACCTCACCGTGTATAAAGTCCCTATATAAGAAAAGTACCGCCCTCTACTCTTTCCTGCGCCGCCTCCTCTCCTAAAGCGCTTGCTTTTTCTTTATTTTTTGCTTGCGAAAGCCAAGTCGACGGTGGCGCACCTAGAAAGTCCACGTTGAAGCTTTCAGGCCGGGCGCGCGCCGCCGCCGGCGACTGCGGCTGCGCAGAGGACTTTCAACATGGCTCTGAGGCGGAAAAAAAGAAAATATAAAGAAGTGAAAAGCGCGCGCTATCATCGTCCAATCGGAGATACAGGATAACACAGGAGAGAGCGAAGCGGCATTTGTCAAAGGATGGCGGTACTTTTCTTATATAGGGACTTTAACCGTGTAACCGTGTCCGTGGGAGCGAAGCAGCCAGGGGGGTTAACCCCCCCCCCCCCCCCCCCGAAATTTTCTCCGCAACCCCCCCGCCCCACTTACCCACCCTTTGTTCTCGTCGCTTCGCACTGGCATATTTCAAGGAACCGGTGCTACTATCACAATTTCATTCCTGGGCGCTTCCGTTTGGGTTGGTAATTTACAGCGAATCATTTCTGCATATGGAAAAAAAAAAAACTGTCACTGTGTTTGTCAAGGCTTTGACACTCTCTGAGGTTTTGGGCAAGAATGTGGCGGCCACATTCTGAAGCAACAAATGCGGCAGCCGCTTTTTAAATGAAGGCGAAAATGCTCGAGGCCCGTTTACTTAGATTTAGGTGCACGTTAAAGACCCCAGGTGGTCGAAATTTCCGGTATACATTTCCGCCGCTTCCCTTCAGGTGCCGGTTAGGCCGCGCTCGCGCAGGATAAGTCTGCGCGCGAAACGTCTCTTGTTTGCGATTGCGTCCCTACGGAAGGCTGGTAGTTACTGTTGTGTTGAATCCCAAACCAGCAATGTACACACGAAGGGGTTGATGCCAGCAGTGAAATTCCACCGACTCGCAACAGAATGCACGAAACAGACAGCCGACAAGCATGGATAGGATTACTGTTGTGCGCAGTACAGCGTAGGTAAACTCTTGTTGCAGGCGCTGACAGTTCTCGTCGGAGTTCACGCGTCCTGAGAAATTGATTATGTGCACATGCACTGAACAAGACCGGAGTTCATTCCTGCATCACTAGTACACCAAACAGTCGAGATTCTGTGAGGTACGAGGCCGCTTCCTGTTTGCACCGGCGTAAGTGAAGCAGAAATGAGTTGCACGCACACTGCACGGGCTCGGGCCTACCCGAAAGCCCGGGCCCGGCCCGGCCGACGGGCCGGGGCAGGCCGGGTAGAGCAGTTTTTTCACGGGCTCGGGCACTGCATGTGCTTTTTGACCCGGGCCCGGGCCGGGCTTTCTGGTGGTGTGCATGTACGTAACGTGCAGCGAGTTATCCTCGCGCGTCTCGACTCTGAAAAACATGTCTTTTTCGGTCTCGGGCCGGGTTCAGGCCGGGTTCAGGCCGGTTTCGAGCCGGGCTCGCGCCTAAGGTAAAGGGGTGGCGGGCCGGGCCGGGCGGGTAACGTAGAAAATTTCCGGGCCCGGGCCGGGCCCGGGTCCCCCTATAAATTTTTTGGTCGGGCTCGGGAGGGCAGCCCAACGTAAAAACGGGCCCGGGCCGGGCCCGGGCTTAAATAATCGGTCCTTGCAGTGCTCTAGCACGCACTACTTAAAATGCGTACACATGCCATATCTATGCTGTGCGGTGAAATATTCTGTACAATTCTGAATCTGTTGACGTAAAGGCAAACGACGGCTGCACACTCGCACGCAGCGGAAGACACAGCGGCCCATGCACTTGCCGCAGGAAATGCAACCCTCTCGTACGAGGGAGTAGGGCGACCAAAGCTTCGAAAAAAAAAAAAAAAAAAGCCTTACGCGTTTTTGCGCGAACTTAAGTTTTCTAGCGCAAAGACGCAGCGAACAAGCTATTGATATGGGAGTAGGTATAGCCTGGTCATGCATGAATTTTCACGTGTTTAGCCGGCCTTGACTTGTGAAACGTACTTCGCCCCGACGAGGACGACGCCATCTACGTTTAACGAAGATTAACAATTAATGATGTCTTCTCCGATCGGGCGGGTCGTCTCAATGATGCGTTTTCGAAGACTGGTCCCTTCAGTGGCGCGATGAGAGACCGTTGCTCCTAACGCCCACTGTACCTGTCGTACTATACTGTATTTTACTGAGCTTACGTTACTTTTTACCTAATTTCTTCACAAGCACACGCGAGGGGGGGTCCCATGTCTGTGATATACATGTATAGAGTCTGCTTAAACTACCGATATGCATTATCGATCACGTCACGAAGAGGAAAGCAGCCGCTTGCCCCCCCTTCGGTCGGGCCGGTGACCCCCCCCCCGAACAAAATTTATGGCTACGCCCCTGGAGCGAAGGGTCGCGCGGGTAGCCACCGTAGCGCGTGCACCTAACACCCTTACAAACTTGCGCGAGCTTGGTTTTGCTGCTGCCATTTTCTTCAATACCTGCTGTCAATTTGGTTCTTTATTCTGTGCTGGTGTCCCGACTGGTGAGATTCTTGTGCGCATAACGTTCATCAGACTTGTCCGCTGATGCCCCCCATCGACATGAGTGTGGTCTGCTTGGTCTGCTTTTGTGGGCGCAATTACTTCACCACTTCTGTGCTTGACGGCGGCGTCTGAAGCAGCAAGCCTACGTCGCCGATCCCTCGTGTACTACCTACTGTGTGCCAGCTTTTGCAGCTGAATGTGTGAGCTTTCTCCATGGGATCGTTGCAAGCGTGAAAGCGTCGTTTTTTCCTCCTGCCTCAAATGCGATCACTGTAGCCATGGTGTACTGTTGCGTGCCATTTTGCAAATCTCAACAGAGGAAGACGCCGGGTGTTTCCTTTCACCAATTTCCTAGCGATGCGGAACTGTGTTCCAAGAGGCGAAAAAACATTTGCAGTGAGAATCTCGTCATAAACGACAAGTCCTCATCAACTGTAAACTGTAGTGTGCAGCAAACACTTCAATGAGAGTGATTATGTTCCCGGATGCCGAATACGGAAGTTGCTTGTGGGAGCTGTATCAACCATCTTCGAACTCTATCCGTTCTACATGGTGCCAGCTGCAAAGAGACCGCTTAAGGACCCTACATGTCGTGACCCCCCAGCTCCTGGGAATTCATCAAAGCGAAAAGCAGAGTCGCTGTTGCCTGCTCATGAAGATTTTGGGGCAGGAGGTAACCGAGGAGAGACAAAGTGCTTCAACACAAACCACCAGTAACAATGCTTACCGAGCTAGTCACTATCTGGTCATGACGAAAAGGCTTCGGGCTCAGATTGCCTACCAGCGCTCGAAGTGCGGGGGGCTACTGAGAAAAGATGGAAGAGTACAACGACGACAAACACTATATTGCCGTCAAAAAGATCGTTGCCGATTCCGAGAAACGTGAGAAAAAGGCTGTTTTTCTCCGTCACCAGATCTAAGTCTATGGCAGTAAACGACCTTGTTACTCAGTAGAAGTTGTCAGAGAGTCTGTGATTTGGCGCTTCCTTTCGCCAAAAGGTTATGATCACGCTCAAAAATCTGACCTCTTGACACTGCCGGCGAAGTGTATACGCTTCACCCAAATCGCATGTTTTCGGCACTTTTGGGCAACATTGTGGTTTTCTTTGAAACGGCTGCGAAGCACTTTCCGCGAACAAAAGTGCATGAAGTGCTGCAACTTCTCGTTGCGCTCTACCTTGAACAATCGCGCATCTTGAACTGCCCAGATGTTGGCAATGGTTACACAAGGCGCACAGCTGGTGTGATTGCTGACAAATTTGTCCGACTACTTTTAGTAAATCACAAAGATTAACGAAAAAAATGAAAAACCAGTTGCTTTTGTGCATAAGCCACCCAGAAAATATTTTAGGCTTTATTGTACATGATGTGAAGGTTGTTGTCACCAAAATGTACAAGAGTGCACTGTATTGATCAGGAAATAAATAGTTTGTACCTGTAAAATTTGTGTCTTTGTTGTAGCCTCGCAGTATCTGTACCTCTCTTATAAATTGAAGTGCATGTACTGAGATAATCAATTCCCCTAAGTAACGACATGTGTATTCAATAGTTGTGGGTGTTGGCTTAACCTTCCCCTCAGTTTAATCTTTCGAGCCTCGTCTGCTACAGGCTTGCGGCTACAAGCAGAGGCTGTAAGCTGTTTCATCCACATCGTATGAGGCTATGGTGTTCACTACTGGCACCAAAAATAAAGATTAGGCTTTAAAATTCGAGATAACGTGCGTCTGACAGCCGGAGTTGCACAGATGTTGGTGGTGCCGGAGCGCATCTGTGAATGCGTTTTGCGAAGGCGGCATGGATGGATGGATGGATGGATGGATGGATGGATGGATGGATGGATGGATGGATGGATGGATGGATGGATGGATGGATGGATGGATGGATGGATGGATGGATGGATGGATGGATGGATGAGGCTGAACCCTTTAAACCGGGCGGTGGCATACGCCACCTAGCCATGACTATTAACCTATTTTGTACTTTGTGGTGGGTGAAATTTCACCCCTGCCTTGATTTTATCCACCAATCAGATAACCTCTGTTTGGTTATTTCTACCCGCCCCGCTTAAAGTCTATTTTGCCTTCACTGTCCCTAAACCCCAATGCTTTGAAAAAATCAGCCCCGTTGCCTTGCACTGTAGGGTTAAGCCCTTTACAGAAAAGTATGAGGTGTTCAGCCGTTTCCTCTTCTTCTCCACACGCACAGCACAACGTGTCTATACCTTGGTACTTGACTCGGTACATCTTAGTCCGCAATACTCCCGTCCTGGCTTCAAACAACAAAGAGCTTCCCCTAGAATTATCGTAGATATTTTCTTTGGCAATTTCTTGCTTGAAAGTTCGGTATGTTCCCAGTGCTGATTTCGTCTGCATCCCCGTTTTCCACAGACCCCTCTCTGTTTCCCCTTAACCTTTTTCTTAACCGCTGTTTCCTGGTTTGCACCCCTCCTGCAGTCCAAATATTTGATTGACAGTTTTCTGGTCCGCTTCCTCCATTTTGTATCAACATTCCTCATGTACAAATAACTGAAAACTCTCCTTGCCCACCGCTTTTCTGCTATTTCTCTCAATCGCTCCTCAAGTTCTATCTTGCTGCTGGCTTCCCTGCCCTCGAATGACGTCCATCCCATGTCACCCTGTACCCCCTGATTTGGTGTATTTCCGTGTGCTCCCAGAGCCAGTCTACCTACCCCTCACTGCTTAACTTCCAACCTTGCTCGAACCTCTGATCTCATGCACAGGACCGCATTGCCAAAAGTCGAACTAGGGACCATCACCCCTTTCCAAATCCCTCTCACCACTTCGTACCTATTGTAATTCCACAGTGCCCTATTTTTCATCACAGCTGCATTTCTGCTACCTTTAGCCGTCACATATTTTTCATGTTCCGTTAGGTACTCAGCCCCATTGTTTATCCACACTCCAAGATATTTGTACTTATCCACCACCTCCAGCGTAACCTCCTGTATCCTATGCTTGCTGCCCTGATTATCATTAAAAGTCATGACTGCCGATTTTTCTTTACTAAACTTCAAACCTAAGCTATCTCCCTCTTTACCACAGATGTCCATTAATCTCTGCAAGTCTTCCTTGCTGTCAGCCTTAAGTACAATGTCATCCGCATACATCAGTCTTGGTAATGACTGTTTAATCCATTCTCCTTGCTTGAAATAGGAAAGGTTGAAGCCAAGTCCGCTCCTCTCTAATTTTTTCTCTAATCCATGTAAATACAGCATGAACAACAGAGGTGACAGAGGGCACCCCTGCCTAAGCCCCTGCTGTATCTCTATAGGCCCAGATACCTTGTTTTCCCATTTTATAAGCACCTTGTTACTTTTATAGATATCTTACTTTTATAGATTTCTTACTCCATCTTCCACATCTAGAGTGCCCAGTATGTCTCACAAATCCTTTTGGATTACACTGTCATAGGCTCCCTTGATATCCAGAAATGCAAGCCATAGGGGCCTGTGTTCCTTTTCTGCTATTTCAATAAACTGCGTCAATGAGAACAGATTATCTTCTAACCTTCTTTGTTTTCGGAACCCATTTTGTAGTTCCCCCAGCACCTCCTCGCTCTCCACCCATGCCTGCAGTCTGTCCTTTATAATCTGCATCACCACCCTGTAAACCACTGACGTCACTGTTATGGGACGGTAGTTGTTTATGTCGGCTTTGTCCCCCTTTCCCTGATATATCATGCTCATCCTGCTCAGTCTCCACCCGTCAGGGGCTTTACCGTCCATTATCATTTTGCTCACTGCCTCTCTTAATGCTTTCTTAGATTTTGGGCCCAATGTCTTTATCAACATAATTGGGATGCCATCAGGACCTGTCGACGTGCTACTAGGAACCCTCTTCTCTGCCCTTTCCCACTCGCTTTGTGCCAGTGGAGCCACTGCACTGACTAGTCCATCCTCACCTGATTGAGCACATGCTATGTTTCGTTCTTTAAATTTTTCTGTCATCATTGTTCTTATATGTTCCATTGCCTCATCTCCCTCTAGTCGAACACCTTGAGCTGTAACTATAAACCTCTGCTCTAGGCTAGTCTTATTACTCAAGGAGTTGAGATGTTTCCAAAATTTCTTCGCTGCTTTTCTATCCTTTTTGTTCACTTCTGACAACCATTGGCTCCCCTTTCTTCTGATCTTCTCATTGATCAAATGGGATGCTTCCCTTCTACAGTTTAAAAAGTTATTCCATTTTCTGCCTACATCAGCTTCTGGTTCACCCCTCTGCTTTGAATATCTGTGTTCTCTGGATGCTTCCTGACGTTTCTCTATGGCCTTCTTAACCTCCTCATCCCACCAGCTCTTGGGTTTACGTCTTCTGTTCCCTTTTGTCCTGACTCGTACCTTAGTAAGCTCTAGCTGAAATAGTCCTGTTAAGTTTGCATATGTCCATTCTGTTTTTGTATCCTCTGAAATTACTTCCTCAATTTGCTGGATTGCTATTTCAAGCTGCTTTTCCGAGTAAAATATCCCACCTGGTTGTTCATCTTGCCTCCTACCTACTTTCATTTCCCTTCTAAAACTCACCTTAATACGGTTGTGATCACTACCTAGACTTCTGGAGCCATATTCATCTATGCTCATTACATTTAGCCTATCGTGCATCCTATGTGACATTAGTGCATAATCTATCGTGGACTGCAGGCTCCCTACCTCCCATGTTATGTGCCCTTCACACTTCTCAGTACTGTTGCATACAACTAAGTCATGCATTTCACACATATCCAGCATCATATTGCCTGTTGAGTCTGTGTACCCGTCCATGTCTTCTATGTGTGCGTTCATATCTCCTAGTATAATAATCTCGCACCCTTCTCCTAGCTCATTAATGCCACTTGATATGCATTCCAGCATTTTTTTGTTTTCCTCTTTGGCATTTGCTCCTGTCCACAGGTATACAAAGCCAAGGAGTGTCTGCTCTCCTGCAACTTTCCCTTTTAGCCATAAATGCTCCTTGCATTCCTGTTTGACCCTTTGCCAGTTCATACTTTTATGAATGAATGCACCAATTCCACCCCCTTTTTTGCTGCCCTCTGTTCTATTCCAATATTCCCATGCATAGTCAGGATTACAGGGAGGTTGCTCCATGTCCCTAAGATGTGTCTCCACAAACCCGTATACCATCAGCTTTTCTTGCCTTAGTTGCTCGTCTATCTCCTCCCACTTCAGCCTATTGCTGCCACCTTGCATGTTAATGTACCCTATGTCAGAGTGACCTTGCCCCTGATGCTTACGTCTATTTCTTCTCCTACCGATTCTACATTTCTTGAATCTTGGGGCCTCTCTGGGTCCGTCTTCGTCTACACTGGTGGTCTTAGGGCTCTGGGTCCCCCCAAAAAAGCCGTAGCTTGGCGCCCTATCCTACTACCTACGCTCCCGCCCGTGGCACCACTGTAGTGAATGCCATCCTGTGCAAAAGGGTGGGAGCCAGACTCGTACACTTCCCGGTTTACCTCCATTATGCCGTACCCAAGTGGTCGGCTCAGACCCCTAATGACCCGGTTAGCCTCAAGCACACTCCGTTCCATCCCGCTAGCCTGGCCCCGGACCTGTGGGATTGTGCATATGGTCTCATGCACATTCGCAGAGGTTTCTCTGAGTTTACGCAACCCAACCTCTAACTGTCTGTTTAGGTTCTGGCTCCCTCCCTTCAGCACATCGTTGAGACCAGCATGGATAACGACCAGATGTTCATGCTCGAGGTTGTCCGATACCACCTTCTGAGCTTTTGCCATTGCGTCAACCATGCACTTCCCTGACTGGGCCTCCACCCTCACCCGCCCGTCTGCCTTCACTGTTGTAAGGACGCCCTCCTTAACCCTAGCTACGTTGGAGTCCCCCACCACTAGGACCCTTCGCTCTACACGTTTGCCTCCCACCTGCGATTGTCGTCCTCCAGTTCGCGCTAGCTGGTTCTCCACCCGCCGTGCGCCACTGACACGTGACGATGTGCTCCCTGCCGTTCGTCCCTTCCCACCCGAAGCCTGCCGCACTACCTCGCTGTAGGGTTGTGGAACCACCGTGTTGCCGCCGGCTCTCGCCTGCTGTTCAACGGCCCCTAGGCGTCCCTCCCTGCTCTCATGGCATGCCTCTGCCTGAGTCTCCGCGCTGTCCCCGCCGCCCGCCTGAGCTGACCCGGGATTACGCGCCGCCTGTGCCATTAGCGCCTCCACCCGCTCTTCCAGCACGGCCCACTTTTCCCGTTCTTCTTGTAGCTCGCCAGCTATTCGCTTTACCAGGACGGCCTCGGCCCCCTCCCTGTGAAGCAACTCGCCGATCCGAGTTTCGAGCTCAATTCGCCGCTCTCGCTCCACCTTCAGCTCCCCTTTGAGCTCTTCCACACTGGCGGCCCATTCCCCTTCCATCCGCCGCACAGCCCCCTTAAATCCTTCACACGACCTGCACGCGAAGCTAGCCTCCTCAGCGTCGGCTAAACTGGCGAAGTGCGTCTCGTCCAAATAACACCAATGTTTGCACTCCTCGCACTGCACCAGCTCGTCATCACCCCTGTCCTTCCTAGCCTGCCGCACCATTGTCCACCCGTCCACCTAACGAGAAAGCCCACCAAACGGTGAGCTAACAGCGCCACCACAGAGTTGCGGCAGCAGGCGGCAGCATCCATCATTGCAAAGGCCATAAGGGAGCGCGGAGGGGGGAGTCGAGTCCGGCCGTGATATAACTCTCTCTCACTCTCTCTCTAAGGGTACGGCGGTAGGCGGCGCAAGTGTCGCGGCGCAGTTAGGGTGCCTCGATGCCAGCGCCGCCGTTCAGGGTGGTGCCATCCTTTGACCGCCCCCGCGCCGCCGCTTTCTCGCTGCGACGCCATCTTGAGTCACAGCGAGCGGTTGCGAGTGCTTGGTGCCGGTGCTTAGTTCGAGACACAGTGCGCGCGGATGCTTCGCTGATGCTTCTACTTGCTGGACAGTGTTCAGCCGCATGAATGACAAGCTTGTCAAGTGCATCGAGTCGACATGACGGACTGTTGTGTTCCCAAGTGCACCGGATAGATGCGTAAAGGGCTTCGTTGTTTACGCTTCCCCCGGGATCCAGAGCGAAGGAAGAGATGGGAAGCCCAAGCAAAGCGGTATCACTCGAAGGCAACGGATAGCTCCTACATTTGCGAGGTAAGTGTCAAGAAAGTTTAGACTATCGCACCGTGTTTTTCATTTAAATAAGAAAGTATTCTCTGATCCTCGCTCACGTACCTACGTTCGCTCACGAACTAAGCACCGCACCGATGCTGTCTGAGTAGCCTATGGTTTGCGAGCGCGCGTTGCATAGGCTTTTGCCGTTTTGATCGGCGCAGTCTATGCGAGTAGTACCCTTATTTTAAGGTATGACGAAAATGCTTCGCCACGAAATAGCCTTACATTAGCTACAAATCGTCATGTAAACCACCTATTTTACTTTTTCACGGGAAGCACACATCGTGTGTCTCTTGTATATTTTTTTCTTTTTCCTCAGTTTCTTTTTTCGCTACTGGTTATTTGGAACTAAAGAACGCAGTGCTTCTTCTGGGGAGAGCGGCTGTTGTGTACGTGGCAAGCGACGCATTGTGATTTTCTCTGATTTCTCAGCAGATATCTTGCGGATCTCAGGTTGTTACGTTATATAGCTGATTTTTTAGACGAATATATTTGTAGCGTGGTGCTCGTAAGCCGATGGTCATTCGTGCTCATTCCCGATCGTAGTGGGTACTGTGGCGGTCCTTAAATGCCTGTGCACGGTATGCCCAGGTGTAGTAGAGTTAGGGGCATCATGGGATCAAAATGTTTCGGCGCTTTCTGGAATGGTGTCTGTTGTAGCCTGTGCATTTCTTCGAAACGTGTGAAGCGAGGTAATACAGCATTACTTCTGCAAAAATTTATTTTTAAGCACTGTAATGGGTTCTCTGTATTTGCAAGGCAACTTTTCATATCAATAATCACTTTTGTTGTTTTACTTGTACTTAGAAACACTTTGAAGAGGACCAGTACGAGGGAAATCGACAGGATGGGCGCCGTCTGTTAAAGTCAACAGCCCTACATCATCATGGACTATATTTTCGAAGTGAAAAACACTGCTAATCTGTATTTGACTGTCTTAGTTTCATTTACGGTTTTTGTACGCGATATGTATGCAGTGTTGTTTATTTTTTCAGTGTAGTTATCAGATGTTCTAATGGTTATTTATAAAATGTTCTGTACTCGCCATCGATGTGTTTGGCTGATGCGACGTATTCGATGGTAGCTGATGTATTCTGGCTGGATATCTTGATTAATATTACCCGCGGTTGCGTTTTCTTGTTTGTATTCTTGTTTTCGATTTATATTGTGTGTAATAAGGTTGATGTACTCACTTGAACCCCCCCCCCCCACCCCCCCCCCCATGTGACGAATAAATTAAAAAAAACTCTCCCTAACACGAATTGTGTGTGTCGAGCCTACCTTGCGAATTTTTTTTATTGCGATAGCAATTATATGGACACTCCGACGCAGATTTCTGCCGTCGGCGTCGCCGTCGTCGTTGCCGTGAGGTTCCGTATGACGTTAGTGGAGATGAAATCGTCGCCGCGCGCCGAACGCTGTATGTCCGAGTGAAAGGGCGCGAGGGACGCGCGCTTTCACGGGGAGTGAACGCACGGCGAAGAAAAAACGCGCGTTCTGCGCCGTGCTCCCTTAAGGGCTGCAGAAGTAGGCGTCTCTATTCTCCTTTACAATCACCATATATGTAGAACAAACGCGCCTTCTTCCGACGCGCGAAAGGCCGTGGCGGGAAGGGGGGGGGGGAGGGGGAGGGAAGGGAGGCGACGTTTAGCTGCGGCATCAAGTGCCTATTTATTTCAGAGGCTCCGGCAACAGTCACCAACGCCGTACGCATTTTGTGCGAACGCGGGCAAAACGCCGATGGCATCGACAACAGTTCTGCGTGTTGCCGGTGCTGCTGCATGTCCAAGGCTATACACCTGATAAAGCTACTATCATTACTCCGTATAGCTCTACAAATTTGCTATCGCAATTGATGCTTCGCCTTTCAGGTGAAACTGCGACAACTTTTTTCTCTACAGCACTAACTAAACCTTATTTTCACGTCGCAGTTATTTTTACACCAGCTTAATCCTGTCAGCACACAGTTTTGTGGGCAAAAAAAAAGAAAAAGCAAAATTGCGCGTCGATATCGTCAAATAATTGCAACGAACGCGAAGAGCACGCGCAACGCAAGGGAAACTAACCGCCGTGCGCGAGTGGTAGGCTACGGTAAAGGAGGCGTGACGTGTAAACCAAAATACAACAGCGAAAAAGAAAAACTTCCACACACACAGGGGGTCGCAAACCTTATATACCAAGCATCGAAGCGCAAAAAAAGAAATAGTGCGTATTTCAAACATACACACGGCATATTAAATGTGATTGAATTAGGCAACTTGGGGCATGTTCCCGGCGCCATACATTTACGTCTTGGACCTTCGACGAGTTAACGGCTATTGGCTATAAAGATGTGCAAATGCGATACCGATAAAAAATCCCCATCATAGCAAAGCACTTGGAAGTGCGCCGCGAGTAACACTATTTATGAACGCAAGCGTAGCTGAGTCTGAGCTATGAATTTAGAAGAGCTATGAGCTATACTTAGCGCAAGAAAAAATGACCGAGTCTGAGCTCGTGTGATTCAATATGGCGGCGCCAGCGGGGTTGTCTCCACCCTGAACGGCGGCGCTGGGCATCGAGGCACCCTAGGCGCAGTATAAAGCGAGCGTTCGCTGTGCTTCCATCATTCTCTCTCTGTGCAACGATGTGCGAAACGCCATGAACAACGTCAACGTCGGCGCTAGTTGCAGCGGCAGCGCCACCGCCGCAGTGCAGAGGAAGGCTCGGGAAGCCGAACGTAAACGTCAGCGTCGGCAAGCGGACCCCGAAATTCGGGATCGTCTTCAAGATACCGCGTGCACCAACGCTAGGAATCACGTACGATCTCCATGGAAATAAAGACGCAACAACCCCGTACAAGCGTCTCCTCTCTTCTCAATACATTCTCTGATTCTAACTTTCATTGGGTTGTGTTGCCAAGTGAAACGAAATGGAAACTCGATGCGCACCCCCCATCGATGCTTTCGCATCCCACCATGGTTGCCCGTAGGGTGAGATGATGTGATTTTTTTTCTTTGTTAACGCGTTACGGACTGACGGTCGGCTTAAACAGTTCCGCTAGCTGTTAAAAGACTAACTTAATTATATTCGTCATGCGTACTGTTTTCATAATGCATCCCTATATGACTTCCACCACGACGTTGGTTGGCAAGTATGGTAATCTTAAAACACATTTGAACAGAATAACTTTGATGTTTGTGCACGAAGAAATAGTTGACCGTCCACTCGCGATAATTGATCGACTGGAATACGCACCTCTCGCTCATTTTCCAGTATAATCATAGATGCCAAGTTCGTCACCGTGTGCTTTTTGGAAACAAAATCTTCTGAACATACACGTGACGAACGCGATTGCGTGTAGTGCTTTGTTTATGCTGGCAATCCAATGATGACGCTTGTCTGCAAACGCTGCAATGGAGTCAACGTCGCCGTGGCTGAAGAGGCACTTCCCATTCGCTTCTGAAAGTTATTTGTGCAGCCGAATACGGCACATCGGTAGCCCATAGACCCTGAGTCATCTGACATTGCAGCAATCAAAGACGGAACATGTTAGAATCCCACTAATTCGCAATGAAACCGCTACAGTTCTAAGTTGCCGCTGCGAGAAACTGCGATCCGCACATACCAGTGTGAGGAGGAGAGCGTTCCTCATTGTCGATAGAACGGTCAATATATCAGGCACTATATTGATACGGACATCCCTTACAAAAAAATTGTTGAAATGTTGTTGAAAAGTCATTGGTCAATGTCAACAAATAGCATTGAAAGCATATTGAGG
The DNA here is from genome assembly GCF_013339745.2 of Dermacentor silvarum. Classification (NCBI taxonomy): domain Eukaryota; kingdom Metazoa; phylum Arthropoda; class Arachnida; order Ixodida; family Ixodidae; genus Dermacentor; species Dermacentor silvarum. Next base: position 2,415,778 of record NC_051163.1, on the reverse strand, counting down.
CTTTGTTGAAACATTATTGAGAAAATTGTTGACAGGTGTTGAAAATTGGCCCGCGACATTTTGTTGAAACATCATTGGGTTGTTTCAATTTGAGAAGTCATTGACGGATTGTTGAAACCATGTTGAATGCCAATATTGAAAGCCCATTGTAAGAACTGTTGAAGATGTGTTGAATGTCAATATTGAAAACCTGTTGAGACATTGTTGAACAATGTCTGTGTTCAAGAACATTGTCTCTTTCAAGAACATTCAAGAACATCTGAGCACAGAACATTGTCTGTGTTCTTCCTCTTGTGTCCTGTTTTTGATGCGCTACGCCTTTTGCCTCCATTAGGGTTACACCACCAAGCCCAACGTGCAATGTTAGTCAATATTGCAACACCATTTAAACTTAAATGCAGGCACTTCTGTATTGCATGCCTGGGTCACCCAGGGATCAAAACCACACTTTTAGATATAGCCTGTAATAAAACATTATAGAGCTGCTAGCAGAACCATTATGCCAGTTTTTGAATTGGCTTAACACACAAAATCAATACTCCTTCACGAAATCAACAGCTCAAAATTGATGTGGACAAAAAGCATTTTTTAGATCAATTGTTTATTGAAGCCAAACATTTGTTAACTGTACAGCCATGTGTGCCTTGAGATCAAAAAAATTCCTATCTCAATCTACAAACTGCCAGCAGCTTGATACAATAACGAAATTGAATACTGAGAGGTGTAAAGTTTGCGTGGCCCTAAATTAAAATATTTCTCAAAATTGAAATAAATAGAAAATAAATAATATACAAGCATTACAGTAAATAACATTTAAAATGTACTTGCTTTCTCTATTTGGTAGCCAGAAACATAATAATCATGGCACAATTTGCATGAGCCCACTGAGACTTATTTATTGGTTAAATGGTGCGTGCCCATTTACTAAACGTTATCTACCTCTGAAACGGCACAGTAATTACAATAAGTTGTGCCATGGCAGCAGTTTATTGTGCTGCATTGCTTGTTGCACGATCCAGTTGCGTTTTCTGCCATGGTTACTAGGTTCCTGGGCAGGTCATTACATACCAAGCGATTTATTCACTTTGACAAAAGATTTATATCTCATAGACCGTGGCCATTAGTTACCTGCTGGAAGACTTAAATGGAACTGGCATGAGGAAAAATTTTTGAAAATTTTTGAGTGTCGCAAAACAAGTTAGAATGAAAGAATTTGCAAGAAATCAGATTTCATGCATACATGAAAGAAAGCACATCGCTGCCTTGCCCAAGAACTGTTGTCGCACTCTGAATTTAAGCAAACTTTTACCTCTTAATTTTTACTGTTTTGAAATAGCAAAATAAACCATTACTACAAACATATGTCAATATGTAGTTTTTCTTAAACAGAACCACTCTGACAATAGCACAGATTCCACTTTCCTGTGTGTGTATGAAACCTAATTTTCTGAAAAATTTCTCACTGTGCCTACTTTTACTTTATCAAACAAACTTGAAATCGTGTGCCGTCATGGAACAGTCTTGGCATGAAATGACCTGAGATACCTATGAAATAAAATAGTCAAGAAACACTATCTTTTGTAGAAATATATTAAAAATTTACGTAAAAATGTACTAAAATACAAAGCGCAACACTTGTGCAATTAATTATTAATCACAACACAGTACTTGTGTCTGAACCATCCAACCTGGGCTTTTCAGGTGACTAGAAACATCATAATAATAAAAAAAATGTTGAGGGCTGCAAGTGCACAACACTTGAACTGTCCACAGACTTGGGCTCTTCTGGACACTTCAGGTCCCTTGCGAGAAGTGAGGCCAGAGTGTTCTTAATGCACGCCATGTTTGTCCCAGGAAACTTGTGATAGGTAAAGCCTGTAAAAAAAGGAAAAACAGCATGATGTTCAAGATCAATGTTCCACATGCAAAAGTGCGACATACAGTACGCCCTGTTATAATGAAACTGTTTCATTTGTTTTGTTTATTCAAAGTTTTCACGAGTTCAATTCTAGAGAATGACTAGCTTTCAAAGTGGAGTGGTGCCGGAGGACTCCACTTAGTACAATATGCAGAAGGCAAACAGGAAAAGCTCACTGTGGCAGAATAACTTCATGAATATCCTTAGTGTGAAAGATGTGAACGTTGCTTGCATAGGAACAAAATGGTGGAAAAAAGACTTCATACTGTTGGTGAAAAAACTTAATGGTAGACTACTGACAACTAAAATTAGTTCTCTCAACATTCATAATCAAAATGTGCAGCACTTTATTGCACTTTTCCTTGTAGGAGTTGCTCCAAATACGGTTATGTGACCATAAATGAGTATGGTATATCTGAATTTGTTTTACGCACTCATATGCTACTGGAGTGCACTTCTCGCATTATGATAGCCATTCTTATGCCTCTCTACTTAAAAGAAATTACTGCTTATAATGAGGATTTACTGCAGTTGCGCGCCAACCTGGGTACACTAACACAAATAAATGCGAAGAAGAAATACGAAGAAATGCTCAGTCTTACAAGAGAAATATGCAAGTGGACTGACTCTGCTAATCCTTTGAGGGTCACTGCCATGCATGTAGAGTGGCGGAAACAAATCGTGTGGTCACGACCATAAATATGAGGCGGCGAAAGAACATATAAATAAGCATGCTATTTAAGAATGAAGTGTCCCCAAGCATCCCATTACAGATTCTGTAACCTTCTGCGACTTCTACAAAAATCCTGATTGTGCTGTTGCCCCTTGGCTTCTTACAAAACTGATCTTTCTCTTTACTCTATGGTGCCCATCACTGCAGTAGTTTGGGAGTATTCACCTAGTTTAATGTTTTGTGAGTGTCATTACATTTTAAAAATGTGATTATGCTAGTTTGCCCTGCATGCTACAATAAACATGGTGCAAAACTGAAACACTAAGAAACTTTTGTCACTTTGTGACCTAAAAAATTATTTACCCTATTTTTTTTCTCGAAAGGTCACTCTGAAGAGCAATCCAGAATAAAAATATAATGCTTAAATTGGGGGACGTATTTCCAGAAAATATGTGATCCTCAAAGGGTTAAACATGAACACCTACAAAGCTCATTCAATCTTTAATAAAGCTAAACCCATAGTACTTGACCACTGGTTTATAATAACGCTGAAAACAGGCAAGTGCGTCCTTGAAGAAAGCAGGAGACATTTCCAACAATTTCAGAGTGGGAGCTGTGGACATGCTTCATGTTCTGTAAGAAGCTTTATATAGTAGCTGCCAAGGGCCTATTGAGTACTGATCATTTTATGGAAAAGTGAGGAAAAGTCAAATAAATACTTTTGTTTTTTCCACATCTTAGAATACAATAGGATAAATTGGATCTTAATAGGTTGAGTGCCTAGAATGAATGGAGATCGCTAAACATAGCAATGTTGACAACGAAGTTGGCAACTGTTCCTATTGTTGCTTTGATCGAAACAACCAAACAATTATGCCCCGTAACTTAAGCTCCCTGTCTACTGTCTGCCACCACATGGACCTCCTTCAAGACAGGAGCAACTTTAATTCAATGTGGTCTGTTGAAATAGGTGAAACCACTATGTTTTGCGTTACAGAATCTGGAGGGCCATTTTGATTGCTGAAATTTGGTGGAAGTGTTGTCCCTCGAGTTGAGCAGTAATTGCGCTTGAGCATAGCTTCTCCACAATTATAACAACACTTTCAGGCTACTTAAGCACACCCTCTATACCACCAGATTGGTAGCGTGCTTCACAGATTGGTAGCTGCTTCATTGCAACTATTCATTGCAATGACAGTCAAGTAGTGCAACTAATGTGCAAATACACCTAACTTTGTCAGTTGAAGCCACCAATAACTTCTGGCAGTTAAGGCTGCTTTTAAAATTTAGCACTTTAGTATGGAGGCGTTAGAGACTTGAGATCAAGTGAACATTCATTCCAAATAGTAGGCTATTGTAGTACGTAGTTGGAGATGCAGGCTACTTGAAAGTTATTTGTTGTGCTAATAGCAAGCTGGTAATTCCAAGTACAAAATGTGAATGCAAAAATGCAAAGGGAAAAAGGATGTATGGTACTTGCCTATAACAGTGTTGACCCTGATAAGGCCAAGAGCCTGTTTTTGCCTATTGGTGGTGTTGTTTCCGAGAAGTGAGTGGCCCATGAGATTCTTCTTTGTGAACACATGGTGAATCAAGGCCCTTGCAAACTTGCCTGGTCCACTATGGCAAGCTGTGCCAGGATCATCTGAATGAGCACTTCTCCAACCTATGTGAAACGGCACGTTTAGGTAAATATTAGTGAGGTAGTTTAAGGATTTTAAGCACATTTACACAACAGCCACACTCCAAATAAATCGCAGAAATACTGCCTGCTCCAGACCTAAAATGTCAACTAATGTCACTAATAAAAAACAACTAAAACTAATGTCATAGCTTGTTATGCTGTGAGGATGCCATGTGCTTCAGAAAAACAAGGATTCACCCAGTACAAAATAAAATAGTAAGTAAACCAAGGTATCGAAAACTTTAATGCAAGTAGCATTTTTAGGATACTTTCGGGTGTCTTTTCCAGCCAATTTGTGTCACTTGGTGGTCGATGGCCTAATGGGTAGGGCTGCTATGTTGAGGGAAGTGGGTTAATAACCATCTGATGGACCTCCTTGGATTTCTGGGTATGTGACTCAGGGTATGTACCACTCTTCAATGAACCTCTTTCATGCCATCTTGGGCAACTGCTGCTTGCAAGCAGCAGTAGCAGCTCAAACAGGAAGATAACTGTCGACGTTAATGCGATTACCACTACACATCAGATTCACTTGCTGTGTCCCAGACCTACTCAGCTGAATGTGTACAAAGGCAGGGTGTGCCAACTGCCCACCTCATCAAATAAATTAATCGACTCGCAAATCAAAGGCTATGCAAAATCGCAGAGGAGACACTTAATGCTACCATTTTTACTAAATCTTAAGGAGAATACCTCCCGGCAATACATTCTCATGGCAACAGTGCATTTGATCATGGTGACGCTACACGATGAATGGCCAAAGAATTCACCTTTCGCATTCCGGCTGTGGTGTCTCGAGGCTCATTTTGATTCTGAAAACAGATGTCAGTATTAAAATGTGACGCCAGTCAAAAGCAACAATCAAAACATCTACATGAACCATTAGGCCGACATAAATGGATGGATATAAATGACTGATTGAAAACATTAAAGCATGGCTGCTCTTGCCACTGGCAGTGTGAGGTGGGCAAATAATTTATTTTTAATTTCTCTCCTAAATTTTAAAATTATTTTTGCTCATCTACTGAACTGTTGCGGCGACATCTTAAAGGTAGCTCGTTCATATAAAACCAGTGTTGCATTTTTTTTACTCCCCGTCTAACTGCTGCTACTACAGTTTGCTTACTCTCTAAGTATTCCACAGAACTGCTCCACCAACAAACTATTGTTCCAAGCTTATGTCAAAGCGTCATTTAGTTCACAAGGATATGCTCCCCTTTCACTCTCTCTCTTCTTTAGTGTGTGAATTCAAAGCAAAAATAACTTCTTGACATAGCTGTCTACTTCTATGTCATAAAAAGCCTTGCTAATTTTCGACATTTGTCGATAACGCCTACATGCCACTGGAAGCACAGTGGGACGACACGGCAAATATGCCCAAGCATCTCGTTCCTTTACTGATTTTCGAACTTAGTTAAATCAATCAGTTACTGAAGGGCCAAAGGCTCAAACTTCACACGATGACATTATTTAGAATGTTTCATCCCACTAAAGCAGAACATAGAATCTCACAGAATCTGCCTTTTCCGTAAATATAGAGCGCCTACGCGAAGGCGTTTGCGCGAAGCACTCGATGGCGTCGAAGGGAGATCATGGTTAAAAAAAAAAAAAAAAAGTTCACCACGCGCGTACCGGCGGAAAACAAACCACACATGACCTGATGATTTCACTGCATTCGCTGGCATCACCCCTTTTTTATCTCACCTATCACATAGAATCACATATACGCCCTTGCAATTCTTTATTATTATCGCGCCACAGCGCGTGTCTACCGCACGGCGTGTCAGCGGAGTCTGGGCACTCGATCCTGAAGCGAACAGCGCAGCAGAATACATTCGAACGGCAAAACGCCCCGCGCATATTTTCGCCGATCCCGACACGCCATGTAGTAGATGCACGGCAATGGACGGCGTTGCGCGAACGAAATATACTTGATTACAGTACAGTTCGGACTACTTCACGTCGCATTGTTTCCACCAAAACGGCAAAGCACGAGCGCTCATTAATGCTAATTTCAAGGGAGTGGATATTCGCCCGGCAGCCGGCCGAACGGCGTGAGCGGAAGCTGGCCGGCAGTGTCTCCTCATTGGCTTGCTGCGGTCACGTGATTAGTGCCGGCACGCTGCAGGGGGAAACGTGTTTTCCTACGGGTCCATTCGAACCGCGGACACATTTAAGAACGACGGAAATCCACGTTAACTACGCCTGATTACGCCAACCTCAAACACCGTGAAGATGGCATCGTCTGAAGACGACGACTTCGTGCAGGCGTGACCACCGCGGGCTCGATCTCTGCAAATGGTGGCGAATGTGGCAGTTCCCATCCTCAGGACGATTGTTCGGCTGCACACCATTCACTTTTCGGATGAGCATCCATAGAGAAAGCCTATGTGAGGCGTCAACCGTCGATAGAGACCCTTGCCGAAGCTAGCAGGGGTGTCTCAACACCATCATGGCTAGTTAGCATTTGAATTTACCAAACACATCTGTATTCATGCCAAATTTATAACTGTGGGCTGATTCACGGCAGCTTTTATCGTTGCTCCTGTTGCTGTATGACAAATTGGACTAAATAGAATGATTCACTGAACTAGTAACATAGTTGATGCATTGGAACTGTGCATGAGTAACCTACCATAGCTTTCCAACAGCATTGCAAAGCTGAGAAGGAACATAACACCTGGAATAGTGCTGTTTTGTGGTTTGGGCGTATCACAGCAATTTATCTAGTAGGTTTGAAGTCCCCTGAACAAGTACGAAATGCCGGCACTACACACATCGCGAAAGGACACTGTATGCCTGTAAATCCACAACCAGGCCATTTGTCCCATATCACAGCATGCTTTCAATTGAGCTAGAATATGCCCTAGCTAAACCAAGCTGCCGGCAAATAATTATCCTGGCACAAAACGCCGGCACCCCTCGCTCGACGGCAGCTCGCGAAGGACAACTGCCAGAGAGAGCATGACCAGGTTACTTAATTGTGCGGTCACAGCGCGTTTAAAGTAGACCTAGAATGTGACCTATAGTTAAACCAAGCTGCCGGCAAATAATTATCCTAGCGCAAAAGGCCGGCACTCTAAACCAAGCTGCTGGCAAATAATAGCTCCTAGTGCAAAATGCCGGCACTCTTCACTTGACGGAGGATATGCCGTAAACAGCCGGCAAATAATTATGCCGGCACTCTTCGCTCGACGGCAGCTTGCGAAAGAAAACTGCCGGCAAAGCGCATTCTCGTGCAGCATGCCGGTACTAATCACGTGACCGCAGCAAGCCAATTAGGAGACATTGCCGGCCAGCTTCCGCTCGCGCCGTTCGGCCGGCTGCCGGGCGAATATCCACTCCCTAATTTCAATCGGTGCTGGAACACCGTACCAAAAATCGTGGCGAGCACAACATGCCCTGTTTTAGCTGGCTCCACATAGCTGCCCACCAAAACGGCACAGCACGAGCGCTCATTAATAAAGCTAATTTCAATCGGTGCTGGAACACCGTACCAAAAATCGTGGCGAGCACAACATGCCCTGTTTTAGCTGGCTCCACATAGCTGCCCACCAAAACGGCACAGCACGAGCGCTCATTAATAAAGCTAATTTCAATCGGTGCTGGAACACCGTACCAAAAATCGTGGCGCGCACAACATGCCCTGTTTTAGCTGGCTCCACATAGCTGCCCACCAAAACGGCACAGCACGAGCGCTCATTAATAAAGCTAATTTCAATCGGTGCTGGAACACCGTACCAAAAATCGTGGCGAGCACAACATGCCCTGTTTTAGCTGGCTCCACATAGCTGCCCACCAAAACGGCACAGCACGAGCGCTCATTAACAAAGCTAATTTCAATCGGTGCTGGAACACCGTACCAAAAATCGTGGCGAGCACAACATGCCCTGTTTTAGCTGGCTCCACATAGCTGCCCACAAAAACGGCACAGCACGAGCGCTCATTAATAATGCTAATTTCAATCGGTGCTGGAACACCATACCAAAAATCGTGGCGAGCACAACATGCCCTGTTTTAGCTGGCTCCACATAGCTGCCCACAAAAACGGCACAGCACGAGCGCTCATTAATAAAGCTAATTTCAATCGGTGCTGGAACACCATACCAAAAATCGTGGCGAGCACAACATGCCCTGTTTTAGCTGGCTCCACATAGCTGCCCACCAAAACGGCACAGCACGAGCGCTCATTAACAAAGCTAATTTCAATCGGTGCTGGAACACCGTACCAAAAATCGTGGCGAGCACAACATGCCCTGTTTTAGCTGGCTCCACATAGCTGCCCACCAAAACGGCACAGCACGAGCGCTCATTAACAAAGCTAATTTCAATCGGTGCTGGAACACCGTACCAAAAATCGTGGCGAGCACAACATGCCCTGTTTTAGCTGGCTCCACATAGCTGCCCACAAAAACGGCACAGCACGAGCGCTCATTAATAATGCTAATTTCAATCGGTGCTGGAACACCATACCAAAAATCGTGGCGAGCACAACATGCCCTGTTTTAGCTGGCTCCACATAGCTGCCCATCAAAACGGCAAAGCACGAGCGCTCATTAATAAAGCTAATTTCAATCGGTGCTGGAACACCGTACCAAAAATCGTGGCGTGCACAACATGCCCTGTTTTAGCTGGCTCCACATAGCTGCCCACCAAAACGGCACAGCACGAGCGCTCATTAACAAAGCTAATTTCAATCGGTGCTGGAACACCGTACCAAAAATCGTGGCGAGCACAACATGCCCTGTTTTAGCTGGCTCCACATAGCTGCCCACCAAAACGGCACAGCACGAGCGCTCATTAATAAAGCTAATTTCAATCGGTGCTGGAACACCGTACCAAAAATCGTGGCGAGCACAACATGCCCTGTTTTAGCTGGCTCCACATAGCTGCCCACCAAAACGGCACAGCACGAGCGCTCATTAACAAAGCTAATTTCAATCGGTGCTGGAACACCGTACCAAAAATCGTGGCGAGCACAACATGCCCTGTTTTAGCTGGCTCCACATAGCTGCCCACCAAAACGGCACAGCACGAGCGCTCATTAATAAAGCTAATTTCAATCGGTGCTGGAACACCGTACCAAAAATCGTGGCGAGCACAACATGCCCTGTTTTAGCTGGCTCCACATAGCTGCCCACCAAAACGGCACAGCACGAGCGCTCATTAACAAAGCTAATTTCGATCGGTGCTGGAACACCGTACCAAAAATCGTGGCGAGCACAACATGCCCTGTTTTAGCTGGCTCCACATAGCTGCCCACCAAAACGGCACAGCACGAGCGCTCATTAATAAAGCTAATTTCAATCGGTGCTGGAGCACCGTACCAAAAATCGTGGCGTGCACAACATGCCCTGTTTTAGCTGGCTCCACATAGCTGCCCACCAAAACGGCACAGCACGAGTGCTCATTAACAAAGCTAATTTCAATCGGTGCTGGAACACCGTACCAAAAATCGTGGCGTGCACAACATGCCCTGTTTTAGCTGGCTCCACATAGCTGCCCACCAAAACGGCACAGCACGAGCGCTCATTAACAAAGCTAATTTCAATCGGTGCTGGAACACCGTACCAAAAATCGTGGCGAGCACAACATGCCCTGTTTTAGCTGGCTCCACATAGCTGCCCACCAAAACGGCACAGCACGAGCGCTCATTAACAAAGCTAATTTCAATCGGTGCTGGAACACCGTACCAAAAATCGTGGCGAGCACAACATGCCCTGTTTTAGCTGGCTCCACATAGCTGCCCACCAAAACGGCACAGCACGAGCGCTCATTAATAAAGCTAATTTCAATCGGTGCTGGAACACCGTACCAAAAATCGTGGCGTGCACAACATGCCCTGTTTTAGCTGGCTCCACATAGCTGCCCACCAAAACGGCACAGCACGAGCGCTCATTAACAAAGCTAATTTCAATCGGTGCTGGAACACCGTACCAAAAATCGTGGCGAGCACAACATGCCCTGTTTTAGCTGGCTCCACATAGCTGCCCACCAAAACGGCACAGCACGAGCGCTCATTAATAAAGCTAATTTCAATCGGTGCTGGAACACCGTACCAAAAATCGTGGCGTGCACAACATGCCCTGTTTTAGCTGGCTCCACATAGCTGCCCACCAAAACGGCACAGCACGAGCGCTCATTAACAAAGCTAATTTCAATCGGTGCTGGAACACCGTACCAAAAATCGTGGCGAGCACAACATGCCCTGTTTTAGCTGGCTCCACATAGCTGCCCACCAAAACGGCACAGCACGAGCGCTCATTAACAAAGCTAATTTCAATCGGTGCTGGAACACCGTACCAAAAATCGTGGCGAGCACAACATGCCCTGTTTTAGCTGGCTCCACATAGCTGCCCACCAAAACGGCACAGCACGAGCGCTCATTAATAAGCTAATTTCAATCGGTGCTGGAACACCGTACCAAAAATCGTGGCGAGCACAACATGCCCTGTTTTAGCTGGCTCCACATAGCTGCCCACCAAAACGGCACAGCACGAGCGCTCATTAATAAAGCTAATTTCAATCGGTGCTGGAACACCGTACCAAAAATCGTGGCGAGCACAACATGCCCTGTTTTAGCTGGCTCCACATAGCTGCCCACCAAAACGGCACAGCACGAGCGCTCATTAACAAAGCTAATTTCAATCGGTGCTGGAACACCGTACCAAAAATCGTGGCGAGCACAACATGCCCTGTTTTAGCTGGCTCCACATAGCTGCCCACCAAAACGGCACAGCACGAGCGCTCATTAATAAAGCTAATTTCAATCGGTGCTGGAACACCGTACCAAAAATCGTGGCGAGCACAACATGCCCTGTTTTAGCTGGCTCCACATAGCTGCCCACCAAAACGGCACAGCACGAGCGCTCATTAATAAAGCTAATTTCAATCGGTGCTGGAACACCGTACCAAAAATCGTGGCGAGCACAACATGCCCTGTTTTAGCTGGCTCCACATAGCTGCCCACCAAAACGGCACAGCACGAGCGCTCATTAACAAAGCTAATTTCAATCGGTGCTGGAACACCGTACCAAAAATCGTGGCGAGCACAACATGCCCTGTTTTAGCTGGCTCCACATAGCTGCCCACCAAAACGGCACAGCACGAGCGCTCATTAATAAAGCTAATTTCAATCGGTGCTGGAACACCGTACCAAAAATCGTGGCGAGCACAACATGCCCTGTTTTAGCTGGCTCCACATAGCTGCCCACCAAAACGGCACAGCACGAGCGCTCATTAACAAAGCTAATTTCAATCGGTGCTGGAACACCGTACCAAAAATCGTGGCGAGCACAACATGCCCTGTTTTAGCTGGCTCCACATAGCTGCCCACCAAAACGGCACAGCACGAGCGCTCATTAATAAAGCTAATTTCAATCGGTGCTGGAACACCGTACCAAAAATCGTGGCGAGCACAACATGCCCTGTTTTAGCTGGCTCCACATAGCTGCCCACCAAAACGGCACAGCACGAGCGCTCATTAACAAAGCTAATTTCAATCGGTGCTGGAACACCGTACCAAAAATCGTGGCGAGCACAACATGCCCTGTTTTAGCTGGCTCCACATAGCTGCCCACCAAAACGGCACAGCACGAGCGCTCATTAACAAAGCTAATTTCAATCGGTGCTGGAACACCGTACCAAAAATCGTGGCGAGCACAACATGCCCTGTTTTAGCTGGCTCCACATAGCTGCCCACCAAAACGGCACAGCACGAGCGCTCATTAACAAAGCTAATTTCAATCGGTGCTGGAACACCGTACCAAAAATGGTGGCGAGCACAACATGCCCTGTTTTAGCTGGCTCCACATAGCTGCCCACCAAAACGGCACAGCACGAGCGCTCATTAATAAAGCTAATTTCAATCGGTGCTGGAGCACCGTACCAAAAATCGTGGCGTGCACAACATGCCCTGTTTTAGCTGGCTCCACATAGCTGCCCACCAAAACGGCACAGCACGAGCGCTCATTAACAAAGCTAATTTCAATCGGTGCTGGAACACCGTACCAAAAATCGTGGCGCGCACAACATGCCCTGTTTTAGCTGGCTCCACATAGCTGCCCACCAAAACGGCACAGCACGAGCGCTCATTAACAAAGCTAATTTCAATCGGTGCTGGAACACCGTACCAAAAATCGTGGCGCGCACAACATGCCCTGTTTTAGCTGGCTCCACATAGCTGCCCACCAAAACGGCACAGCACGAGCGCTCATTAATAAAGCTAATTTCAATCGGTGCTGGAACACCGTACCAAAAATCGTGGCGCGCACAACATGCCCTGTTTTAGCTGGCTCCACATAGCTGCTTTACGTCGCCACAAGCGCGCTGTGAAGTTAAATCAGGACAAAACTTCATGTTCAATATCACAAATCTAGTGCTGCACAACCAATTCTCGCAACGGAAGGATAGATAGTACTAGTAATGAAAACGAGCACAGAGGCGCGTGGAAGACACGCACGGGCTCCGTACGCACTTTTGCTGATAGCGTCGCAAGTGGAATTCGACACACTCACTCACCTTCGATGTGGCTGATTCGGAGGCGATCATGATGATCTTCGAGGCAACGTGTAGCTCATAAAGAGCGAGCAACAAGTTGGAATATACCAAAGATGTCACAGCGAGGCAAAGGGCACAGAAAACGCAGCAAACTCATCACGCAACGCGCACTCACGCCGCACGCACAAAGTTCCGGAATGCGCCAAAGAGTAAACAGCGCAAGCGCGCATTCCTCACAAAAACACGCATACAAATCCACGCTTTCATATACATAAATTGCAATATTTATTAACAAATCTTGTAATATAATGGTATTTCTTAACAATTTCTGCGGTTTGCAAGAGTATGAAAGTTTTAATTCTGCTTAGCTTCCTTGAGGAACTATTGTCTTTATCGCGGTAACGCAGTGCGCCGGCCGGTCACGCACGGAGCGCGCGGGAAATAGTGCAAAATTCAAACATCGCAAATGTCGCGCCCTGTGTGCGCGCACAGTTTTCATCGTTTGGATTAAAAAGAAATATTTATTTTAATACGTGACGCAACCGGCGTGAAATGAACTACGGACCAGCAACGTACACAATTGTCGCTTTTCGTGCTTGTTAGTTTGACATCATGACAAACGGTAGACAGTATGCCGTCCCATTGATTAAACATTTGTACCTGTGCTTCTGCGCTACGATTTGCCACCGGCAAAGTATAACAGCGTAGATTGTGCGTGGTGGCCAAGCAGTTTCCCAGCACACTGGCCAGCACCGCGTCTGTACGTGTTACAGAATAGACCTAGGCTTTCATGTAAAATATGGACGTCGCAGAGATCGCCCAAACTTGTTTCATTCTATTGTGCGCTAAGGGCTAACAACTAAACGAAACGCACTCTTTAAAAAACATATTTATTTATTATGCTTACTTACTCCCACCATCTTGGCCATATTTAACATGGAGGCAATGCCGTTTGTCTGACACAGACAGGGCCACTTACAATAGAAGCCTTGTGCTACAATTTTGTGTCTATATATATATATAATTTTTAGAAATTGCCTGTGGCAGGTAGCATAATTCTTATCATTGAGCTGGGCTAATCGATGAGGCGGACATTAGTAGCACGAGCAGTCGAAACATAGATAGAAGTAAGTAACAAGAAATCACTAATTATCTTCTTATTTTATTACTTTACGACACATATTGCGATTTACGAATTGGAGCCGGTGAGCTTGTCAGGCGTATCCACTTGGAATGAATTTCCAGAATGACACCAGTTTGGAGATATGCACCATCAAACTCGCCGTAAAAATGCACTGTTGTTATACTTACTTTGTTACGAAAATGCTGTTTTATACATTGAAGCACAAAAGTAACTAAAACGCCCATGTATTTCGTCCCACACTAAGGGCAATAATATCTCGAAACTGGTGTTATCCTGGAAATTCATTTTAGGTGGATGCGTCTTGCAAACTCACCGGCTACAATTCATATATTGCAATATGTGTCGTAAAATAATTAACTAAGAAGTTCATTAGTCAATTTTTGTTATTTATTAGAATATTAGTTTCAATTTCTTGTGTTACTAATGTCCGTTTCTTCGAATAACCAAGCTAAGCGATAAGAATTATGCTACCTGCTACAAGCGATTTTTAAAAAAATTTCGTAAAGCCTAATTTTGAACACCCAGTATATACAGGGCGTCCCAACTTTCTAGCACCGACACTTAAATATATGCAAATGCCACGTAGCTGGACAGAACCAAGGTAATGTTGTTTGCCGTCGCTTACAGATACTCAATTTTTTGCGTTAGATAAATAATTAGATAATCATTATAATTATAATTATTAATAAATTATTAATTAATTAATTAGCTTCTCAGATATTATATTTAGATGAAAAGTGTCAATCAGAAAATTATAGAGCAACAGGAAAAACTCCCGATATAGCTTTCTGTTGCCCAATACGTGCTACATAAAAGTGTTTTTCCGAGGGTGAAAGCCCGCGGATACACGCATAGTGCCTCGAGCGGCTAGTTGTGCGGCAATTTTGCGTGTATTCGCGGGCTTCTTTCACACTCGGAAAAGAAAAAGAAAAAGAAAAAAAGTCACTTTTATGTTGCACGTATTGAGCTGTATCGGGAGTTTTTAGTGGCAGGAGCGTCGAGTGCCATTTGTTCTTTGGACAGCTAGTACTTGTCATGAGTAAGGCGCCGACGGCGCCATAAAGAAGACAAAGACGATGTGATCGGAGCGTTCTGAACGGCGCGAGCGCGCGAGGCGCGTGACCCGAGGCGTGATCGAGGGATGAACGGCGTTGTCTGAGCATTATCGACGTGGTTCCGGGCCAGGAAGGTCGCATCGCCAGCACCGCTCTGGCGACGGGAGACTTGGGGGTCTGGCCGAGTCCGTGACGTTGGCCGTCCATGGTGTGGCCGTCGACCTCGGCAAGTTCGAGTGAGGCTCCTGGACCGGCTGCAGCTTCTCACGGCAGGACCGGGCACCCCAGAAAGGACCCCTCTTCCAAGGCAGACCGGCACGCTCGATGATCCCCGGAACGCCACGTCGGCACTCGGGAAAGGAGCGAGACGGAAGCAGCGGCCGAGGATGTCGTTAGGCCTAACCCGTCACCTCTCCCGGCCACGTCAGCAACAGCGACCGGGTTACCCAGGCTTCCGAGACGAGCCAGTTGAAAGACCGACTTCTACGCAGCAACCTTTATGCGACGGTCGGCGAAACAACCACATTGAAGAGTTGACAAGACTCCGGCCGGGAAAATACGCGCATCGACGGACTTTCGTAAGAAAGACTTTCTTCTATCGTCACTACAGTAGGCCAGTGATGCCAGACTTTGGGGTAGGAAGGGCCTAAGACTAACGGAGGCGAAGTTAAGGATATTTATTGATTCATTAGGTTGTACATTTTTGTTAACATTTATTTATGCATTGTGTTCTAGTTCAGGGTGTTTTTGGGTTTTTGGTTTGAGGTTTTTGAGTTAGCGTGTAAATAAAATCTGTTTGCTGTGTCGCCATCCGTCTTCCCTCTCCATCTCTCATAACACCCGCACGCCCCCGAGATCAGTGACAACAAAAAACATCACCGGTTCACCTCCAGAGATGATCAGGAGGTGAAAATAAATCGAAAAAAATAGTACAGTAGAAAATTCATGAATTTCATTATAGATATGATATCAGAGCATAAGTTTATAGTTATAAGTTGAGTTACTGAAGTGTCTGGAATAATTAGAATTAATTAGCTGAGACGACCGGGGACGCAATCTAAGTAAATCAGAAAAATTGAAAAAAGAAATGGTTCACTTCAGAATTCATGACTTTTATTATAGATATGATATCAAAGCATAAGTTTTGTTGCAATCTGACTTGCTGAAGTGTCTGGGATAATTATAACTAATTAGCTGAGACGAGATTAAAAATAAATCAGGAAAAAAATAAAAAAAGTAGTACAGTGCAAAACTCATCGGTTTCTTTATAGAAATGACATCAAAGCATAAGCTTAGTTCAAGTTGAGTTACTGAAGTGTCTGGAATAATTATAATTGATCAGAAATCACTTATTACTGCTTACCCAAGCACAGAACACCAACGCCGGGATGCGAGTGCCAAAAAGAAACACCTAGGTCAAAGTTTAAGGTTGCCTACTCTTTTAAGCTTTTAGCTCCCGTTGTCGGCGATCTTCAAGTGACCTTGAGTCAAAAGCCAAAGCTGTTATCCGGGCACTCAAAACGAGAACATGCCGGCAAGTTGAAAATGAAATTTAGTCACCCGTAGGCATGAGTACAACTGTGGTATGAACGTATAGTGCAATATAGCGTACCGTACATGCAATACATTGTACTTGATATAAACAAAACATATGAGCAAAAAAAAAAAAGTAAATGGTGTCTGCTTGACACTGGCTTTGCCAAACATCAAAAACCATCCCAGCAACCAGTCAAACTTGAAAAAATGCGGTCTCTGGCATCAACCCTTTACTACATACGCTAGTTACTCTCCAAACAAATTACGAAAAAAATATTGCTTCTGAGTTCTTCCCAATGTTTCTTGACAATATCACTCAAGCTGTAACTTCTATAGTACGCTGAAGTTTTATTTGCCATTTCCAATAGCGACGTTCAAAAGGCAGATACAGGACAGATAAAGTGGGCCGATCCTGGAGGCAGTGCAGAAAGGGTCCAAGATCAATGGCACCCTTTTCATGTGGGCCGATCCTGGAGGCAGTGCAGAAAGGGTCCAAGCTCAATGGCACATATCCCCTGTGGGCACAGGGACCTGTAACGCTTCCTTGAACTGCCCTTGTCATACGTGGGACCCAAAGAGACAAAATCAACAGCCCTTCCTCTGTCGAGAAAATGGGGGTCCCTTATAAACATGACTATTGATATGTTGTTGGCATATTGTTGAGGAATTGTTGACACAATATCCTTTCAATAATGCCTCAATAGTTATTGACCGTACACAACAATACCTCAACAATAAAGTTGTTGAGCGCTTCACAACAGTAAAGTCGCTGACTCGCACGCGCTGCCCACGGGAAGTGCTTCTCATCAACACCACCGTTTCACACGCGCCTTCTCGTGGTCATCGAGTCTCTCTTCATGTCGGTCTACTTACGCCGCAGCACACCTGCTTACTTAATCAGCTCATGTTTACTACAATTCATATTGCTACCAAAGCCGCTCACCTTACTTCGTATGACATTGCTGTGTTGCTATCGCATTCATTGCTTCGCCCTAAGGGCGAAACTGGAGACGCCAGCCCCCTTCACAAGCACCCTTACCGAGTGTCTCACTCTGAGCGCCAAGTCATCCAAAAGGAGGTTGATACAATGCTTGATAAAGATGTGACAGAGCCTTCTTCTAGCCCCTGGGCATCCCCTGTAGTGCTTGTGAAAAAGAAGGACAACAGCTGGCGGTTTTGCGTCGATTATCGCCATCTCAATCGGGTAACGAAGAAGGATGTGTATCCTCTTCCACGAATTGATGATGCGCTCGACTGCCTCCATGGTGCCAAATATTTCTTGTCGCTAGACCTCCGCTCGGGATACTGGCAAATTGCCGTCGATGAGCGCGACCGCGAGAAGACCGCATTCATCACACCCGACGGCCTCTACCAATTTAAGGTTATGCCTTTTGGGTTGTGTAATGCTCCTGCAACTTTTGAACGCATGATGGACACTCTTCTACATGGTCTGAAATGGTCAACCTGTCTTTGTTATCTGGATGACGTAATCGTTTTCTCGCCCACCTTTGACAGCCACCTCCCCCGTCTGTCGGCCATTCTCGACATATTTCGGCGTTCTGGCCTCCAGCTCAATTCATCTAAGTGTACCTTTGGGCACCGCCAGATCAAATTACTTGGACCCCTAGTCGACGCTACTGGCGTGCAACCGGACCCTGACAAGGTCCGTGCCGTCCGCGACTTCCCGGTTCCACGGTCCACGCAAGAAGTACGCAGCTTTCTTGGGCTCTGCTCCTACTTCTCGGTAGTGTACAAATCTGGAAAGTTACACAACGACGCCGACTGCCTCTCCCGCCATCCCGTTGAACCACCCGACTCCACTGAAACAGACCCCGACACCTATGTCTTGGCGATAACAGACTTCATCCATGTGGCCGACGAACAACGTAGAGATCCATCGTTGCTCTCTATTATTGACCGTCTGCAATCCGGCACCATCGACCCTTCACTCAACATGTTCTTGCTTCAGGATAACGTTCTTTACCGCCGCAACATGCACCCGACGGCGCAGAACTCTTGCTCGTTGTCCCGCATCATCTGCGCAGGGACGTCCTCGTCCAATTTCATGACGCCCCCACTTCCGGGCACTTAGGCGTCTCGAGAACTTATGATCGCATACGACGACATTTTTTCTGGAAGGGCCTTTATCGATCCGTTCGCCGCTACGTAACATCTTGTGACCTGTGTCAGCGTCGCAAGAAACCTGCGACCCAACCTGCTGGTCTACTTCAGCCAATTGACGTTCCAACCGAGCCGTTTTATCGAGTGGGCCTGGACTTGCTCGGTCCCTTTCCAATTTCCACGAAAGGCAACAAATGGATTGCAGTCGCTACGGAGTATACCACTCGATATGTAATTACTCGAGCGTTGCCAACCAGCTGCGCCACAGACGTAGCCGACTGCCTACTGTATGACGTCATCCTCCAACATGGTGCTCCACGTCACCTGCTCACAGATCGCGGTCGCTGCTTCCTCTCTCATGTGGTTGACGATCTACTTCGATCATGTGCTACTCACCACAACTTCACGACCTCATATCACCCTCAAACCAATGGACTCACCGAACGCCTAAACCGTACACTGACCGACATGCTTTCCATGTACGTTTCCGATGACCACCACGATTGGGACGTTGCGCTTCCGTTCGTCACATTTGCATACAACTCATCGCGTCATGAAACTGCCGGCTACTCACCCTTCTATCTTCTCTTTGGACGCCATACCTTACTACCCTTTGACACCTTGCTCCCTTCTGATCCAGCCTCCCCGTCCACGACTTCCTATGCGCAAGATGCCATCACGCGTGCGCTCGTCGCGCGCACAGTCGCCCGCGCTCGACTCTCGTCATTGCAGACCGCACAAAAGGCCACTTACGATCGTCGACACCGGGATACTGATTTTCCACCGGGCTCTCTCGTCCTCCTCTGGCTCCCATCTCGTCGTGTCGGCCTTTGTGAAAAGTTAATGTCGAGGTACGTCGGGCCCTACCGCGTGCTGCGCCAGGTGACTCCTGTCACCTATGAGATATCTCCCATGGCATCCACCTCATCGACTGCCGCCCCACGAAGTGACATCGTACATGTTTCCCGCCTCAAACACTACAACTGTGATAACCCATTTTGACCACAACAAGCACCGGGACGGTGCTTCATCGGTCGGGGATAATGTCACGAGCCATGGCAAAGACAAAGACGTTGTAGTGGGGCTGGGTCAGAGGCTCTTCTGTCAGACTGAAACCTGCTGGAACCTGTGCGCTCTGTGCAGTCTTGACTAGACAAGCGCTAGCCGTTTACTGGTAATTAAATACTCCCCGTAACAATATATATATATATATATATATATATATATATATATATATATATATATATATATAATATGTGTATTATGTCTTCATGTCTTCACGGCTTCATGTCTTCACGGCTTCATGTGTATATACCCTTCCTCATAATCATCTTCATTTTGTCGGGTTGGTGTTCGTGGGCTGTCTCGCGCTGAGTGTCAATACAAGAGCTCTGCCTTCGTACCGGGCGTCATCTCACAATATATAAATTTTATTAGATAGGAAAACATTTTAAGGAGGGGTGGTCGGAGCCCCTGAGTCCACGACTCCACTGCAGGGGCGGATCCAGGTTTTTTCTGAGGGGGGGGGGGGGGGGGTCAGCTTCTGTCAATGATGATGATGATGATAGTAGCCTTTATCATTTACCGAAATTCACCGTTTCTGTTCACGATAAACCCGCGTTTTATACGGCTAGAGCAACAGCTGTAGCTCGCCGTGGAGGCTCAGTCAGCTCAGGCGTTGCACTGCTGAGCACGAGATCGTCCGATCGAATCCCTGCGGCGGCGGCCGCATTTCGATGGAGGCGAAATGCAAAAACGCTCGTGTGCTTGCGTTGTAGTGCACGTTAACCCCAGGTGGTCAAAATTAATTCGGAGTCTTCCACTACAGCGTGCCTCATAATCAGAACTGGTTTTGGCACGTAAAACCCCGGAAAGAGGAAGAAGCCCTATAGCGAAGCCAGGTATCGGTTTCTCCGAGCTTATAGGAAAAGGACGTTACCCAATACAGCCATGTGCTTGGCGGCTGTGCCTGATAATACAGGTTGTTCAAAACTAAGCTTTATGGTTTTCTTAAAATTAGGCACTGGGAGGCACGCAAAGACCACCTGTGCAAATAAGTTATGTGGCCAGGGGGGCACAAAGTGAGGTGATAATTACGCTGTGAGTAGCCCAATTAACTAAAATTGAACAATTATTTTTGTCGACTGCAGTAAGTGGGTATGTTTGTATTGAAAACTTAGAGGCAGTCGTGTATCAGTATCAGTCGGAAGAATTATTCTAGCGTGTTCGTGCTCCGAGATATCCGACTCCAAATTTCAATTGTACTGCGCACAGTTATCGACTCGACGCGAGAGCGGTTTATGCTTTGCGTTGCTGCGGAAGGGAGGCATTTTGAACATTTTTAGGGCATTGACATCTTGATGGGTGAAGTGTTGTCATGACATTTGTGCATGACAACACCAAAGTTAAAGCGGCAGTATGAAATATTCGTTAGCATAGCTAAAAAGGTTTCTGCTGTTGATGGTGCAGGTGTTGCTTTTGATTTCAATAAAACTTACAATACTTGGAAATCAGCAGTCACTTTATTTGCGTAGCCCAAACAAGGACCATGCCCGGTCGTCTAGTCACCCTTACGCACGCGCACTGCCCTCCGGCTTCTCCGCTCGCGCCATTATCTCGGCATGGCCATAGAGAAAGAAAAAAAAATTTTTTTTTTCTTTCTCTATGGCGTGGCAGCTGCCGCCATCTTTACAGGCTGCGCGGTCGCGTGTTACGACAGCGGTTACGGGTTCCTCGATTTTTTTTTTTTTTTTTAGGGGCGAAGCTCCTTAAAGCGGCACCCGTTCGTCCCTCGTCGTAGTAGTAGTGTGTAACCAGTCTGAGAAAAATTAGAAAAAAAAATTCCGAAGTTGTGTCCGTAGCGCGGAATCGAACCAGGGTCCCCTCGCTTCCGAGCGCGCGGCGTTAGCCCACTACGCCACAAAGCACACATAGACACAAGCACCACGATGGCAATAAATACCCAACATTAACGAAAGGCCGCGTTTCTAGCGCGTTTCTAGCGCGTTTCTAACGCGTTTGTGCTAGCGCATTACGGCCCGTGTAAGAAGCTGGTGTAAGACGCTGTGGCCTCTCCGCCTTACCTTCAACGCGTTTCGAACGCGCTGCCCAAGGCGGTGGCAAGTCAAGTTCAAGTCGAGGAGCGTTTATGAATACGGGGGGTATACTCTCTCAGCAGTCATGTGATGGCGTCGGCAAACGCGGTGCACGTTCCGGCATGTGTAAATGGCTGCGTAAGACGCTGTGGCCGCTCCCTCTTACTAGAGAGTACTGCACGTCTCTAACGCGTTTGTGCTAGCGTCCCCTTAAGCGGGAGATCCGATGATTCCCTTCGGAGCTTCGCCCACTCATCATCATTCACCCCGTGGATATGCTGTGATTTTTTTTATTTCGCCAGCTCTGAGGGGAAGGGGGGCAGTTATTATTTTTGCCAATGCGTCCGCCGCGCTGTCAGACTAAACGCCGCACCCAACAGCCGCGTCACATCAGGGAGGAGCTTTGCGCCGATCCTCACTCTCTTGCAAGTTGCATGCGTAATCATGCGAACGACAATTAAAATTTGGAGTTGTATATCTCAGAGCATAGACATGCTAGAAGAATTCTTCCAAGTGAAACTGTGTAGAAACACGACTGCCTCTAACTTTTGAATACAAACATACACACTTACTGCAGTAAATAAAAAGTTAATTATTCAATTTTAGTTAATTCGGCTGCTGACAGCGATAATTATCTCACTTTGTGTCCCCCTGGCCACACAACTTATTTGCGCAGGTGGTCTTCACGTGCCTCCCAGTGCCTAATTTTAAGAAAACCATAAAGCTTAATTTTGAACACCCGGTATATCTAGCCTGTTTTGTTTCTTAAAATAAAATTGGGGATGATATGTCGCAGGTTCGTTATAAATGCGTAAGCACGGGTCCGTCTTTGGAGTTCTGTTGGGACACCTTGATTTCCTTAAGAAGATTATTTGTGTTCGGCTGAGACACCTTCGTTTGCTTTGGAGGACTAACTTCCCAATTCTCAAACAGCCCTCGACCCGAAGCTCGTCCTCCACTCCACCTTGTTGAGCACAGCGCCGCCTCTCGAGTGATAAAGACGTGACAATTCTCAAGAATTCCCATGAATGATCATGAAGCTCAGTGACCACTTCTTTGGAGGGATGGCGGTGCTATCTTTTCTCTTGAGTCGAGGTGTTGGGTTGACTAGAGGAACGTTCTTGAATACGTGCGTAACGCTCCGCTCCAACGCGGCAACCACTACGCTGGTTGTTTACGATATGCGAATCACCGCGTATGAAGACTCACGACGCCACCTACAATAAGAACGATGTGGCGTAGTAGCCGAGAGCGCGAGCCAGCGTCTTCATGTTTTGTTTCCCACGCGACGTCATCCTTTTACACAAGGCACGCATCTGCTCCCGTTTCTCTAACCACGCGACGCCATCCTAGGCCCGTGCGCTGGCGTTGGCCGCTGACGTCACGCTCCCCCACATCCAGCCGCTGCTCGAGGCTTCGCCCCGCTCCGCGAGAACGCCCACTCAGATAAACGGATCCGGCGGCTTTGAGCTTCCTATGCTTAATGTACGACAATAAAAGTGCGAAGTTACAATGAAAAACTTGTAGCGTACGAACGGTACTGTGCTCGTACTTGATATTATATTGTCAACGTGTAGCTGTGATCACAATGAGTGCTACAGCTAAAGAAAAAAGTTGCCTATGCGTAGTTCTTAGTTTAGCTGTTAGTTGTTATTATTTATATATGAACACTTCAGCGAGAGATCTCTTTCATTAAGCAGGTTGGTCGCAGGACCGATGACAGCAAATGAGGCAACCGATGACACCCCAATGCGGAACTAAGTTGATCAGGCACGAAGGCGTTCGCGCGGACATCGGCGTGCTTGGCAAAAGGGACGTACCCTCGTTCATTCGACGCCACCGACGGGACGAGTAAGGCACGGCCGGCGCCAGGAGGTCCAAGGTGTTCATGAGAAAAATTAACTACGGCAACTTCACGACACCACACCCCTACGGAGTACAACTAAGCTTGTGAGCGAGCTAACTTTACTTCTACATGGCTATTACCACTGGTACTCACGAAAAATAATTTTGAAGAATGCTGGTGGCCATATTTTTTTGTGTCAGGGCCATCCCCCTATCAGCGAGGGGGCGATACAGAAATCTGAGGGGGGGGGGGGGGGGGGGTCAGGACATCCGGACATCCCCCCTGGATCCGCGCCTGCTCCACTGGCCTCTGCCGCCTGCCTGACCTGGCTAATTAAGGATTTTTGGGACGCTGCCAGGTCGGAGCGGGCGAGTTGTGCCTCCCACCGCTCCATTGTATTATTGTTATTTTGTCTATGAGGGTGCTTACTGCACTCCCAGGTTACACGTATTAGGGTGGGTATCCCACCGCACCAAGGGCAGGTGGCCCTATAGTGAGTGGGATACATGGCGTTTAGCATGTTTAGAAGGGGAGAATACCCCGGCCTGTATTTTGCGCCAACCGGCGGCCTCTTCCGCGTTAAGTTGTAGGTCAGGCGGCGGGTATTTTCTGTGGACTCCGCGCTGATAAGCAAAGATATCCTTGGTATTTACATTGATGGGAATTTGTGAGGCATAGTGCGAGGGGTTAGGGTTAGAAGAGGACGCCGTCGTTCGGTTAGTAGACCATCGAGCTAATTCGTCAGCCTGTTCGTTCCCCTGTACCCCGCAATAAATAAATTGCTGGCCCTTCCGTAATAGAGAGTAAATTCAAACATGAAATGGCTACCGGCAAAGTAGATTGGTTGGAGATGATACTAGCCACAATCTTAAAATGGGTGTAGTGCATGTTCCCAACGGCACACCCCACTGCACCGCAGCAAGCCATACTGTGCACTGGTCCATAGGGACGCTGCTCAGCTAGAAGAAGAAAGCCGGCTGAAGGCGGCACGACAGGCAGCGAAAGACGCCAGGGAGACAGAGCGCACTGCCCAGCTAGAAGAAGAAAAGCGCCTGAAGCAGGCGCCACGCAGCGTGGCGCCATCTCTCGAGGCGTCGCAATACCCGCGCCGTGGAACTCACGGACCAGTGGCATTCCTAAGAGCACAGGCAACCCTGTCTTAGCACCAAAATATGACAATCAAATGTATGGTGCCCTGTATCTGCCTTTTGAACGTCGCTATTGCAAAAATGCCAAATTAAACTTAAGCCTACTATAGAAGTTACAGCGTGAGTGATATTGTGAACAAACATTAGGAAGAACTCGGAAGCAATATTTTTTGTGACTTGTTTGGGCAGGAACTAGCGCATGTAATGTAGTCCTGTACAGAGGGTTGGGGGCCAGAAGCGGGATTTTCATAATTTTTGACTGGTTGCCCGGACGATCTCGTCTTGTTCTCGTAACGATGGCCGGATGTTCTCGTTTGAGTGCCCGGATAACGGCTCTGGCTTTTGACTCAAGGTCACTTGAAGGTCGCCTACAACGGGAGGTATACAAACAGCTTAAAACGTATTTTTTTCCCATTCTAATGGCATTACTAATGGAAGTCCATTTGACAGGTTACAAGGGCTCCAATGACAAATATTGTTCCGGAGAAAAGACAATGTGATGGAACGTCGTCAACCAAGTCCACCGCTGAGTAGTTGGCAGCAGACGCTTGGGGACAAGTTTACTGCAATGAGCGCGTTGATCGCTTAGCGAATTCCACAAGTGTTTTCTGCCTCTTACAGTGCCTCAACATCAGCCGGCGCTGAGTAGTTTCTCCGGTATGTCCGAATAGTCTGCCAAGCCCAACATATCACACCATTATAAATATATTGATAAAACTGCTTGCCGGCTTTCTGTAACATTGAATCATAACACTGATTTCCTGAACAGCGTACGCTGGCACGGCTAGCGGAAGACAAGCTTACTACGACACGATGGCGTGTCGTACTCTTCCTGGCTTTACCGCTCCGTCCTGGTTACTTCCGTCGTCCGTGGTTGCATGTTCAGCCAGCCAGGGAAAAATAGTGCGTTATAGATGCAACAGTACAGAATGATTATGTGCCCAGGGAAAAAGTTTGTGCCTTCCTCTTTAGTTAGAAAATTGCGATTGCTTGGAAATTCAGAAAGATAAAGTGTAAATAACAACCAAAAAATTAGCGTAGCTTGCACTGGATGCGCAATGCTAAAGAGACCGCGGAACTGATGGGCACCTAGCTAGTCCTGGCTTTTGGGCTAGGCTAAGCACTACCAAGTCATCCCCAGCTTTTCCCGGAATTTATTGATTATTGATCGATTACCAATTAGCTATTGATTGGCTATCGATGACTGACTAAGCTTAAGTAGTCCTAACCATGCTTAACTAGACTTAGCCAGGTTCAGCTTCGCTAGTTCACAGGGGTATGGACACTTTCTTGGACACTTTCTTGGGTACTTGGACACTTTCTGCACTACCGCCAGGATCGGCCCACATTTTCTGTTCGCACGTTATGGCCTAACGTTCGGCTTAAACAGCTCCGCTGTTAAAAACAGCAGACATGTGCGACCTAGAATGACAGCCGAATTACGAGAAAAGCTTTTCCTTTCGAGCAGTTAAAAAAAATTAAATTATGGGGTTTTACGTGCTAAAACCACGATCTGATTATGAGGCACGCCGCAGTGGGGACTCCGGAAATTTGACCACCTGGGGTTCTTTAACGTGCTCCTAAAATCTAAGTACACGGGTGTTTTCGCATTTCGCCCCCATCGAAATGCAGCCGCCGTGGCCGGGATACGATCCCGCGATCTCGTGCTCAGCAGCCCAACACCATAGCCACTGAGCAACCACGGTGGGTGTTTCGAGCACTTGAAATGTTTATTTCTCTCACAGGAGAGGGGAGCTGCTTGATGCAGCTTCAAGACCGGCCGGTTTTCAAGCTGCATTAAAAAAAAAAACTCAGTTTACTGCAATTAAAGCACGTGCGTTAAAATGTTAGCTGCGTATACCGCACTTTGCCCACAACTTGCCATGCACTTGACCCATGAATCTTGACTAAATTTGATCCCGAAAATACAGCTCTCACAGGACAGCGAAGTAAATTCTGCGACGTTAACATAAAGCCCACTTACGTATAACGTCCCTGGGCGCTTGCATAAGTAAAAGGACCTTTTC
This sequence comes from Dermacentor silvarum, assembly GCF_013339745.2. Lineage (NCBI taxonomy): Eukaryota > Metazoa > Arthropoda > Arachnida > Ixodida > Ixodidae > Dermacentor > Dermacentor silvarum. The sequence goes on along the minus strand of NC_051163.1, from coordinate 2,389,032 downwards.
AGCTGCTTTTCAGTAGAGGCTCCCTCTAGCGCCGCGCTTTTCCCTGGTGGCGCCATTTGGCGAGGGAACCGCCAAAACGTGCGATACGCCGAGTAGAGCGGAAACAGAAAAGAAGGAACACGTGCACAGCCTAACAGAAAGCAATTGCATACAATGGCGTCTGTGTAGTCGTTAATAATGCTTCTTATAACGTCCATTCCGCATGGTGTGGAGTCCGCAAAAATTATTCTGAAAGCTCTGTGACGATAAAATTGTAACTTTGTTCTTACGCGTTTATTCTGACCAACTGCGTGTAATGCAGGGATAGGTCACGTGAACCAACAACAATTGATCCGCTTCTGATTCCGCGTGACTGAACGGAACACGCAGCCGGCTTTATTGGGTGCATGCAGTGGCGTGCGGTATACACGCGTCGTCCACTGAAAATCGCCCACCTTCTGGATGACGTGGCAGTGCACGAGCGCTTTCCTCTGCTCGTTCCACGCCTTGGCCTCGAAGGTCTTGAAGCCGTAGTTACCGCTGCCGCCGCACGCTGTCTTGATGGCTCGCAGCTGCAGGGTGTCCTGGCCGGCCGCCTTGAGGATCTGGTCCCAGTCACGCCGTGACTCGAGCAGCCGGAACGCACTGGACGACAGCACGGTCACCACCAGCTGGTCACCGCAGGACTCGTGCATCCGTCGCCGCACCTCGGCGATGGGCAGCTCGCCGATGTCCTGCCCGTTCACGGCCACGATGACGTCACCCTCGAGCACGTGCGACACCTCAGCGGGGCTGCCGCTTTTCACTTTCTGCGTCACGCAAAGTGCCCCTTTCTCACGTTTGTGAGCTTCTCCTGTTGGTTTCAACACGCGCCGTGTACATCGCGGAAACATTTGTACCTGTCAAACGGGAGATATTTTAGCGCGAAACCACTGCAGTAAGGCAACGATGGGACAAGTGCTTCGTGTCTGTGGTCTTTGCAGTTCGACATGCGCCCAAACACGTGCGCTACCGATGGCGGCGCTGAAAACGGCGCTCCCGTGACGTCACAGGGGAGACTGTCTCTTGCCGTTTGCTACGCTGCGGCTGGAATGCTTCATTTTCACGCGTTTGTTCGCGCTCTGCTCGCGTAGCCCGGCGCTCTCCAATTACCATCTGTATTTTTTCTAGTGTTAGTTTTATTATTGCCAGCACTATGAGGACAACAAACCTTGTATGTTAAATGTGTCTTCCACATAACCGGCCGATGTGATCGCCCAGTGGCTCTGGCGTTGCGCTGCTTAGCTCGAGGTCCCTGGTTCCGTGGCGACCGCATTTAAATGGGGACGAATGCAAACACGCTCGTGTGTACTTAGGAAGGAGGAATAGACGGAAAGATAGGGAGGTTAGCCACTTCTCAGACCGGCTGGCTACACCGTGCTGGGGAAAGGGTAATTAAATATAATTGACAAGAACATATACATAGGTGCTGACCACCTGGCGTTCTTCTACTTAGACTTAGGTGCTCGCTAAAGAACCCCAGGTGTCGAACGTTCAACCCGAACGAGAGCTCCGATACTTGTCGAGCTCAGCTGCAGTGCACGGCTACTGAAGACAGACGACCGGCTCGGCTGTGCTCGCATCGCAGCCAAAATGCGCTAATATCAGCGCATTTTCTTCTTTGTGTATAATTATTGCGAGGAGCGACAAAAGCGGTGAGAAAATATTGCTGCTAGTGAGCGTCGGTAATTTATTCCGAAACGCCGTCCCCTTTAGCTTTCAAGTGAGCCGGAGAAGGCCTAGCGACGATATCGGCGCCGCCGAGCAATCAGCGGCGATGAGGCTGTCGGCGGTGCCAGAGTGACTACTCCTCGATGGTTGGCCACTTCGCTGTGCGGCTGCCGCACAAAAGGGTCCCGGTCCCATCCTGTCTACGGCAAGGAAATCTCGCCGTTCGCGGGCGAAACCGCCGTTGAACGGCAAACGGCGGGCGGCGAGTTGCCGTGCCGGTAACGTGGACGGGCCATTCCTTGCATGTCCCTATCTGGAAAGATTACATGATTATCTATGATACCGTACAAAGCTGCACCATTTGCAATGGCCGGAGCACGTACGTGCGAGCGATTGGCTGACGCAGACGAGGCACCCGCGGACGGCAACGCCGGAAGCTCGATTTGTAAATGGCCTCCGAGCTCGCTCACATGGCGCGGCGCGTCGCCACGGAGGTCATAGTTTGTTTGCCTCTTGCTTCTACCGCCACTTCCGCCATCGCCGCTGCAGTCTGGCATGCTGTAAAACCCCTATATATAAAATGTAGCGTCACGCTTTGAAGAATGCCGCCGAAGAATGCCGCGTCGGCATAGGCCAAATGGCATCACGTGGACCGTCGCGCCGCCGGGCGCTGGCTGCGTTTGTTTACGATCACGCTCCATCGCCATTTTCGCCCGAGAAGCGTCTACCGACTGGCGAGGAGCACGACGATAGCGACGAACATAGTCGGCGATCGTCGAATCTGATCAGCGGCGAAAGATAAACAAGTGCACGTGTTTCAAGCGGTGTAGGCGGCGCAACGGTCGAAAAAGGAGCGCGAAAGAGAGGAGAAACGAGGAGGAGGGAAGGCGGAGGAGGAGAGTGTCGCTACTTTTTATATATAGGGGTTTTAGCATGCTGGGTCTGAACACTGTAGTATTGGGGCACCGAGCTACAGTGGCTAGAATATACTAGCTAGTGTGCCGACCACCCGCTCTTTTTAATGGAGGAGCGTGGCACCATCTGCAATGAACGCCCACGGTGGCCGACAGGGGTCGCAGCAATACCAGGGTCCTTCAAGAAAGTATCGAAGGACCCTGGCAATACTTAGGTGGGTGTAGATTCCGCGTGTCGTTTGCTTGGCTGGAGCAGTTTCGCAGTGGTTGAATCGATTTCTGTGTTTGCGTTTTCAGTGTCATTACGGTGTTGCGTGTTTGTTCTTGCGTCGTAAAAGCTTCAAATGAGTTTGTGGTTGTCTGCCCCCGTGTCTGTGAGTAGGAGGACTATGTGACAGCGGTGAACGAATGTTGAAACCACAGCGACAGTGAAGAGAGGACTTGCTTTGCGTGGTTGTGTTGGAGTAGTTACTGCTCGAAGCGAAGGGCTTGTTTTCTTGTTCACTGCACCATCTGATGGCACACGTGCGGCTCGCAGAATGGGAACGAAGGATAAAAATAAGCGACAAAACGCTGACGCCAACTGGTGTGGTGTGTGAAAAGTATTTAAAAAGCCGTTTCTTCGAACGCATGTTCACTATCATCGTGAACGGCGTTTTCAATGATCTTCGCCGCAATAAATTGTGTCTGAAATCGATGCGATACGTACGATATCCCATAAGTATTCTACACACCTTGTATCTCAAAGCAGAAAATTAAGAGAGACAATATATATTGTTACAAGCGTGAAAGCCTTGTATGATTTGGGTACGTGCCGCAAGCAGTAGTGGGACACGGGGTACGAGAGGGCAGAAGAAGAAGACGTTCACCTAGCGATAGCAGAACCTCGGCTGGCGCCCAAGACCGTCGGTTGCGTCCCAATAAACCCTCTCTTTACTGAGTTACCCGTAACAGAGTGGTGGAAGTGCTGGGTACACGACGTCGCCGTACTCCGGAGTCGCAACCACTTGAACTTCGCCGGAGCCGCCGTCTATAGCCGGTCTCTCGCCGACAACATCATGCCACAGAACGGAGGACCAGACCCGGAGCCAGTTGCAACCGCGCAAAGATCAACGCCAGTTGCTCTTGCACACCATTACATGGAACCACGCTCATTGGCGAGAAGAGCGGGAGAAGACGTGGACGAGTGGCTTACGCACTACAATCAGGTGAGCCGATATAACCACTGGAATTCGCTCACGAAGCTTGACAACGTCGTCTTGTTTTTGAGAGAAACCGCACTGATGTGGTTCGAGAACCACGAAGAGTCCTTAACAACATGGGAACTCTTTGTTGAAGAAATAGGGAAATGGGTTGGCGACACTGATGCCAAAAAGAAACGCGCGGAGAGAACACTTGCCCAAAGAGCTCAAACTCCAACAGAGACATGCACTACCTATATAGAAGAAGTACCCACGTAGTGCAAAATCATAAACCCGCGGATGTCTGAGGACGACCGAGTCGGACATCTTCTCAAAGGCATCGCAGAAGACGTCTATAATTTTCTGATAGGGAGAGAAGACCTCACGTCCGTCTGAGATGTCATTGCGTCACTGCCGTACATTTGAGACATTGACGAACCGTCGCATTGCGCCCAAATTTGGACGACTGGCAAACGTGACAACTGTCGCCAGCGTTGATACGAGTCCGTCCACCGACCTTGCCTCTACTATCCGGGAAATAGTACGCGAAGAACTTCGGCGACACACTGAACTAGTGTGCAACACAGCCCAACCGCCGGCTACGTACGTACCCAGTGTATCACTCAGCGCCCACAGCACCATGCGCTACTTTGCCACCGTCTGCGTGTGTCACGGACGTCGATGTGGCTGGAAGGACGTGGCCACATCTGGAGACGTTTCCGTCAGAGCGGTATGGACAACGCTTTCACTCCAGCCGTGATGCACAGAGGCGAACGGCTCCTGTTCAACGTACTGGGGTGCTGTACCCTGTTCGACGACCTCTGCCGGCTGAGCGCTTTGAGGGGAATTTCGTCGAACGTCTTCTGCCCTCTCGTACCCCGTGTCCCACTACTGCTTGCGGCACGTACCCAAATCATACAAGGCTTTCACGCTTGTAACACATCTATATAACACACACACACACACACACACACACACACACACACACACACACACACACACACACACACACACACACACACACACACACACACACACACACACACACACACACACACACACACACACACACACACACACACACACACACACACACACACACACACACACACACACACACACACAAACACACACCATTATATATATACATATAATGTATGTGTGTGTGTACATATACATGATATGTATATATATATATAATGTGTGTGTGTGTGTGTGTGTGTGTGTGTGTGTGTGTGTGTGTGTGTGTGTGTGTGTGTGTGTGTGTGTGTGTGTGTGTGCGTGCGTGCGTGCGAAAGAACTTCCATCAAAGTGGCACAGGCGCACCCAGTCGGTGGCCTTCTTGTTGTGCTGAGCCGTTGAGAGCGCCGAATCGGAGAACTTCCAAGGATCTGGTGTCCACCACAAAGCTTCTGCATAAGAATAGTGCGCCCAACGCTGTAATTTCAAAGCCGCGAGCGCTGATAGATTGCAAAATGATGGTGCACAACGGCCGCAAACTACCAGTTAAAGTTGCCATCTGTACTGCAATACTGAAATGAAATCTCGATCTCTATTTGAGTCGGACGACGAAGTGGCTCTTGTGTGGAACCCTGAGTGCGCTCCGCAGAATTTTCATGAAATTAACGGAAATTCGCAAGGAACCAGTGAAACTTCTACGACAACGAACATCGAAACATCCCAGGACCACGTGGGGCCAAAATTTGGCAAGTGGATCTCTTTTTTCTACCAATTTTCAACGTTTTCTGCGACGTCCACGCCTACGCCTGTTTCGGCTTAGTACGACCTCTGACCCCGCCGGCCCCGGCGAGCGTCGAGGTTAGCCCCGGTGAGGTGACACCCCAGCACCCTAACCGCAGCTCGATATGGATGTCATAGAGGTGGAGGGCGAGGACATCATCCTCGAAGTAAGGCAAGATCCAGGCTGGATAGCGGCTCACGAGAAGAGACACAGGAGCGGGAAACTCAACAATGAACAAGGCGAGAGACAAGCAAAAAAATGTCACAGTTTCGCCCTAAGGGCGAAGCAATGAATGTGATAGCAACATAGCAATGTCATACGATGTAAGGTGAGCGGCTTTGGTAGCAATATAAATTGTAGTAAACATGAGCTGATTAAGTAAGCAGGTGTGCTGCGGCGTAAGTAGACCGACATGAAGAGAGACTCGATGACCACGAGAAGGCGCGTGTGAAACGGTGGTGTTGATGAGAAGCGCTTCCCGTGGGCAGCGCGTGCGAAGGGACACACCTGTAGCGCTGCACTGCCGATCCGGGCAGCATTACATGCGTAGCGTGCGCTGGAAAATGTGGCCCGACTATTACTAACTGAATGAACAAGCGTGGTGTGAGCGCGCACAAACAAACATGAATAGATCACACTGAATGACTGCAGACAACGACTGTCAAAACGCTGGCAGCAAGCCCATACGCTGCAGCGGGCGAAGGTACGTGCGGTCTATCGCTTCAACGGAAACTGAGCGGCGCATGCACGGCGCATAAAGGTCAGAGCCGTGTGGAGATAAGAGACGGTGCGGTCGAGCGACGAGCGCGGTTGTTGGCAGAGTAGAAGTGCGCCCCCCTCCCCCCCCCCCCCTCGTTCCCTCCGGCGCTGGCTTCCCGCTTCCTTGCTTGCGCGTGGGAGAGTTAAGAGACTGTGCGGACGAGCGACGAGCGCGGTTGTTGGCACAGAAGTGCCCCCTTCCCCCCCCCCCCCCCCCTGCTCCCTCCGACGCTGGGTTTCCGCTTCCTTGCTTGCGCGTGGGAGATTGAGTGCGTTCGCTCTCCGTGATAGCGCGCGTCCCCGCACGCTTCCGCTGGGGCATACGGCGCGCGGCGAAAATTTTATCTATACGGAACCTCACGGCGACGGCGACGACGACGCCGACGGCAGAAATCCGGTTGAAGTGTCCATATAATTGCTATCGCAACAAAAAACCGGCCATCACGGCGCAATACAAGAGCGGTGTGTGCATACGCCAACCACCGACGGCGCCGAAGCAACCGCAACTGTATCGTCATCCGCCCGCGCGGCAGCTTCGATGCGGCGCGACTGCACACCATTGTCGTAAGGTACGGCGTGCTCCTAGGGCCCAACTTGACTCATGAAGCAGCGAGAGACGATACGCTTAGAATCAACGCACGACAGAATACACTAACGATGAGCACCCCAGTCAAGGACAGCGCCATAAAGTACAGCAAACTTGAAGAAATACGGATCGGAAATCAGACCTATGCCGCAGCAGCGTACATAACGGCGCCGGTGGATACTTCGAAAGGGGTTATCCATGGAGTACCCGAGAGTGAAAGCCAAGAAGTCATCGAGAAGAGCCTGGTCACCGACCGAAACCCTACCATGCTCCACGCGAGAAGAATGGGCCGCACAAACTCAATCGTTATAGTATTCGAAGGGACACACGTCCCCCATTACGTGTACTACCGTGACGCTGAATACCACTGCCTACTGCGCAAGAAGAAACACGAAGTGTGCGAACAGTGCGGGCGCATCGGCCACAGGTTGGACGTGTGCCCCAATCCAAACAACAAGAAATGCCGCGGATGTGGCATACCGAACCCAACGGAAGAACACCAATGTACACCGAGCTTCAAATTATGCGGCAAGCAACACATCACGGGAGACAAGAAGTGCACGGAAATCTTCAGGACTCCATATCTACTAAAGAAACGACAGTGGGAGAGAACCCAGCAAGAGCAGCAGAGACTCAGCGCCGAAGACCGGACGAGCCGCTCGAGAGAGCGGCCGAACCCCAACAGCACTGACGCCGGCGGAAACGGCAGAGGCGGCGGCAGCAGCAGGAGCCGCTCCTACCCGAGGCTGCCCCAGGGCGGCGGTGGCGGCGGTAGGCGATCGAGATCCCGTCCAGGTCAAGGACTCGTTCCAGGTCGTCAGCGGCAACACCACGGCAGCGGCAGCAGCAGGGACCTGGCCCTCAGCAGCAAGACCAAAGCAAGGTGGGCAGACAGGGTCTCCCCGCCCGCCCAACAACTGGATAGTGGCAGATCCACCCTAGAGCAACATTCAGGCAACGCTAGCTCAGGTACTACAGGAGAATAGAGGCCTTCGAGCTAAAATAGCACAGCTAGAAGCAGAAAAGACACGAGATCGGAGCTGCACTCCATCCGTCAGCGGTAGGGCAGTCACGGCCAACCCCACACCTATATATATATATATATATATATATATATATATATTGTCACGAGCCTCTAGAAGTGGACTTGAAGGTTTAATAACCCGTAGAGCAGCTGGCTCTCGGAAGACGCGACCGTCGGGGCTGGCTCGAGCAGAGAAGGGGGCGCGCGGTCTTCTTTCTTCTCTTGGGCTCGACCCACTCTTGCCCTCGACCCACTACCTACAGGTGGCAATATCCCCCCTTCCGAACAAAAGCATCGCCTCGATGCTAAAAAAAATAGGCGTAGAAGACAACGACGAAGAAGGCAGGCAAAGCGAAAGTACACAAAAAAAAGTAGCCGTCACGCCGGCACAGTCAATGAACGAAGAAGCAATCTCCCAAAGATAAATGAAAAGTAGAAACAAAGAAGGGAATGAGAGAACAAAAAAACGAAAACAAAAAAAGTTACGGACGCGCAATGTACGGCTTCATGCGCACAACATGAACTATGTCTGAGCTCGGTTGTCTTTGTGTCCTACTCCGTGTCTGCGATGATGTGTCCGGAACAACTTCGTAGTTTACGTCACTGACGCGGCGGAGCACTTTATACGGACCGAAATACCGGCTTAGCAGTTTTTCACAGAGACCACGACGGCGAACGGGGGTCCACACCCAAACTTGGTCCCCGGGGTTGTAGGACACGTCCCTGTGGCGGATGTTGTAGCGTCGTGCGTCTGCCTGCTGCTGCTGGCCGATATGCAGCCGCGCGAGCTGCCGGGCTTCCTCAGCACGCTCTGCAAATTCCTCGGCGTCAGTTGTCAATAGGTCAGCGTCTTGACACGGCAGCATAGCGTCCAGCATCGTCTGGACTTCGCGACCGTAGAGAAGGCGAAAGGGCGTGAAGCGCGTCGTCTCTTGCACGGCGGTGTTATACGCGAAGGTCACGTAAGGCAAGATCCGATCCCATGTTTTGTGTTGAACGTCTATGTACATTGCGAGCATATCTGTGACCGTCTTATTCAGTCGCTCGGTAAGTCCGTTGGTCTGCGGATGGTACGCGGTCGTCTTGCGATGCCTGGTGTTGCTCAATTCAAAAACCTCGTCCATAAGCTGCGCTGTGAATGCTGTCCCTCTGTCAGTTATTACAGTGGAGGGAGCACCGTGACGCAAGACGATGTGGCGCATGAAGAAGTGCGCTACCTCTGAGGCCGTGGCTCGTGGGATCGCCTGCGTCTCAGCATAGCGTGTTAAATAATCAGTCGCGACGATCACCCATTTGTTGCCGTCGGCAGAAAGGGGAAACGGTCCGAGAATGTCCATGCCGACTTGGTCGAAAGGCGTGTGAGGTGCTTCAATTGGCTGAAGTAAGCCAGCCGGTTTAACGGATGGTGTCTTGCGGCGCTGGCATTCACGACAGCCTTTAACGTACTGTTTGACGCTTGCCGAAAGCCCGGGCCAATAGTACATTTCGCTTACTCTAGCGAGTGTTCGTGAAAAGCCTAAATGACCAGATGTCGGTTCGTCATGGCAAGCGAAGAGGACGTCGTCGCGCATGTCCCTTGGAACCACCAGGAGGTAAGCACGGCTGGTCGAACGAGCATTCTTCTTATACAGCACGTTATCTCGCAGACAGAAGGACGTCAGCGAGCGGGACAGATGGCGTGGTATGGTTGTGTCGCGACCCTCTAAATGATCGATGATCGGTCGAATCTCACCGTCGTCACGCTGCCGTCTGCTCAAGTCCGACGAACTAATGGCGCCCAGGAAGCCGTCATCATCCTCTGTTTCCTGACTGGCAGGATCAATGGGTGCGCGGGACAGCGTGTCAGCGTCTTCATGCTTACGGCTAGACTTATAAACGATGGTGATGTCAAATTCCTGTAGCCGCAAGCTCCACCGTGCCAGTCGTCCTGAAGGGTCGCGCATGCTTGCCAACCAACAGAGGGCATGGTGGTCCGTCACTACTTTGAAGGGACGACCATAGAGATAGGGGCGAAACTTGATGATCGCCCACACGACCGCGAGGCACTCCTTCTCCGTAGTCGAATAATTCGCCTCGGCACGGGACAGGGAGCGGCTGGCATACGCTATAACTCTTTCCACTCCATCTTGAAGCTGGACGAGCACTGCGCCAAGGCCAATGCTACTGGCGTCGGTATGCACCTCAGTATCAGCATCATCGTCAAAATGTGCAAGAACGGGTGCTGACTGAAGGCGCTGTCGTAATTCAGCAAAAGCCGCCTGTTGCTCATTATGCCACACAAATGGCGTATCGTCTCTTGTAAGGCGTGTCAGGGGTTCCGCTATCTTCGAAAAGCCTTTAATAAAGCGGCGATAGTAGGCGCACAAACCCAGGAAGCGCCGGATGGCCTTCTTATCGGCAGGAGCTGGAAACGCGGCCACAGCGGCAAGCTTGTCTGGATCGGGTCGGACCCCTTTGGCGCTTACTACATGACCGAGGAACTTGAGCTCTTCGTAACCAAAGTGGCACTTTTCGGGCTTAAGTGTGAGGTCTGCCGATCGGATGGCTTCTAGCACACTCCGTAGGCGGTGAAGATGCTGCTCGAACGTTTCAGAGAAGATGACCACATCATCCAGGTACACAAGACAGGCCTGCCACTTCAGTCCAGTAAGGACAGTGTCCATCATTCGCTGGAAAGTAGCCGGGGCTGAACACAAGCCAAAAGGAAGCACTCGAAATTCATAGAGCCCATCTGGAGTCACAAAGGCTGTTTTCTCGCGGTCGCGTTCGTCTACCTCGATTTGCCAGTACCCGCTTTTTAAATCGAGAGAAGAAAAGTACTGGGCGCGCCGTAGTCGATCTAACGAGTCGTCGATACGCGGCAGCGGGTACACGTCCTTTTTAGTCACGTTGTTGAGCTTGCGGTAGTCGACACAGAAGCGTAGCGTTCCGCCTTTCTTTTTGACAAGAACGACCGGAGATGACCACGGGCTGTTGGAAGGTTCGATGACGCCATCGTCAAGCATCTCTTGGACTTGCGTACGTATGGCTTGGCGTTCTCTTGCCGACACGCGGTAAGGCTGCTGGTGTATCGGGCGTGCGTCGTCGTACGTGATGATCCTGTGTTTAGTGATGGAAGTCTGGCGTACCTTGGAAGAATGTGCGAAGCAGGTCCTGAATTCAAGCAAGAGCTTGCGCAGTGCTGTCTGGCTATCGGTGGACAGTTCAGAATTGATGTCAAGATGGCCCAGAGACGTGTCTGCTGTCTCCACTACTTCTGACGTGAAACAGTTGTTAACGTCTGCTATTGCGTCTGCAAACGCTAATGAAGTGCCGCGGAACAGGTGTCGGTGCTCGTAGCTAAAGTTGGTAACAAGCAATTGCGAATGACCAGCACGAATCTGTATAACACTGCGAGCCACACAAACACCTTGCTTCAGTAGGTGTTCCAAGTTACTTTCGGCCACCGCTTCGCCATCGCGTAAGCCACAGCATGTGACGTCGACGAGGACACTGGCACGTGGAGGAAGCGTTACACTGTCAGCAGACACACGAAGTACGTCGTCGCGCCGTCGGCCGTCTTGCACGTCGATTGCTCGTTCGGCAGAGAAAGTGATACGACGCTCTTGCAGATTGATAATCGCGCCGTACTCCTGCAGGAAGTCAACCCCAAGGATAACGTCGCGGGAGCATTCGCGTAAGACAAGGCAGCTCGCTACGAATGTAGATCCTTGAATCTCAACTCTAGTCGTGCAGGCGCCCAGCGGAGTAACGATGTGGCCGCCAGCCGTCCGAATCTGCGAGTTATGCCGGGGCGTGATCACTTTCTTCAGCTGCGTTGCTATTTTGCCGCTTAGTATCGTGTAGTCTGCGCCGGTGTCCACTAAAGCACTAACGGCATAACCGTCAACAGTAACTGGTATATCGAGCGAAAGCCGGTCGTCTCGTTCAGTTGCAGGTGTTGTCGGGTCGGTATCTTTCCGTAACTGCGTCCGTCGGAGGTCTTCAGCGCTTCGACCGTCAGCGACCTCGCCCCCAAAGATCGCTTCAGTTAGTTTTCCCGGCGGGGACTGGTCGACCGCTCGGGAGAATACCGCTGGGGCGGAGGTGAAAATCGTCTCGGAGACGGCGAACGCGACTGCCGCCGGGCAGGCGGTGGCAAGCGCTGCTGGGACAGGTATTCCTGAATGTCCCGGGGTCGTTGGCCGTATCGGGGCGGCGGCGAGTATGCGGAAAAGCCGCGAATCCCAAGGCGCCGGTATGGGCACTGGCGGTACAAGTGGTCAGCTTCACCGCAGTGGAAGCACAGAGGCCGCGAATCGGGTGTGCGCCAAACATCCGACTTCCGAGGGGGCGGGCGTCTATCGTCGACGTAGTGAACCGCTTGCTCCGTACGATGGGCAAATGGAGCGGCATGAACAACGGGCGGCGGCGTGTACCCAGCGTCGTAGTACGGTATCGGCTGCACCGACTGAACTGACACCGTAGGAGGAGCACGAACGAATAGCGGCGGAGAGGAAGCAGGGCGCTTCAGGGCTTCCGCGTAGGTCGCACGAGGGTATTCAGGAGGTACTGCCGCATCGTTAGCAGGAGGCAAGGTATCACGAAGCGCCTGGTGCAGTTCGTCCTTGATAATGCTCGCTATGGAGCTTACCGTAGGTTGCGGTGTTACAGCGGCCTTTTGCAACTCTTCACGCACTACAGAGCGGATGAGTTCTCGCAGTGAGTCGCCGTTGCTTCCTATGGCCGTGAAAACGTCAGCAGCAGACATGCTGTTCGCTTGCCGCTCATACAAGTTCGAGCGATGCAGAAGCATCTTTTCCATGGTTACGGCCTCGGACAAGAACTCCGCGACCGTCTTCGGAGGGCTCCGTATGAGGCCAGCGAAGAGTTGCTCCTTGACCCCGCGCATCAGATGACGTAACTTCTTCTCCTCCGTCATTCTTGGATCCGCTCGTCGGAAGAGGCGCGTCATGTCTTCGACGTACGTGGTCACAGTTTCGTTTGGCAACTGGACACGGGCCTGAATCGCTCGTTCCGCTCGTTCATGGCGATCAGAACTGGTGTAGGTCTCCAGGAGCTGACGACAAAACTCGCGCCACGACGGCAGTTGCCCGTCGCGGTTCTGAAACCACGTACGCGCGCCATCCTCCAGGTAGAAGTAGACGTGTCTGAGTTTTTCCGTGTCGTTCCATTCGTTCACGGAGGCCACGCGCTCGTATTCGACCATCCAGTCTTCGACGTCTTCGAACACTGTGCCATGAAACGTCTTTGGGATCCGTGGGCTCTCAAGTGTGTAACGGTTCGACATCGTGCTTCCCGTACCGGTTGGGGCGGTTTGAAGGGTGGCGCTGGTCATACCGGTCGATGTGGTGGGAACCGTAGCGTCGACGACTTCTGGGGACAGTCCCCTGATCCTGCGGCTGGCCCGATGCACGGGAGTGTCGACAGGCACTGGATTCGTAGCGCGGATCCTTGGAGGGGTCTGCAACATCCGTGAGGACGCTTACCCAGCACCTCCACCAGTTTGTCACGAGCCTCTAGAAGTGGACTTGAAGGTTTAATAACCCGTAGAGCAGCTGGCTCTCGGAAGACGCGACCGTCGGGGCTGGCTCGAGCAGAGAAGGGGGCGCGCGGTCTTCTTTCTTCTCTTGGGCTCGACCCACTCTTGCCCTCGACCCACTACCTACAGGTGGCAATATGCAGGTGAGCGCTCCGGCCCCGCCGCATAAGCGGAAGGCGGAAGAACAGCACCAGACTAAGGAAGAACCAATCTCGAGTCTAGCAGACTTATTGAAGAAACAATTCGAAATGCTCAATACGCAGATGGAACTACTAGGACAACGCATGGAAGCAATTGAAAACAGAATGGGAAGATTCGAAATCCGAACTACAGCATTAGAGAACAAACACCCTGGCAGAAAATCGGCCCGCACCGGTGGGGCCTATAAAGAATGTGAAACCATACCAGAGACCCACCGTAGCGGACAGCAGTATGGCCAACGGGGGAGGGGGGGGGGGGGCATCAATTAGCCACAATCATGGCCCGGCATAAAAATAGCACTGAATATCTGATCTGGCAATGGAACTGCCGAGGGTTTCGCCGGAAACGGGGAAACCTGCAGCAGTTTCTCTCAGGAAAAGAAACCCCAGATGTCATAGCCCTGCAAGAAACTATGGGACCGGCAAAATTATCAGGGTACAAATCCTACGGAGTCTCTGACGAGAAAGCGCTCGTTGTAACCCTATAGTCAAAAGAAACTTGGCAGTGATGCAACACGAAACCGCGATGTCAAACGTAGAACACGTCCTCTTAGAAATAATACCGGCATGCAAGAACGACGGCAGCCTCTTTGTCCTAAACATCTACAGCTCTCCAAGACACACAAGTAGGTTCGGGCCCCTGTTCCGAAAAACTCTTGACATAGCAAAGCGAAACACGGTAGTAGTAATGGGGGACTTTAACGCGCCGCACCCCGCGTGGGGCTATCGCAGAGGAACCGTCAAAGGACGGAATCTCTGGATAGACGTACAACAGGAGGGGCTCACACTTATTACGGATCCTCAACAACCCACGCGCACGGGTAACAGCGTAAGCGTGGACACCACACCTGACCTCACGTTCACAAAGAATACGAAGGGCCCCAAGTGGGCAAACACACAAGACGATTTGGGCAGTGACCACTTCATTATAGCCACAACAATACACACGGGACCCACAAAAAAGAAGGGTAGGAAATTGACGATGGTGGATTGGGATATATTCAGACAGGCACAAGAACACAACAACACAATTGCAGACATCGATTGCGAAGAAATTATTACGGACATTGATAAATGGACACAACAGATACGCAAGGCGGTAAAGCAGGCTACTCGAGAAATTCCCGAGGAAGCAGGGCTCGAAGCAGCCGACAGCAAACTCCTCCACCTGTGGGAGGCGCGCAGTAGCCTACAGAGATGGTGGAGGCGGCAGAGGCTGAATAGGACCCTGCGGCGGCGAATAGCGAGTTTAGACAGGGAGATTGAAGATCACGCCAACCGCTTGGACAGACAGCAATGGGAGTCTACATGCAACAGTATGGAGGGCCAGCTCGGACTGGGCAAAACGTGGAACTTCCTCAGATGTCTCTTAGACCCAGAGGGCAGCAAAACGACACAGAGACAGAACCTCAACAAGATCACCCACACTTACGCGGGAACCGACGACGAACTCATTCGCGACATACAGAACAGATACATAGGAAACATTACGCGGGAACCACAGAATGCGTACACGGGCAGGGAAAACCCCACATTGGACGAGGAGATCACGGAGGCGGAGGTGAGGGCCGAAATACTCAGACTACGCACAAAGTCGGCACCGGGCCCGGATGGCATTACGAACAAGATTCTCCGAAACCTAAATGACGAATCCATCGCGGCAATAAAAAAGTACATGAACGCGTGCTGGGAACAGGATGCAATACCGCCGCAGTGGAAAACTGCGCACGTGGTAATGATCCCCAAACCCGGGAAGAAATTACTGATTGAGAACCTCAGGCCCATCTCTCTAACGATCGTGCGTGGGGAAGCTGATGGAGCACGTCGTTCTCACTAGATTAAGCAACTACATGGAGGATAGAGGTCTGTATCCGCTCACGATGATCGGGTTCAGGCCGAAACTGTCCACGCAGGACGTCCTGCTCCAAATCAAACATCAAATCCTCGACGCACGGGGCAGAGGAACGGGACTGAAAGCTATCTTAGGGCTGGACCTCACCAAGGCCTTCGATAATATTACGCACAAAGCGGTCCTAGGGAACCTCCAGGACCTGGGGGTAGGTCGCAAGGCCTACACCTACGTCCGGGACTTCCTCTCGAACCGCACAGCTCAAATCACGATAGGAGACATCAAGTCGGATGACATAAAACTGGGTAGTAGGGGAACGCCGCAAGGCTCGGTATTGTCCCCCTTTCTCTTCAACGTGGCCATGATCGGCCTGCCGAAAATCCTCAGCAAGATCCGCGGCCTCAACCACAGCCTGTACGCCGACGACATAACGTTGTGGGTGACAGGCGGCAGCGAACGCCAAATCGAGGAAACCCTCCAACAGGCCACGGAGGCAGTCGAACGCTACGCGGCAGAGAAGGGGCTCAGTTGATCCTCTCAAAAGTCCGAACTCCTGCTGGTGTACCCTACGACCAGGAAACAATACGGAGGAACACCGAACATTAACATCAAAGTGAACGGGGGCCCGATACCTATTGTAGACCAAATCAATGTCCTAGGACTTCGGTTGCATGCGGAAGGCAGAAACCTCGGTACCATCAATGCGCTAGAGAACAGCGCACAGCAAACACTAAGGCTAATAAAACGGATTGCCAATAGACACTATACGGCATGATGGAGGTCAGCCTACTTCGTTTAGTGCAGACCTTCGTCATAAGCTGCGTCGTCTATGTGGCGCCGTACCTAACATTTGGTGTGACAGAAAAAAACAAGATGGAATGCATCATCAGACGAGCTTTCAAAACAGGCAATTGGCGTCCCAGTCACAACACCCAACGACAAACTCTTGGAGTTGGGGCTACACAACACGCTTGACGAACTAATCGAGGCGCACACTACCGCCCAATACGAAAGACTCACACAAACCCCAACGGGGCGACACATTCTACAGAAACTCAAAATTGGATATGAAGTGCAACACGGCACCAAACTAAGCATTCCACTAGAGACGAGGAGGGAATTTAAAATTCCCCCACTGCCCAAGAACATGCACCCGGAGTACCAAAAGGTGCGACGAGAGGCAAGGGAGCGCAAGTACCATGACGTAGAGGGCGTGGCCTACGTAGACTCCACGGAATACAGAGAACGCAAAGGGATGTTCGTAGTAGCGGTAAACGCGGACGGAGAACCCTTCGCGAGCGGCACCGTGAGAACGGACAACGCCGAAGTTGCGGAGGAAGCCGCCATAGCATTAGCGGTGGCCTCCACGAAAGCGAGAGTTATCATAAGCGACTCAAAAATTGCAGTTCACAATTTCGCGAAAGGACGCATCTCGCCAGAAGCGCTCAAAATTCGAACAGCGACCGTCATCGCGGGACGATCCAAATTATTTGGGCACCCGCGCACTCCTCTCTCCCCGGCAACGAGGCGGCTCACAACGTAGCTCGAGGACTTACTCGCCGAGCAAGTGAGCCCGCACAGCCGGGAACGAGAGGAGACGGCATGGTCAGCTACAAAGAAATAACCGATTACTATCGGCTGGGAAGGGCCCGGTACCCACCAGCTCACCAGGAAACAGGCGGTGGCCTGGCGCCTCCTGCAAACAAACATGTATCCAAACCCGGTGGCCTGCAGCAGATTCTATCCAGGGCAATACAACGATCAATGCAAATTATGTAAAGGTAGGGCGGATCTGCCACATATTCTATGGGCATGCTCGAAGGTGGCTCCTTTCGAGGGCCGCAAAATTCAAAACCGGCAGCAGTGGGAGACCCTTCTGCTCAGCTCAGACCAGCAAGGTCTGGGCCGTCCAGCTAGCCGAGGCAGCCGCTGAGGGGATCTCGGCCGGGCGGAGGGAGGCTGCGTCCGCTCTCCTGAATTGCTGGCACCATTAAAGTTGAATCTCTCTCTATTCCAGTCGCGTGGATGAATCGTGCTATCTGGGTCGGTGGAATCATTAGCTTATGCCTATTGAGAAGGTGAAATGAATAGCTTAAAATGATTTACTTGCCACCTTTATTTAAAGAAAATGGTAGTGTTCTGAATGCTGTGATGATCACAGAAGCCAAAACAGGTCGCACAACTTGTGATGAGGTATAATACTTGATCAAGAAAGTTGCCTAATTAACAGCTCGAGTTTGTTTATAGTCAGCGCAGTTTAATTAAAGCCAGCTTCAAAGAAGCATTACTATAGAGACATGGTTCTCGCTAGAAAAATGTTAGTTATAGCTGATGAAAAGAAGTACAATGTACGTGTTTTCTGCATCTACCAATCAGTTCTCATATGACAATCAAGCTACCACCCTTCTCGGCTCACCTTCGCAAGCTTTCGTTCGCACCTACATAACACGGCGTGCGGCCGCAATGTTATCGCACTTAGACTTCATACACAGAACATCACGGCGACGGTGGAAATTCGCCTGGAGTGTCCATACAATTGCTATCGCAAAAAAGCGGCAGTGCAGGAAAGTATGGGGAAAACGAACAATCGATAGGAGTAATTCCATATAGGAACATTCTGGCAAGTGAAGCAAACATTTCTCCTGAAGTCGCGTCAAGGCATGCGATACAATGGTGAGTTTGTCAAACGTATGATGATGAACATGCGAAGCACATATTCGAGTATAATCGAAGAGAAGTCGTATATAGGGTGTTCTTTTTTTTTTAGACAATCCAGATTTTTAATAAAGAGGCTATATAAGAGCAGCGAAATGGCGTTTTGCAGATGAGTTCCGAGGCGGAAATACATTGTCGCTAATAACGTGAGGTTCAGAAGACGAATTAAATTTATTAATTACCGTTTTTATACAGTTGTTGAACTGTCGAATATGAAGGCACTCACATTTTAACAAACCTTTGTTCTTCTACCTTGAAAGTCACATTTAATTCGAGATATTTATCATCGAATTTTAAAGGTAAATTCAGGCTATCCGCTGAAGCGTGGAAAATGTCATATCAGACCGAAATGCCGTGACGACAAGCGCGAGAAAGTAGCAAACCGAACGTCTCGGCTAGCTGTAGTCGCGGCAGCTGCGTCACGTACGCTTTGCCTGGCAAGCGTGTGCGGCTGTGTGTCGAGTTCGAACTTCGCCACACACGTCTTGAATATCTCGAATTAGGTGCGATTCTCCAGTTCTTTAAAAGATGGGTGTCGATGAAAACGTCACTGCCTATAGCTGATTTGCCATTTAGACAACGGTCCCCAGACACGAATAAAAAATGTAATCAAACTTTTCCTAATTAGTCTTCTGAAGGTCACGCTATTTGCGGCAATGTCCGCCTCGCCTATGAACTCGTCTGCGAAGACACCACGTTCGTTTCGTTCATTACATTTTAAAAATAAAAATCTGTATTGCCTAAAAAAAACATCCTATATATATAGTGCAGTTTCACATGTCCATATAAATGAGGCATTCTTATTCTCTATTAGTAAAAAGTCGCCGAATAAGTATATTTAAAAGATACTACGTTGCAATGAGCTAGACTGTCTTAGAAAACGAATGTAGTGCTTCCTTTTCCTGAATTGAACCACTGGAGGTTCGACACTCGAAAAAGAGCTAGCTGTTACGTTAACTCAAACGCAGACAGCAAGCAGTACATAAGCCTTCTTATAGTCAAAAGAAATCCTAAATTAGAAATCACTTCCCTACATGAGAAATATACTGCTCCTACGGCTTTATAAATACAAAAATGTCACAGTTTCGCCCTAAGGGCGAAGCAGTGAATGCGATAGCAACACAGCAATGTCATACGAAGTAAGGTGAGCGGCTTTGGTAGCAATATGAATTGTAGTAAACATGAGCTGATTAAGTAAGCAGGTGTGCTGCGGCGTAAGTTCTTCTTTCTGGGGTTTTACGTGCCAAAACCAGTTCCGATTATGAGGCACGCCGTGGTGGAGGGCTCCGGAATAATTTCGACCACCTGGGGTTCTTTAGCAGACCGACATGAAGAGAGACTCGATGAGCACGAGAAGGCGCGTGTGAAACGGTGGTGTTGATGAGAAAGGCTTCCCGTGGGCTGCGCGTGCGAAGGGACACACCTGGAGCGCTGCACTGCCGATCCGGGCAGCATTGCATGTGTAGCGTGCGTTGGAAATGTGGCCCGACTATTACTAACTGAATGAACAAGCGTGGTGTGAGCGCGCACAAACAAACATGAATAGATCACACTGAATGACTGCAGACAACGACTGTCAAAACGCTGGCAGCAAGCACATACGCCGCAGCGGGCGAAGGTACGCGCGGTCTATCGCTTCAACGGAAACTGAGCGGCGAATGCACAGCGCATAAATGTCTGAGCCGTGTGGACAGGGGCGGATCCAGGTTTTTTCTGAGGGGGGGGGGGGTCAGCTTCTGTCAATGATGATAGCCTTTCTTATTTACCGAAATTTACCGTTTTTCCTCACGATAAACGCGCGTTTTATACGGCTAAAGCAACACCTGTAGCCCTCCGTGGTGGCTCAGTCAGCTCAGGCGTTGAGCACGAGATCGCGGGATCAAATCCCGGCCGCGGCGGCCGCATTTCTATGGAGGCGAAATGCAAAAACGCCCGTGTTCTTGCGTTGTAGTGCAGGTTAAAGAACCCCAGGTGCTCAAAATTAATCCGGAGCCTTCCACTACGGCGTGCCTCATAATCAGAACTGGTTTTGGCACGTAAAACCCCAGAAAGAGGAAGAA
The DNA here is from genome assembly GCF_013339745.2 of Dermacentor silvarum. NCBI lineage: Eukaryota > Metazoa > Arthropoda > Arachnida > Ixodida > Ixodidae > Dermacentor > Dermacentor silvarum. The sequence continues at coordinate 2,368,772 of NC_051163.1, read as the reverse complement.
GACCTGTAGCGAAGCCAGGTATCGGTTTCTCCGAGCTTATAGGAAAAGGACGTTACCCAATACAGCCATGTGCTTGGCGGCTGCGCCTGATAATACAGGGTGTTCAAAACTAAGCTGTATGGTTTTCTTAAAGTTAGGCTCTGGGAGGCAGGCGAAGACCACCTGTACAAATAAGTTATGTGGCCAGGGAGGCACAAAGTGAGATGATAATTATCGCTGTGAGCAGCCCAATTAACTAAAATTGAACAATTATTTTTTATTGACTGCAGTTAGTGGGTATGTTTGCATTGAAAACTTAGAGACAGTCGAGTTTCTACACAGTATCAGTCGGAAGAATTATTCTAGAGTGTCCATGCTCCGAGATATCAGACTCTAAATTTCAATTGTCGTACTGCGCAGAATAATCGAGAATAAAGACGCGACAATTCTCATGAATTCCCGTGAATGATCATGAAGCTCAGTGACCACTTCTGTGGAGGGATGGTGGTGCCATCTTCTCTCTTGAGTCGTGGTGGTATGTTGACTAAAGGAACGTTCTTGAATACGGGCGTAACGCCCCGCTCCAACGCAGCAACTACAAAGCTGGGTGTTTACGATATGCGAATCACCGCGTATGAAGACTCACGACGCCACCTACAAAAAGAACGATGTGGCGTGTTAGTCGAGAGCGCGAGCCAGCGTCTTCATGTTTTGTTTCCCACTCGACGTCATCCTTTTATACAAGGCGCGCATCTGCTCCCGCTTCTCTAACCGCGCGACGCCATCCTAGGCCCGCGCGCTGGCAGTTAGCCGCTGACGTCACGCTCCCCCACTTCGCAGCCGCGGCTTCGCCCCGCTCCGCGAGAACGCTCACTCAGATAAACGGATGCGGCGGGCTTGACCCTCCTATGCTTAATGTACGACAATGAAAGTGCGAAGTTACAATGAAAAACTTGTAGCGTACGAACGGTACTGTGCTCGTACTGGATATTGTCAACGTGTAACTGTGATCACAATGAGTGCTACAGTTAAAAAAAGTTGCCCATGCGTAGTTCTTAGTTTAGCTGTTAGTTGTTATTACTTATATATGAACACTTCAGCAAGAGATCTCTTTCATTAAGCAGGTTGGTCGCGGAACCGATGACAGCCAATGAGGCAACCGTTGACACCCCAAGGGGAAACTAAGTTAATCAGGCGCGAAGGCGCTCGAGCGGACCTCGGCGTGTTTGGCAAAAGGGACGTCCCCTCGTTCATTCGACGCCACAGACGGGACGAGTAAGGCACGGCAGGCGCCAGGAGGTCCAAGGTGTTCATAATAAAAAATAACTACGGCAACTTCGCGACACCACACTCCTACGGAATACAACTAAGCTTGTGAGCGAGCTAGCTTTACTGACTAATGCTGACTGACATGGCTGATACCACTGGTACTCGCGAAAAATATTTTTGAAGAATGCTGGTGGCCATATTTTTTTTTTTTTGCGACAGGGCCATCCCCCTGTCAGCGAGGGGGCGATGCAGAAATCTGAGGGGGGGGGGGGGGTCAGGGACATCCGGACATCCCCCCTGGATCCGCGCCTGCGTGTGGAGATAAGAGACGGTGCGCGCGAGCGAGGAGCGCGGTTGTTGGCAGAGTAGAAGTGCGCCCCCCTCCCCCCCCCCTCGTTCCCTCCGGCGCTGGCTTCCCGCTTGTTGGCAGAGTAGAAGTGCGCCCCCTCCCCCCCCCCCCCCCCCCCGCTCCCTCCGGCGCTGGCTTCCCGCGAACATGCGACCGGCAGCTCCGAAGGGCCTTAGGCCTAATCGCGTCCATAACGGATAACAATGCCACAAAAGACCCATAAAGGGTTCAAATGAGCCGCCGTGAGGAGATGCAGGCCTAACTAAGTGGTCCCCGCTCGCTGCTCAGCCCGCAGCTTCCGAGTCGACTCCTGGGACGGCGCCCCGCTGACGTCCTAGCCAGCGTTTCCGGCGCCCAGCTCCCAGAGCCAAAGATACAGAAAGGAGGCTATTTACATATGTACAGGGAAAATCGACCACCGCGTCGGCTGCTGCACTCTCGCTTCGGGCGTACTCTTAGGAGAAAACTCGCTGCAAATTTCAGCATCTACACGAGTTCGGCTAGACTGGTGCAGCGTTAACTCGCACTCCAGAAAGCTTATGCCCAATCTAGCTATGAATCACGCCTGTGGGTGAGGCCTAACGCTGGTGCGGACAAAGCCTTCCTCGCCCCGAACCGATCGTCGTCCCGTTTTCCAAGAGCTTGCCCCACGTTGGGAACGCCAAATGTCGGGATATAGGGGGATGCCCACTGCCTCGACACACCGAGTCCCGCGGTTGGCGCATGCCTGCCCATCAACAGCGGTCCGGTACAAGCTCGAGGAAACAATAGACGAAAACCACGTGTACGCTCGGAAAGCATTTATTACGACTGCAACTAACACTTCGAGCAGGCCAGCTAGCTATAGTTGACATCGCTGAGCGTTCCCTCGAAGAGAATAATACACTAGGTAGAGAAGGGCTTCCGACTTACCAACTGGGGAATACGGGCGGCCGCGGCAAAGAACGCGGTTGACTAACCACGTGCGGGAATACGGGAGCGGCGGCGGAAACTTCCGCTATCGCCGCTTGCTGTGGACCAAAGAGACTCGGGCGAAGTCAGCGGGATCTCACGTGACCCACCCGGTGGCGCTGATAGCGCTTGCGATTCCCGTGCGCCGCCCGCGGAAGGGAAGTTTCCCTTCTCCCAACTCTCCCCGGCGCGCATGAGCCTGACGCGACGTTCGCTGCGCGTGTGGCGGTCATGGGACCCCAGAACAAAAATTCCCACAACAGATTCCCACAACAGACAGATTAATACTTCTGATGACACTAATTTGCTGCAGTCGGTCCTTGATGAAATCGCTAAGTGGTGCGAAAAATGGCAGATGGGGATAAACATCTCCAGAACAAAAGCCATGATATTTACCAAAGCAAGTGTACCCAATACTTCCTTTTACACTGTTAATAACGTGGCCATTGAAAAAGTGTCCACAGTGAAATATTTAGGCGTTCACATTTCTTCAGACCTGACGTGCACCAGCACATCCATTACATAAGTAGCAAAGCGTCCAAAACCCTCGGCTTTGCCAGGCGCCACCTGTACTCCGCAAACCAGGCGACCAAGCTTTCAGCATACATTACTTTAGTTAGACCGCAACTGGAAGATGCCGCTATCATTTGGAATCCGGATCAACAACAAACTTGAATCGCTACAGAATAAGGCTTTGTCACGGATTTGTCACGAAATTCTCGTTACTACAGCGTAACTGATATGAAATTATCTCTAAATTTATGCATGATCAAAAAAAAAAGAAGACTTGTTACACTGCTATCTCACTTTCACCGACTATATCATAATCCCTCGGCATTCACAGAAGCCCGTATCAAACCGGCCCTTCGCGACTTTCCCGATTAGATTACCCTTTTAAAGTGCAGCCAAAGTTCGCTCGTACTAAACTTGTGAATCAGTCACCACTATTCCTTGCCATCTATCATTGGAACAGACTGCCAGCTAAAATTGCTTCCGAGAACAATCACGATGCCTTTGTTAATAAACTGAAGTGGAGGATGCATACTGATAAATAAAAACCTATATGTCTAGCTTGTAATTAAAACTTGTATTTGTATATTTCAATCTTATTTGTATATCTCAATCTTGTTTTTGTGATAATGTATCTTGTATTCCGTGTAGGATTTCTTCTTTTTACTTGCTGTGCTACCTATAATGTTCATTCATTGCTTTTTTTCTCAACCCCCCTATGTAATGCCTGTAAAAGTGCCTTTAGGGTGCATGACTAAAAAGAAGAGCAGGGTTTGCCGCCCAAAAGTACGGAAGCTTGACGATTGCCAACATAACTTGCCTCTATGAATGAAGAGCGTCGAAGAGGAATCGAAGTGCGCGGTGCGGATGTATGAAAGGTTCTAAAGCGTCCGAGGTCGCCACTTGTAGGTAAAGGAGTGACGCATTCAGCCACGCTACATATATTTTGGCGAAACCATGGCGATCGGGCAACAAACGGCTCACCGCGCGCGCCCGACTTCATCGTCCTCTTCTTCCTTCGAGCCGACGCCATGAAAAGAAGTAGACGCTACAAGGGTATTGTCAAAAATGTAAGTGGAACAACAGTGCCTTTTTACGGCGAGTTTGATGGTGCATATCTCCAAACTGGTGGCATGGAGCAGAGGTAGAACACTGGGATTCTAACCTGAAGGTCGTAAGTTCGAATCCTCCTCCAGTCCACTATATTTTCAGGCTTGGAGAATCGTTGTATATCCCCATTGTGAGCCAGTGGGGCTATACAAGTCCAGGTGCAACCAAATTAGGAAGGCCCATTAAGCTTCAACAAAGTCACTCCTTCACCAGAACAGGAATTGGCCTCCATGGTGCAGTATTCGAGTATTCGGCCACTACTTCCTCACGACTCCTGTAATTAACCCATAGCCCTCAGTCCCCAGCGGCTGCGGAGCACCTGACCAAGACGGCGGTCAGACCTGCGACGTGGCAGAGGGTGCTAAGAATCTCTGGGTCCGGACAGGCCGCCACTGGAAACTGAACCTGACAACGTTCAACACGCGCACCCTCTCGAGTGAGGCTAGCTTAGCAGGACTACTTGAAGAATTATCAGGCATTTCCTGGGATATTATTGGCCTTAGTGAGGTTAGAAGAACTGGTGAGGCTTACACAGTGCTGACTAACGGCCACGTCCTCTGCTACAGAGGTCTTCCAGATAAGAAAGAATCCGGGGTAGGATTTCTAGTGCATAGCAGCATAACGGGCACCATTGATGAATTCTACAGCATTAATGAGAGGGTAGCAGTCGTCGTAATAAAGCTGAATAGGAGGTACAAAAGTAGTACAAGCCTGCGCCCCAACCTCTAGTCACGATGATGAAGAAATAAAACAATTTTATGAAGATGTTGAATTAGCAATGAGAAAGGTGCAAACTCAGTACACACAGCTGTAATCATGGGCGACTTCAATGCAAAAGTGGGGGAAAAGCAGGTTGGTGGGCAAGCAATTGGCAACTACGGCATCGATTATAGGAACACTAGAGGACAGATGTTAGCATAATTCGTGTAAAGGAATAGGCTCCGAATAATGAATACCTTCTTCAGGAAGCGTAGCAACAGGAAGTGGACCTGGAACAGCCCTAATGGCGAAACAAGGAATGAAACAGATATAATATTGACGCGAAGTAAGCTGCTCACTCCAGGCACCGATCGTCATAAGTCAGCTGCCCACTACAGGCACAAGATCGCCAGAGAGAAGACGACGAAGGGCGCAGGTGTGCGCGCGTTCTCTTGACTGTCGGTCATCATTAAAGAAGGCTGTTCTCTTTCGGCGAGTTCGAATTAATTATCTTCGTGACAATATTCTCTGCCGATCCCAGCATAGCACAGAATGTAGAAGTGTTATGTAGGGTAAAGTGCAGTGACCATAGGTTATGAGGTCTGGGATTTCTCTAAATTTGAAGAGAGAAAAAGTAAAATTAGTCAAATTAGTTATGCTTCAGTTAGGCCAACCTAGACGCAGTGAGGGTAAAAGCGGACCAATTCAGGCTGGTGCTCGCAAACAGATATGCAGCTTTTAAACAGAAAGATGAAGATAACATAGAGGTAATGAATGTAACCGTAACTAGGCTGGTCTCGGAAGCAGCAATTGAAGTGGGAGGTAAGGCACCAAGGCAACCAGTAGGTAAGCTCTCCCAAGTAACAAATGACCTAATAAAGAAACGACAAAGCATAAAAGTGTCAAACTCAAGAGGTAAGATAGAATTCACTGAACTGTCAAAACTGATCATCAAAAAATAAAATAAGGGATATTCGAAATTCTAACGTGGGAAAGATCGAAGAAGCCGTAAAATATGGACGCAGCATGAAATCGGTGAGAAGAAAACTTGGCATAGGACAATGCAAGATGTATGCACTGAAAGATAAGCAGGGCAATATCAGCAATTTCGATGACATAGTAAAAGCAGCCGATGAATTCTATACTGACATGTACAGTACCCAGAGCAGCCAAGCTACCTTCATTCGAAGTAGTGATGAACAGGATACAGAGGCTCCTTCTATAACTAGCGATGAAGTTAGAAGGGCCTTGCAAGACATGACCAGGGGAAAAGCTGCTGGAGAAGATGAAATAACAGTCGATTTAATCAAAGATGGAGGAGATAACATGCTTGAAAAACTTACGGCCCTTTATACGCAATGCCTCACCACTTCAAGTGTACCAGTGAGCTGGAAGACCGCCAACATTATACTAATCCATAAGAAGCGAGACGTTAAAGAACTGAAGAATTATAGACCCATTAGCTTGCTTTCAGTATTGTATAAAATATTCACCAAGATAATTTCATATAGAATCATAGAAACACTTGACTTCAGTCAACCAAGACAGCAGGCTGGCTTTAGGAAGGGATATTTTACGATGGATCATATCCATGTCATCAATCAGGTAATAGAGAAATCTGCGGAGTACAATCAACGTCTTTATATGGCTTTCATAGATTATGAAAAGGCATTTGATTGAGTAGTGATACCAGCAGTCATAGAGGCATTGCGTAATCAAGGAGTACAGGAGGCATACGTGAACATTTTGGCAAATATCTACAAAGATTCCACAGCTACCTTGGTTCTCCACAAGAAAAGTAGGAAGTTACCTATCAAGAAAGGGGTCAGGCAAGGAGACACCATCTCTCCAATGATATTCACTGCATGCTTAGAAGAAGTATTCAAGCTCTTAGGCTGGGAAGGCTTAGGAGTGAGGATCAACGGCGAATATCTCAGCAACCTTCGGTTTGCAGATGACATTGTCCTATTCAGCAACAACGGAGACGAATTACAGCAAATTATTGAAGACCTTAATCGAGAAAGTGTAAGAAAAGTTGTCGCAGTTTCACCTGAAAGGCGAAGCATCAATTGCGATAGCAAATTTGTAGAGAGCTATACGGAGTAATGATATTAGCTTTATCAGCTGTATAAACTTGGACATGCAGCAGCACCGGCAACACGCAGAACTATTGTCGACGCCGTCGGCGTTTTGCCCGCGTTCGCTCAAAATGCGTGCGGCGTTGGTGACTGTTGCCGGAGCCTCTGATATAAATAGGCACTTGCTGCCGCAGCTAAACGTCGCCTCCCTTCCCTCCCCCTCCCCCACGGCCTCTCGCGCGTCGGAAGAAGGCGCGTTTGCTCTACATATATGGTGATTGTAAAGGAGGAAAGAGACGCTATACTTCTGCAGCCCTTAAGCCCAAACCGCATTCACGCGATTTTGTGCGCGACGGCGACGAGCGACGGCTTCGAGCGACGAAACGGGCCGTCGCGCGAACAGATCGCTTGGTCTTTTCGCTCAATCGCTCGGTTCTAGAAATCTAGAATTCGTCGCTCGTCGCCCGGAAGTGCTATGAGCGACTAGCCAATAGCGCGAAGTCGGAACTGGATATACATCAGTCAAGTACTACCGATTGTCACACGGAACGAGCAAACGACTAGATTTTGATACGTGCAAGGATAATAACGTAGTGCAAGACCTTTAGAAATATTTATGCTGCTCTTTACACTAAAACACATCAACTTAAGTTAACAAAGCAAGCGTCACGCCAGTTTCGGCGAGTATTTGCTGCCCTCATACCGGCAACACCGGGGAGACGTCGCTCGAAGTCGTCGCTCGCATGCGGTGCGACTTGTAGGCGACGAGCGACCGCGACAGCCATCTCCATCGCGTCGCTTGTCGCTGTCGCGCGCAAGATCGCGTGAATGCGGTTTATACTTTAAGCGAGCATGGCGCAGAACGCGCGTTTGTTCTCCGCCGTGCGTTCACTCCCCGTGAAAGCGCGCGCCCCTCGCGCCCTTTCACTCGCACATACAGCGTTCGGCGCGCGGCGACGATTTCATCTCCATTGACGTCATACGGAACCTCACGGCGACGGCGACGGCGACGGCGACGGCAGAAATCTGGTTGTGAGTGTCCATATAATTGCTATCGCAATAATTGGGTTGAAGATGAATATGCAGAAGACAAAGATAATGTTGAATAGCCTGGCAAGGGAACAAGAATTCAGGATCGCCAGTCAGCATCTAGAGTCTGTAAAGGAGTACGTTTATATAGGTCAATTACTCACAGGGGACCCTGATCACGAGAAAGAAATTTACAGAAGAATAAAATTGGGTTGGAGTGCATACGGCAGGAATTGCCAAATCCTGACTGGGAGCTTACCACTGTCGTTGAAAAGAAAAGTGTACAATCATTGCATTCTACCGGTGCTAACATATGGGGCAGAAACTTGGAGGCTAACAAAGAAGCTCGAGAACAAGTTAAGGACCGCACAAATAGCGATGGAACGAAAAATGTTAGTCCTGACGTTAAGGGACAGGAAGAGAGCGGTGTGGATCAGAGAGCAAACGGGGATAGCAGATATTCTAATTGACATTACGAGAAAAAATATTGAGCTGGGCAGGCCTTGTAACGCGTAGGATGGATAACCGTTGGGCCATTAGAGTTAAGAATGTATACCCAGAGAAGGGAAGCGCAGTCGAGGATGGCAGAAAACTAGATGGTGTGATAAAGTTGGGAAATTTGCAGCCGCAAATTGGAATCAGTTAGCGCAAGACAGGGGTAAATTGGAGATCGCAGGGCGAGGTCTTCGTCCTGCAGTGGACATAAAATATAGGCTGATGATAAATATAGGCTTTCCTTTGCGCACTTAAGTGCGGAAGAAAAGAAACAGAGTGAATAAGGGTTAGCGAAAGAACGCCCGCCTCGGCTGCGGGAGGCTGTGGGTTCGATTCCCACCGCCGCCGGGCACCCACTGGTTCAAAAGGGTACAAGCGTACCCCGGCCTGGCGTTCGGCTTCCTTCAGGGGTGATACGCTTGGGAAAGGAGCCTGCGCCCTGAATTCCCGTCGAAACCAACGTGAGCACGGAAAACAAGTGGTGTCTGGGCCGCTCCCAAGGCGGTCATTTCCCATGTGGCGCCCCAAGCACCTATTGAGGTGGGGGCACCTTCGGGTTGAGGTCAAACACCACTTTCCAAGCGATGAGGTCCCATAATGGCCGAGCACCAGGCCGGGGGCGCGCTCGTACCTATTTTACCGGTAGGTACCCGGCGGCAGCACTTGCCTCCCACAGCTGGGGCGGATGCTCGTCTACAAGGCCGTCTGTGGTTGGACAAGAGGCGCCCAGAGACAACAGCTGAAATCTCTATTGGGCCCTCTTTCGAGACGTGAACCCCCACGACAGCCGAGCACCAGGTCAGGGGACATCTCTACCCATGAGAAAAACCGGTGGGTTCCCGGCGGCACCGGGATTTGAACTCGGTGCCTCCCGCATACGAGGCGGATGCTCTACCGCTAGGCCATCGCCGCGCTTGTCAAAAATCATCTCATGAACTTGGTCGAACTCACCCACATCGCTATTCTTTTCTAATAAATCCATCAAGATTACTCCACATATCAATTGTTGATGGAAGGAAGACAATTTTTAAGCAATCCAGCTGCGACCTGAGGCCTGTTTTGGGCACAGAGCTGTTGGTAAACGGAATAGGCACGTCGATGTGAACAAGTGAACTAACAATTTGGTGAAGCATGACAAGGCGTTCCCATGTGCGTCTCTGACTGAACAAATAAATAGCAAAGCATGCGAGGAGGGTGAGAAATGCCCATCCCACATGCCATACATAAATCTCTCCTTCCCTCAACAACTTCTATGTGGAATAATCTTGATGGATCTATTAGAAAGCTGCCCACGGATCTCTCTCTCTCTCTCATATATATATATATATATATATATATATATATATATATATATATATATATATATACAGCGTTTCAGCAGTATCTGAGATCCGTGGGCAGCTTCCGACTAGATCCATCACGTATATACGTTGTATGTTAGTATTTACTGCACGTTTCTGTTGGTTGACCCTGTTACATTCTGGAAACGTGTTCCTGTATCTCAAGTTTTCAAGCGAAGTTTGCATTGCCTCACTCATGTCGGCGTCGGTGTTGGTGTTGGCGTACGAAAAAACCCGAGCCACGCGAAAATAAAAATTGCTCGCCGGGGAATCGAACCACCGACCTCCGAGTTGCGAGACCGCCACGCTAATCGATTCAGCTACTACGGTCGTTTTTTTTTTTTTTTTTCTTTATTGCCTTGCTTTGACACACAACATTTCACAAAAGGAACAGTACAATATACAATTACAATACACAGTAGGGGAAGACGTATTCAACCACCATCGTGCTGGCTGCGTCTAATTAGAATTCGCGCAGATCCACAAGCGGCTCTACTCTCGATAGCCACTCGGGGGGTTCCGCTAATGCCTTATTGATTTCAACAAACCAGTGCATGCTCTCACAAAAATAAATTCGTGCAGGCCGTGCATCCTTATCAACGTAATATCCTGCCATTCTGAACCGCTAAATACAGTGGAGGCCCATAAGCATGATTAAATCAAAAGGCACGCCATCCTCGTTATGTACGCTTATGTACCGAATGCTATAAGGGTCAAGTGGAAATTCTTTCCGTACTGTTCTCTGTAAGACGTCCCCCCCCAAAAAAAACGCCTTCCCAACAGTGTAAAAAAAATGTCGCAGTTTCGCCCGAAAGGCGAAGCATCGATTGCGATAGCTGCGCTCTTCGAGTGAGCCTCTCGCCCACTTGGAGAGAGAGAAGCACGCACCGGAGGCAACGCGAATTTCTCGGCAGCGTTTCTCACTTTGCAGCAGCAGCTCTACGCAGCACATAAACACTTCTGGACGCAGGAACCAAGGTTTCTGTTGGACGGCTGCCGCCACGGTTTCGGTGATCCTTCACTACTGACCGTTCCAGTTTGGCCGCGCCGAGCACCGCCTGACATAGCCAGTTGCCTCGTGCCTTTTCCACGAGAGCCATTGACCGCTATCCTGCGTGGATCCTGGATCAACAGCGTTCATCTTCTGCGCAGATCACCAGCTCGAATTCCGGCAAAACGCGGCGGCACGCCTCGTCCAACGTCACTTTGCAGCAGCAGTTACGGCTATACGCAGCACACTGGCCTAAACACTTCTGGACGCTTTCGCAGGTTGGTGTCTTTTGTGAATTGCATTCTAACTAGGCCTTTGTCTTGCCGTGGCTGCTGCTGCAGGTGATTTTTGTCCCTTTTCTATGCAACTCAACTCTACCATTTAGCTGTGATGCTAAGTACACGCTTCATGGCAAACACCTGCGTTGCTTGTCACAAGTCTATCCCAACCGATCAAGTGCATTTATCCTGTTCAGAGTGCAATTATGAATATCATTTTGGTTCATGCTCAGGTGTAACAGAGAGCGCGTACAAAAAGAAATCAGCAGAGGTCAGAATCTCTTGGAAATGCACAACCTGTAAGACCTCAAATGCTCGAGGTAACCAAAGTAATGCAAAAGAAAAAAATGAGTGGTGAAATAGACCTAGCAAAAGAAATTGTTGAAATACACCAGAAGCTTTTGGCGCTGCTCTCGATGAAAGCAAAAGTTGATGCTCTTGAAGGCATTATTACCACCGTTGATGCCATTAAAAAGTCTGTGCAAACAATGTCTACCAAGTACGATGAAGTAATGAACCAAATGAAGAAGCAAAACACCGACATAGACGGCCTCAGGACGCGGGTGAAAAAGCTTGAGGAGCGTGCAGCAGAACAATAAATAGGCAAGCTTAAGCAAGATATGAACAATCTAGACCAGTACAGTAGACGACTGAACCTCGAAATACATGGGCTACCGCAACAAATGAACGAAAATATACTGGAAAAACTGAACATTTTGGCTAATGACTTGGAACTTCCGAGGTTGTCTGAGTCCGATATAGAGGCTGCCCACCGGCTTCCTATCAGAGCAGGAAAAGACGAGGTCGATAAGCCCGCCCCTATCTTGGTACGCTTCTCATCTCGCCTGACACGAGATAACTGGCTCAAAAAGCGAACGGATCTAAGAAAAGCAAAGTCGAAGATCTTCTTCAATGAAAATCTGACTGCGCAAAACAAAAAGCTATTTTATTTATTTATTTATTTATTTATTTATTTATTTATTTATTTATTCAACATACCCCTAAAGGCCCTCCAGTAGAGGGTATTACATAGGGAGGGGGGGGGGGGCGATAGCTGATCATACTGTCATAACACTTTATGACAAAAATGCAACGAAAGCGACAAAATATGCAGACACAACTTTGTGTAAAAAAATGAAAGTTTGGATAAAACGGAAGTAGCACAAAATTAGCATACATTTGAACACTTGATACACCTGGAATTCCGAATACATAAGAGGCATTAACAAGAGAATAACTGCAAAAGAATATCGGATGGACAGCGAAGGCACCAGAAAAAGAAAAACAAAAGTACAATTTTACATTGCGCAAACACGTCACATTCGGATATGCGTACGCAGCTTTTGTTGAAATTTATCGGGGTGAACTTCAGTAGCAAAGTCTGATGGTAGGTTATTCCAGTCAAGAATGGTTCTGGGTATAAATGACTGCGCGTAAAGGGCGTTTGACTTTGAAAGGGTGATCTCGGCGAGGAAAAATGACGGAGGGTGATAGAAAGAAGTCATCATCTAAATGCTCGTGATGATAAAGTTTATGAAAGAGAGACAGCCGCGCGTGTTTCCGTCGTAATGATAGGGGATCTAATTCGGCACGATTTTTAAAGATGTAACACTAGAGTACGGGGAATAGTCTGAAAAGATAAAACGAGCAGCACGGCTTTGCAAGGATTCAATGTTACGTATGATGTAGTCCTGGTTCGGATCCCAGATGGCACATGCATATTCCATTTTTGGCATGATTAAAGTGGTGTACGCGAGTTTCTTTAGGTGTGAAGGCGCTTGCTTTAGTCTGTGTTTGATTAAACCAAAAGTGCGGTTAGCAGATGCAAGAGTAATGTTGATGTGATGATGCCATGTCAGATCCGATTAAAAATTGACTCCTAGATATTTATACGTGTTAGTAAACTCAACAGTATTATTATCAAGGGAGTATGACGTGGAAATGCGACACGAGGAGCGTGAAAATGACATGCACTTAGTTTTAGTATAATTTAGGGTCATTTGCCAGTCAGAACACCATGTATTTGGCAGATGAGATGTAAAGCCCGCGAACTGGATTATCAGTTTTCTTGGATTAAAGTTGGTAAGTTATTTATGCGGCGAAGCTCACGTCATCGCATTGTTAGAATAAGAACAGCCGAGGATTTGGAAGGGGTGCGATAGCTTAAAATGTTATCCGCTTTGTTTTATTCTTTTTATATCAACCTAGCTCATGGCTTCGTTCTCTCGGTTGCATGGCTATTATGATGCTACTTCTTTTCAGCAACTGAAAGCTATGAGGGATGCAAAGCAGCTGTCTTTGCTAAATTTAAACACGCGAAGTTTAAGACACAAACAAGAGTCCGTAGGCCTGTTATTGGATACACTCGATCACAATTTCGACATTTTAACATTCACAGAAACCTGGTTTTCTGATGATTGCCCCGATGTGCATTTCCCTGGGTACAATTGTAATACGATATCGCGAAGAAACAGAATTGGAGGTGGTCTGGCTATTTATGTCACAAACCAACTCTATTATGAAACAAACTCAGAATACTCATGAATAAATCATGGGCACAATTGTTGTCCTTGTGTACAGACCACCTTCTGGTTCTGTTGCCGCGTTCTTAATTTATCTTGAAAGTGTTCTAGAGTACTGTTGTCAGTCTGGACTACCTGCGATCTTTTGTGGCGACTTCAACATCGACTTAGTATCAACAACGGGAAATAAGCAAAATCGCTGTGATATTTTCTGTTCTTTTGGATATCAAAATGTAATTAACATACCGCCAAGAATTACGGATGCCTCTGAAACCTTGCTAGATCTGTGTTTTACCAACTATCAGCCACGTGAATGCGATGCAGGGGTACTGATATCTGATTTAAGTGATCACTTGCCCCTTTTTTTTTTTTTTCATGCCCTACTTGACCAGACATAACCAAAGCGCACAAAATACATCCGTCACGTGCAGAATAATATCTATGGGCAAAATTGACGTTTTTAAACGCTTAGTAGCAGGTACTAACTGGAACCCTGTAATGAAAATAAATGACCCCGTGGCTTCATATGGGCTCTTTTTACGTATTATCAAAGACCTTTATTACATTGCATTTCCTATGGTAGCAGTTAGAAAACACCAGAAATCCAGGAAGCCGTGGTTAAATTCAGGCCTTTTGAGGAGAATAGAAGAGCGTGACAAGCTATTCAGTTTATTTATCAAAACCAAAAACACCTTAGCCAAATATAAAAAAATAAGAAATAAATTAGGCTCAGATATAAAGCATGCACGTGCCGCATATTATGAAAATATGTTTGCTAACGTATCCAATGATTCGAAAAAAGTATGTAAAAGGGTAAACGACCTTATGCTTAAAGATGACAAATCTGTTTTATCGGAGATTATGATGAATCCTGCTCGGGTGCAGTGCTTGCCAATAAGTTCAATGAGCATTTCCTGAAAGCTGGCCTTTCGACGACCTGTGTCGACGAAAATAGCAGTTATACTTCGTACGTCACTGACAATGTTGTATCCTCAGTTTTTTTTGTTCCCTACAATTGAATCCGAAATATACACACTATTGCAAAAAATAAAAAATGACTGCGCATGCGGCGTAGATGAATTAAAGCCCCAACCTATTAAAGCAGTTGCCCACATTATAAGTCAGCCACTATCGCATATATGTAACACAATTCTCAGTTCTGGTATTTTCCCTGATGATTTAAAGATCGCAAGGGTATCGGTTATTTTTAAGGGTGATAATAAGAATGATTTTAATAATTATAGGCCAATCTTATTATTGTCTATTTTCTCTAAAGTTTTTGAGCAGGTTATTTCTAACTATTTACTGCAGGAAAAGGTGATCTTATATAAAACAACAATATGGTTTCCAAAAGAAGAAATCTACCGAAACGGCCTTCCTAGATATTAAAGAAAAAATACTTGACAATTTTGAACATAAATTACTCACCTTAGGAGTCTTTCTCGACTTCAAGAAGGCTTTTGATTCAGTTAAGCACCATATCTTGTTACTGAAACTGCCTGAATACGGAATTAGGGGAATGGCTTTAGAACTAATAAAAAGTTATTTAACTAATCGTCAGTAGTATACTGGGATTAATGATACTAAATCTAACATGGGTAAAATCACATGTGGTGTTTCACAAGGGTCAATCCTAGGCCCTTTGCTTTTTATGATTTATGTTAACGACATTCCTAACAAACCACTTACACCAGACATAATTCTATGCGCTGATGACACCAATGCATTCTTCTCTGGTAACGCGCTCAATATTCTTGAACAACAAGCAAATCTTTGGTTGAGACACCTATCTGACTGGCTAAAAAATATAAGACTAGAACTAAACACTAAAAAAACGAAATATGTTTTATTCCGCCCACGTAATAAGACTATCACAAGAGAAGCTAACAAAACTTTTGAGGGGCAAAAAATTGAACGCGTCACAGCACATAAATTTCTTGGGGTACTTTTTCAAGAGCACTTAGACTGGTTCTTGCACACCAATTACGTCCGCTCCAGCATATCTACGGGTATTATTTGTAAATTACGACAACTGCTTCCACAATGGTTAAAAAAACAACAACACTATATTACACAATAGTTCACTCGCACATCCACTACTGCCTTCTTGTGTGGGGGAGTACGTACGACTAAATCAAACACGGATAAAATTCACGTCTTACAAAAGAAAGCGATACGACTAATCGAACGAGTACCACAGAGGTTTCATACGGCGCCTCTTTAAAAAGAAAAAGCATGAAATACTAACCATTACAAACGTCATGAAAAAAAAAGTTGGCGATGGTCATTTACGATTAAGTAAAATCTAATCATACAGGTTTTTTCAGAGGCATCTTGCGAAAAACCACTGCCACAACCTACGTCATAAGACTTATAGGAAAGAAAAACCGCTCACAAATTACGGATATGAGAAACTGAGCTATCAGATTCCACATTTTTTAAACCAACACCCTTTTCTAGCTACCCTGATTGAGGAGATCGGTTCATACCGTGCTTTTAAAAGCAAGGTACATTCATATTTATTATCAATACAAACATAAATCTTGTTCACGTTTTATGTTGTCAAAAGTATTTGCTGTTGTTTTTCTTTCACTTTGTGTCATTTGGAAGTCGTTAAAATCAATTCATTCGATGTCATATTTTTGGTTTCACTTGTATACATTCCTGTGCCCTAAATGGGAAAATTATCTTTTACGTTATCGTTTAAGCGTTATTGTACTGAGCTGCTTCTTCTGTCGTATGGCCATTTTTTTTCTGCTCTGTAATAGCTCTTGCGTAATTGTAACACTGTGCATTGTGTCTGTTTGGGGGTGAATTTGGGTTCTCGGGGGGCAGGCTTTTTTTGCCTTTTCGCCGGTCCCCTAGGCAACTGTATATGTGTGTATATATGCATATATGTATGTATATATTTTTTATTCGTTGCCTGAAATAAACTTCAAACTTCAGGGCATTTCGGAGAGCAGGCCTCGCTAGATGTTCACAGGAAGTCCGCCTCATACACAAGGTGTTTCCACAGTTTAGGTTGTGTCATTGCTTCAATGTTAAGCGCATTACCATCGACAGTCGTTGTAATTTCTGCCGATTTTTTTTTATCGTAAGGGTTGCAAATACAGCGATCACCACGATTTTAAATTTCGTGGACCTGTTTACTTCCCTTTTTTCAGCTGATCCTGCTGCTTGCACACACACACTTTCTTGCGTGCGCTTGCGCCGACTTGCATACCCGATAAAACGCTAGTATGTGCCAATTACGAGGCGCAATCGCATTGCTTGTAATGCTTTGTAATGGAAAACTAGATAGCCGCATGCTAGTTTGTTGCCTCTTTTTACATTGCACTTGTGCTGTTTCAGTTTTTCGTTGAGGCAATGACCAGTCTGGGAGACGTAAGTTTGGCCACACAAAAATGAAACAGCGCGAGAAAACGGCTATGACATTGAACAAAATGGTCAACTTCTAGCCAGTCTGCTTTTGCCAAATGTATATAAAGAAATCTGCATTGCGTCCATGTTGAGCTAAATATAGTTTAGCGAGGCGTATTGTTGATTGCTCATGTCTTCGTCTGCTTGATTGCAATGTCATCTCACAGGCGGTTTTAATGCCTTAAGTTTCATAGGCGGCCAATTTCCTGATCCAAATACAGTAATACCCCGGGAACTCTAAGTAGTAAAAACTGAAAGAAATTCGATATAAGCGTAGTTTCGAAATAGCCGAATTCACGAAAATATAAGCATAACCACCGCGTAAAGCCAACATGACGCATTTTCAACATGGCGCCGGTAACCGCCGACTTCCTCACTAAAGCTCAGTTTACCAGGAGCGGTACTTTAGTAAATCATTTTGCGATATTATGTGTGACCCAGCAACCGACACATCGGTCGTATATAGGCAACAGCAAACGTAAGCGCAAGCGCAGATGCATGTTGACAGCGTGTTCGAAACCGAGTCACGCTAGAAATCTCGCGAACGTGCTCGGTTCCCCGGAGTTTTCGACCGAGGGTAACCTCCACAGAGCGTCGTTCTGACTTGTCAAGGACTGGGCTAGCTGGTTATTCATACTGGTAAGAAGAAACACGGGGACGAATAGCAGACACGGACAAACTTGTCCGTGTCTGCTATTCGTCCCCGTGTTTCTTCTCGCGCTGTCCAGTCGTTCTGACAAAGCGCGAAAATGAACTGCACCGGATAAGCCATCGCTACAAAATCCCGCCCTTAAATAAAGGGGGTGGGGAAATACCGGGCACAGATGCAACGCAGTTTCAATTATTCAGGTCGACGCAGTTGATTCTCGAGCCATGCATTTTCGACAAAAGAAATTTGTAATGCTGGTCTGCTTAGTGGCTGCACTCGGTGCGAGAAAAGCGTTCTCATGCAAGCTGCATGACACACCTCGTCACCGCTACTGCACTCGCCTTTGTTCCTGCAACAAATTCCTTGTCTCGGCTAACCTCGGGCGTTTTCTTGTTCATCCATGTTCTTGCTGTTAACTGCGGTTCCCGCAATTTCGGCATCGGTCATTTCCCCTGTCACAGGAACATCTCCCTCTTATCATCCACCGCTCACGGCTGGCTGATCCCGTTGATAACGTGAGCGGACCCCGCTCTGACCGCTGACCAAGCGCGAAAAGCACGAAAAGGCATTAGCATCGGAAAAGGCATCCCTACAAAATATCGGCCCTGGTTTCACTTTTGGCGATACCACAGCTGCGCAAAAAAGTACACAAAAAAAAAAAAAAACGTTTCGGTACTTGAAAGAGCGTAAGATTGGGCGAGTTTCATGCGCTATTAAGTATAAGACAAGGTTTCGGTACTGTTTTTTTTTTTAGCATTTTCTCAGTCTAGGTTTCGAGATATCCGGAGTTCGGCGCAGTGGCGCTTCGAGATAAGGGAAGAAAAACCCATGGAGTTGACACCGTGCCAGGGAAAAAATTCGACTTATCCGATAATTCGAGATATCAGAGTTCGAGTTAACGAGGGTTTACTGTACTAGATTCTATGTGCCTTTGTTTTAGACGTGTCTTTCCATACCGCGATTTCGCGCTTTGTGTGGCGGGTGCTTCGTCCACTTCTGTCCCTGTGCATAATTAACAGCGAGTTGTTACAGGACAACTCTTGTAGAGCGTCAGTGTTTTTAAATTTACGTCTAAAGCGAACATGACGTACCTCGACCATGATAAATCTCCTGTTGTTCTCACCGTAGACATCCACTATGTTGACGCCAAAGCTCCAGTATTTCCCGAGGCTTTTGGTTCGGAATAGAATGACGTCCATTCGTTCCTTAGCTGTTATCGACTTATCCGCTGACGCTCCGGCTGAAGAAAAAAAAAAACACACACAAGAAACAAAGAAGGAGTGTACCACAAGCAAGATTTCTCGGAATCAAAGGTTCAACGCATCTAGAATGACCAAGTCAAGTGAAAAGATGGATTTCGGAGCCCCGTTATGGCACAATGCATTTTAGGCGACAGGCTGTTTTGCTTTGAGAAACCGTATACGCTTCCACTAGGGTCGCGTTCGTGACTAAATCGCCAGGTAAATGCGAGAGAAAAGCGTTAGCATTACGTTGCGCCACTCTGAGGAGCCGGATCCATGATTTCCATAAGCCGGATGCGCGCGCACGCGCACACACGCACACACGTACACACACGTGTGCGCGGGCGTCCACACCCCTCATATTGTGTGTACAACTGGAAGGCAAGGACAATGTTTATTGCAGTTCACATTCTTGGCGTGAGAAAATACTACCACGAGCACGGCACCGTGCCTTATAACTTATTGCTTTGTATGCTATGGAAAAAAATAAGTTTGATGTTTTAAAATAAAAGGAAAAGGCAACTAGTATATTAAAGATGTGTGCAGGTTTCGTGTGCGCATTGGTGCAAAACTAAATTAAAGAAGTTTCATAGATCGCGTGCCAAAATGGGTACATCAGAGCGTGACAAAAAGAAAGCAGGAATGTGCCGCGTCTTCTAGCGAAATTGGGAATCAAAATGGCTACTCACCAAATTCGACGGTAAATAGCGCTCAAAATTTCGGAGTTGTCACCACCCTAAAACGGCGCTTGCATGTAGGCTCCCTAGGGGAGTGAACGCACGGCGGAGAACAAACGCGCGTTCTGCGCCGTGCTCGCTTAAGGGCTGCAGAAGTAGGCGTCTCTTTTCTCCTTTACAATCACCATATATGTAGAGCAAACGCGCCTTCTTCCGACGCACGAAAGGCCGTAGGGGAGGGGGGGGGGGGAGGGAAGGGAGGCGACGTTTAGCTGCGGCACCAAGTGCCTATTTATATCAGAGGCTCCGGCAACAGTCACCAACGCCGCACGCATTTTGAGCGAACGCGGGCAAAACGCCGACGGCGTCGACAACAGTTCTGCGTGTTGCCGATGCTGCTTCATGTCCAAGTTTATACAGCTGATAAAGCCAATATCATTACTCCGTATAGCTCACTACAAGTTTGCTATCGCTGTGTTGGGCTGCTGAGCACGAGGTCGCGGGATCAAATCCCGGCCACGGCGGCCGCATTTCGATGGGGGCGAAATGCGAAAACACCCGTGTACTTAGATTTAGGTGCACGTTAAAGAACCCCAGGTGGTCTAAATTTCCGGAGTCTCCCACTACGGCGTGCCTCATAATCAGAACTGGTTTTGGCACGTAAAACCCCATAATTTAAGTTTGCTATCGCAATTGATGCTTCGCCTTTCAGGTGAAACTGCGACAACTTTTATTGATATCATGTCATTTTACACGCGCTTCTTGTTGGTGGATATTGATCAGGGACAATGATCGAAGAAAACAATATTAGAGTGAAATAAACCAGGTTTATTAAATCCGTGGCGCGAAGAATGACCAATGTAATTCTAGGAAATTAAATCAAACGGTACATAGACATACATATTTAGGATCATATATATATATATATAAGGGAAAGAAATAACAAATATCCTAAATGAAATAATTGAAAAAGTGAGAACTCCCGACCGGGGGGGATTAAGCGCACGTGTTTGCAGTAACAAACACACCTAATTGTTAGTGAATACTGGAAATAAAACACTCATCCTCAGAAATAATATTGTTGCGTGTGGAAAGACACACACGAAAGAAGCTATTTACAATATATTTACACTGGAAGCAAAACCGCCAGGCCGACACCTTGCTCGCGCCAAAAGCCCAGACACACTTCATCGTCTTTCTCGCGGCGGCTCGTCTCTTTAGCATCTCTAGATGGTACCGTGTATAATACTACCCCCCCGGCGGCGACGTCACGGTGCTGTTAAATATCCAAGGCGCTTGGAGAGGTGTAGGGTTTGAGTCGGGCGACGTGGACAATATCACTGGTTGTCCCAGCGGAAGACGTAGTGGGCGTCGCTAGAACGATTTCATATGTGACATCGGTCACTTGGCGGAGCACGCGATATGGGCCTGTGTAACAGGAGAGCAGTTTTTCACAAAGGCCCACTTTACGCGATGGTGACCAAAGCAACACGAGGGTGCCGGGCGCAAAACGCACATCACGGTGACGGAGGTCGTAGCGTTGCTTCTGTTTGTCTTGGGACACTTCCAGACGAGCACGCGCAAGTTGACGAGCATGGTCAGCACGGGCGATTGCATCACGGGCATAATCGCTAGTTGAAGCTGTGGTGGACGGAAGCACAGTGTCTAGTGGTAGCGTCGGTTCTCGGCCATACAAGAGACAAAACGGGGAAAACCCAGCAGTTTCAAGACGGGAAGAGTTGTACGCAAAGGTAACGTAAGGTAGAGCCAGGTCCCAGTCACGGTGGTCGGCTGAAACGTATTTGGATAGCATGTCTGTAAGGGTGCGGTTCAAACGTTCAGTGAGGCCGTTCGTTTGTGGGTGGTAGGAGGTGGTAATTTTGTGCTGTATTGAGCAGGCACGCATGATGTCGTCAATGAGTTTGGACAAGAACGTACGGCCACGGTCGGTGAACATTTGACGCGGAGCACCATGCATCAAAATGATATCGTGTAGGAGGAAGTCCGCAACATCAGTAGCGCAACTGGTCGGAAGAGCGCGTGTTATGGCGTAGCGGGTCGCGTAGTCCGCAGCGACGGCAACCCATTTGTTTCCTGATGTAGATTCCGGAAATGGGCCGAGAAGGTCTAAGCCGACACGATGGAAGGGTTCGGCAGGGATGTCGAGCGGCTGCAGGTAACCAGCGGGGAGCTGGGAAGGTTTCTTGCGTCGTTGGCAAAGCTCACAAGCGGCGACGTAACGCCGTACGGAACGTGCAAGGCCCGGCCAGAAAAAACGGCGACGTACTCGGTCATAGGTTCGAGATACGCCAAGGTGTCCTGCCATTGGAGCGTCGTGAAGCTCTTCTAGAACGGTTGAGCGGAGGTGTTTCGGTACTACAAGTAGTAACTCAGAGCCGTCCGGATGAAGGTTACGACGGTATAGAGTACCGTCGCGGAGGACGAAGAGGCGTAGAGTAGCATCAGCCGGAGCGTGTTCAAAACGGTCGATGAGTGCTCTGATGTAGGCATCACGACGTTGCTCGTCGGCGAAATTAAGGAGCTTGGATACTGAGAAAACGCAAGCAGCAGCACTGTCAATATTAGAGCAGTCAGGGTCGTCAACAGGGCAACGTGACAATCTGTCAGCGTCTTGGTGCAGGCGGCCAGACTTGTACACCACGGAATATGAGAACTCTTGTAGCCTCAAAGCCCATCGACCAAGCCGGCCTGTAGGATCTTTTAGCGATGAGAGCCAGCACAGGGCATGATGGTCAGTGACTACGCAGAAAGGACGACCGTAAAGGTAAGGCCGGAACTTCGCAACTGCCCAGACTACAGCAAGGCATTCCCTTTCCGTAATGGAATAGTTGCGCTCCGATGGTGATAGGAGGCGGCTTGCATAAGCAATAACGCGATCCTGGCCACGCTGACGCTGGGCTAAGACGGCACCTACGCCATGACCGCTGGCATCTGTACGCAATTCTGTAGGGGCATCAGGGTCGAAGTGGGCGAGAATGGGTGGTGAGGTGAGAAGAGTGACGAGACGAGAGAAGGCGGTGGCTTCTGAAGTACCCCACGGAAATTGTACGCCTTTCTTCAACAGATTAGTGAGGGGTCTCGCAATTGCCGCAAAATCTTGAACAAAACGACGAAAGTACGAGCATAGCCCAACAAAACTGCGAACGTCTGCGGCTGTCTTCGGAACCGCGAAGTCTCGGACAGCACGAGTTTTGTCGGGATCAGGCTGTACTCCGGAAGCGTCGACGAGATGGCCCAGAACCGTAATTTGGCGGCGGCCAAAACGACATTTGGACGAGTTCAGTTGCAGCTTCGCCTTTCGAAATACATAAAGTATAGTTGTTAGACGCTCAAGGTGAGTGTCGAACGTTGGCGAGAAGACGATGACGTCGTCGAGGTAACAAAGACACGTGGACCATTTAAAACCCTGGAGCAAGGAGTCCATCATACGCTCAAATGTGGCAGGGGCATTGCATAATCCAAACGGCATTACTTTAAATTGGTATAGGCCATCAGGTGTTATGAACGCGGTTTTTTCTCTGTCCATATCGTCAACAGCAATCTGCCAGTATCCAGAGCGTAGATCAATAGAAGAAAAATAGCTGGAACCATGAAGGCAGTCAAGGGCGTCGTCGATACGTGGGAGCGGGTAGACGTCCTTCTTAGTAATTTTGTTCAAATGACGGTAGTCTACACAGAAGCGCCACGTGCCGTCCTTCTTCTTAACCAACACCACAGGTGACGCCCAGGGACTCGAAGAAGGCTCAATGATGTCTTTGTCTAGCATTTTGTTTACTTCATTTTGAATTACTCGGCGTTCCGACGCAGAAACTCGATACGGTCGTCGGTGAATAGGCGTAGCATCGCCAGTAGGAATCCGATGCTTGACCGCGAGTGTCTGGCCTAAAGGGCGATCGTCAAAGTCGAAAATATCTCGGTACGACGATAACACTTGGCAAAGGTCTTCAGCCTGCGCAGAGCACAGGTCTGCCGCAACCATTTTCTTTATGTTGGGATCGGCGCTCGAGGCTGGCGCGAGGGGCCCGCCATGTTCGGAAGAACCATCGGCTGATAAAGCTGCCACTTGATGGTCGGCGAGACAATCAACGTTGGCAAGGCAAATACCTTGCGGGAGAATTTGCTTTGCCAATCCAAAGTTAAAGATAGGCATGCGAGTGCAGTTATCAGTAATAGTAAGAATACTGTGCGGCACGGTGACGTCATACTGCAGTGGAATGTCGGGCAGAGGAGTGACGAGGTACTCGCCATCAGGAACAGGTGGGGAAGACATCAGTTCAATATAGGCTAATGACTTTGGTGGCAGGCGAATAAAGCCGGTTGGGCGTAAGCGGCACTGGGGTACATCAGGAGGTTCTGCGAGAAGCGGCAACTCAAGGCGAAGGGCAGAGCAGTCAATAAGAGCAGAATGCGCAGAGAGAAAATCGAGGCCGTGGGGGCAATGAGCAAGCACGGTGAAGAGGACAGGAGTGTGGCGGCCGACACGTGCCGTACACATGCCGACGATAGGGACAGTACCGCCATCGGACGACACGTGCCAACGCTGGGGTGAGGAGCCGTCGTCGGAAGGCAGCACTCATAATAGAAATATGGGCTCCTGTATCGATCAGCGCAGTGACAGGATAGCCGTCAACATCAAGAAGGTTTTGATTCGTAGGCAACGTGAGCAGAGGATTTGAGGGCAGGGTCGACAACGCAGCTTCACCTCCAGAAGCTGCAGTGGTTAGTTTTCCGGCTGGATCCGAGAGGTGATGGGCGGCGAAGAAAAGCGGCGGGGTTGGGGCGAACGAGACTGATGGCGTCGAGGGGACGGCGAGCGGCTGTAGCGAAGGTTCGGAGATGGGGCGTCAGCGGCAGCGGGTTCGTGGCGGGTAGCATAGGGAACAGTAGGTCGAAAGGTACGCGAATAAGCGTCGGCGTACGTCCGAGTAGGTGGTGGCCATCGGTTGCGGCAGTGACGAGCGACGTGGCCGATGCGACAGCAGTGGAAGCAGATCGGCTTGTCATCAGGGGTACGCCATTCGGACGGGTTGCGGTATGGAGCAGAAAAGGACGGCCGGGGACGAGGAGGGCCGCTAGAGAACTGATGAACACTGGGTTGAGCCGTTGAACACACGGAGTTCAAACCCATGTGTCACAAAAGAGCGCGTAATCCAAGCGCGCGCCGAGTGTCACGCAAGCCAGCGAAAGAACACGCCGGCCCCGCGGCAACTTCAACAGAGGGGGAGAGCACATACGCCTCAAGCAACAACGCTAACAACGGCGCCGAAACGTCTGGAACCTGGAAGAGACTCGACAGAGCGACGTTAACCGGAGAGAGAGAGAGAGAAGACACGCGCGCGCCGAGACACCTTCTCACCCGGCGGGTCGAGAGAGAGATAACTACAGCGTGTAAGCGTGCGTGAACAGCATGAGTCATCACCCCCCCCCTCGACGAGGCGGCGGTGGTCGAAGGTACCAGAAAAGACTCGAAGTTTCCCAAGCTTTGGCCGTGCTACGGAATCACAACTCCGATCGAATGTTCGAGAAGGACCGTCGACGGCTATATAAACGCCGTGCGAGCATTGTCAGTTCGGAGTCCAGTGAGGAATTCAGGAGTTGAGTCCGCACCGTGAAGTGATGTAACGTGAAGACCAAGCGTCTGCGGAAAAAGGGGATTCCCCGGCAAGCTAGTCGACGAGTTCATCGAGCGTCTGCATTTCCGGAAGAAGTTCCTTCTTCGAGTTTTGCCCCCAAGTTACGCCGAGATCGTCTGACTCCAAGACCAACCAGCACGGTGAATACGATTGGACACTTAGTGTTCCTTTTTATTTTGTGTTTTACGTGTTGGACTCTCAGTGCTTGTCGTTATTTTCTTGTGTTTGTTACTACCCATCTGATTTGTATTGTGTTGTGTCTAGCCTAAGTGTGCAAGTGTGTGTGTGTAACTGCCTTGTGTGAAGAATATATTTTGTTGTGTTTTGACAACTCTGGGCTCTGACTCGGTCTTTGGACAGCAACCGGCGTTCGCTGGCGCACCAGAGGGCCCACTCTTAATTGTCCTTGCTTTCGTGGGATTATTTTCGGAAGCTGATAAGTCGGCTTTGGAATTTAGTCCGGCGTCTCCGCCTCGTTCACCGGGGTCTGTGACACCATGTGCTCAAATTCCTGCCTGACGACGGCCTGAATCATGGCAATCGTGGTTGCAGGCGGATCGGGAGGCGTCGCGGAGAAGGCTGGCGAACTGGTGGCCTCGAGCTCGCGGCGAACAATACGGGTTACGTCGTCACAGGTGGTCGTCTGACGCAGGCGGCCCTCACATATCGACGTAGCAGCAGTGTTTGGTAGCAGCGTGATGTGGTGTGTGATACGGCGGCTCTTAGCCTGTTCAAGGCGACGACATTCTTTTATAATGGCGTCGATAGTCGACACGTTGCCGAAAACAAGCAAATTGAAATCGTCGTCGGCGATGCCCTTTAGCACATGTGCCACTTTATCTGCTGGTGTCGTCAGTTTTGCGGCATAGAGCCAAAACGTCGAGGATGTATGAAACGTAGGGCTACGTAGATGTCTGAACACGAGACGCAAGAGCCTTTCTCGCGGCAACCTTGCGCCCAATGGGGTCACCGAACAGTTCCCGTAGCTTGTCTTTGAAAATGTCCCAACTGGTTAACTCATCTTCATGCGTTTGGTGCCACACGCGTGGGGTGCCGCCGAGGTAAAAGATGGCGAGCATAATCGTTGGGTCCCACCTGTTATTAGCACTGGCGTATTCATATAGCTTGATCCATTCGTCAACGTCCTGTCCCTCCAGGCCAGAGAAAACACCAGGGTCGCGATGTTGGGCAACCGTGACGATTGGAGCGGGCGGACGAGCCGAAGCCGTTGCAGATGCGGTCTCGTCACCGGGAGGCATGGTGACAAGCTCGATGTACCGACCACTTCGGAGTTCCGTGGCGAGGACGGGGATCGCAGTCCTCCACCAGAATGTTGCGTGTGGAAAGACACACACGAAAGAAGCTATTTACAATATATTTACACTGGAAGCAAAACCGCCAGGCCGACACCTTGCTCGCGCCAAAAGCCCAGACACACTTCATCGTCTTTCTCGCGGCGGCTCGTCTCTTTAGCATCTCTAGATGGTACCGTAATAATATTCACAGCAGGCAAAACCATCTTATATATACAGGGTATTTCAGCGAACACTTTCAAATATTCTTAAAGGTTGCCAGTGGCAGATAGCACAATTCTAATTCATGAGCTGGTCTACTTGAAGAGGCGGACATTACTTGCACAACAAATTGAAGTGCATAATCGAATAATTAACAAAAAGTCACTAATTAAGTTTTTAACTAATTACCAGATGACCCATATTGCAATTTACAAATTGTAGCCATGGAGTTCACAAGGTGGATCCACTTGGAACGAATTCTCGGCATGACACCAGTTTCGAGGTACTAATTCCAGAATTTTGCGGAGAAATACATTGGCGTTCCAGTTAGCTTCTTAACAAAACGTCACTTTATGCATTCAAGCACAAAATTAACTGAAACGCCAATGCATTTCTCCGCAAAGTTTGGGAATTATTATCGCGAAACTGGTGTCATCCCGAGAATTCGTTCCAAGTGGATCCACCTTGCGAACTCCACGGCTACAATTTGTAAATTGAAACATGGACCAGCAGGTAATTAGTTGAAAACTTCATTAGTGAATTTTTGTTGATTAGTCGATTACGCATGTCAATTTGTTGTGCAAGTAATGTCCGCCTCTTCGAGTAGATCAGTTCGTTAACTAGCATTGGGATATCTGTGACAGGCAACCTTAAATAAATTATGAAAGTGTTCGCTGAAACATCCTGTATATATATATATATATATATATATATATATATATATATATATATATATATATATATATATTGTAGTGGGGAATATGCATGTATAGGCGCCGTGGGCATTGTCATCGCTTCGGCGCGAGACCCGAGCTCGAGCTACGGATGCCAACAGCTAGGACTGTGCTTAAACTTCTAACTTCTTCAACGGATACATGCCCTCGAGCCCTTCGCCGCCAAGCCACCCATTTTGTGCTGCGGAACGCCATCTTGTACCGCCGGAACTATCAGCCAGACGGTCGCAAATGGCTGCTCGTCATCCCTCGCCATTTGCGTTCCGACATATGCACTTATTTCCACGCCGACCCACAACAAGCACATGCTGGCGTCCTGAAAACGTACGAGCGGCTCCGCCAGCGGTACTACTGGAGAGGCATGTATTCTTATGTGCGCAAATACATTCGGTCATGTGCAGCCTGTCAGCGACGCAAGACAACTCCTCATACCACAGGCCCACTGCAAACTTTACCGTGTCCTGCACGTCCTTTTGACCGAGTCGGGATCGACCTTTATGGGCCCCTTCCATGCACTGCTCACGGAAATCGTTGGATAATTGTCGCAGTAGACCACCTAACAAGATACGCCGAAACTGCTGCTTTTGCTTCGGCTGCTGCTCGCGATGTCGCAACGGCACGGCGCACCGCGAGAGCTGCTCAGCGACCGAGGCCGCGTCTTCTTGTCGGACGTTATTAATGAGCTACTGGCAGCGTGCCGCACTATTCACCGCACCACTACGGCGTATCACCCACAGACTAACGGTCTAACGGAACGGTTCAACCGCACTCTTGGTGACATGCTCACAATGTACGTTGCGTCGGATCATTCCAATTGGGACGACGTCCTCCCTTTTGTGACTTACGCGTACAATACCGCCACTCAAGCTACCACAGGCTTCTCACCATTTTTTCTTCTTTATGGACGTGAACCATCATCTACCCTTGACACCGTACTTCCGTATCACCCGGACGCCTCTGAATTCACCCCGCTTTCAGAAGTTGCTCGACATGCTGAAGAGTGCCGTCAACTGGCTCGCTCATTCACGTCGGATACCCAAGCCATCCAAAAAGATCGCCGCGACCACGATCAGCCAACACAGTCCTTCGCCGTGGATTCTCACGTTTGGCTTCGGCTGCCATTCCAATCTCCAGGCCTTAGCCCAAAGCTTGCTCCAAAATATCAGGGTCCGTACCGGATCGTCGAATGTACATCGCCTGTCAACTACGTGGTCGAACCGGTGACACCGTCTTCGGACAAGCGCCGCCGTGGCCGCGAGACGGTTCACATCAGCCGCCTGAAGCCGTACCACGACCCCCTCATCGTGTCATCACCTTAGGTCGCCAGGATGGCTCACCTTTGCAGCGGGGGCAATTGTAGTGGGGAATATGCATGTAGGCGCCGTGGGCATTGCCATCGCTTCGGCGCGAGACCCGAGCTCGAGCTACGGATGCCAACAGCTAGGACTGTGCCTAAAAAGCCACTTGCGATCCCTCGGACGAGTCTCAATAAATCCCCCTTTCATTATATATATATATATATATATATATATATATATATATATATATATATATATATATATAAATGCGTGCGTGCGTGTGTGTGTGTGTGTGTGTGTGTGTGTGTGTGTGTGTGTGTGTGTGTGTGTAAGTGTTATTATTATACTGTACGACGCCGAATAGTAATTTCCATTCGAATGTAAGGCAAAACAGCACTATTGCAATCTCAAAGGCTGCATGCAAGTGAGGACTGTTATTCCGAATGATTTCGCTGCCGGAGAGTCGTGGCTCTTGCGCAGAGGCACAGTTCCTGAGAGAATTAACGGACGGCCGGGTGATAATAAGTCCTGATTACCAAGTTCCTAGCTCTTATTCAATATAAACGCCCCGTTTTGGGGCAGCCTGTAAATCTGCTAACTCAACTCAGACAAGAATTTTTGACAGTCTCACCATGTTTGCAACCCATTAAAACTGAGTGCCTCATGTGGTACCACACTTATCTTCTTCAACGAACGCAACATATCTGCACGTATCTCTACGTGTATATGAGACATGCCGTTCCTTTAATTGTTTCATTGTGGTCGTTATGATAGTGCACGGGATAACTGAACGCAGCCGTTTATAATATACAAGCTGCTGAGTTGAGCCGTCATACATTTGGGAACGGCATTACATTTACGCATGAAATATAGGATAAGCGTAACATGTTTTTCTCGGAAATCAGATTTGAGAATAATTTATGTTGTTTACACCCCCAGAAATAAGACGAAGAACGCAGCCACCTGCTTTTTTCTTTTTTTAATATAAGCAATATCTTGGGTTTTAAGTGGCAAAACCACGATATGATTATGAGGCACCCGGTTTAGTTTTTGCGACCTGGGGTTCTTTAACGTGCACCTAAATAGAAGTACACGAGTCTTTTTTCATTTCGTTCCCATCGAATTCCGCGACCTGGACTGAACCCGCGAGCTCCAGAATTAGCAGCGCAACGCCGTATCCACGATATAGGCACTAATTAGGCTACCGCGCAGGCTTTGTTTCTTTTTTGAAGTATTGACTGGGAAAAAAATTCTACGTACGGCTTACGGCCAAAGATTAGCATATAGAATGGCCAACTAAAACCGTTTTCGGCGCTCGAGGTCCGACTGCAATAAATGACCCCGTACCAATTACTCCGAATTCTGTTACGCGAGAAAGGCGGAAACTTGAATGGAATGTTGCACTGCAGTTTACTCTTTTTTTTTTTATCTATACCAATGCTTCCCGTAAATCTAAGTACAAGGCGCCGGATGGGGCAGGTATGCTTTACTTGTTTGAAGCGGCAAGCAGGAAAGTTACATATGTCGCTTCGTCTGCGTTTCGCAAGACCTACTGATAGAAAACTATATGCGCAACAATACACACGGGAGATACTGTTGCTTGAAGAACGAGAAAAATATTTTTTCTCCAAAGGGAACCGTACAATAACATAGTAGAATGAAAGCCGACACTGCGGCCGCAATGCACGCGCAATCACTGAGCGTCATTAAAAAATAATAAAAAATATATAAAAGGAAAGGAATTCATTCTTAAGGCAGAAATACATGTCATATGCAATTATGAACCCCATTTGATCGGTGTGACCGCAAATACCAGCGCGCGAAGTAGTACGAATGACCCTGCCGAGCAGTATCGCCAGCAGTTTCTAACGGCGCAACCTTGATGCGGCCAATCCACTTCGACCGCAGCGCCACCCCAGTATTTTTCCACGTTGGGCGCCTCACTGCAAAGCATGCGCCGCCCCAGCCGCTCGTCCCACTCGACCATATTCTAGTACACTCTAATTTAAACAACGAACACACACACACACACACACACACACACACACACACACACACACACACACACACACACACACACACACACACACACACACACACACACACACACACACACACACACACACACACACACACACACACACACACACACACACACACACACACACACACACACACACACACGCACGCACGCACGCACACACACACACACACACACGCACGCACGCACGCACGTGTGTGTGTGTGTGTACCAGTATGATCCTCACACGAAGCGTGAAAGTGCTGAATGGCGGAGTCATGGACCGCTAGCCTCGAAAAAAGTCAAACGACAACCTTCGAAAACAAAGACAATGTGATCGCATTCTTTGACGGTAAAGGATTGCTTCACCATGAGTATGTTCCTCCAGGTCAAACAGTGAACCAAACTGTTTACATCGAAGTATTGAAACGTTTGCGAGAAGCAATTCGACGTCGCCGCCCTGATTTGTGGCATTCTCAGGACTGGTTCTTACTGCATGACAATGCAAAACCTCATAGTGCTTTATCTGTTAACGAGTATCTGGCCAGACATTCTGTTATTGCCATCCCAAATCCGCTATATTCGCCCGACCTCTCACCGTGTGATTTCTTCTAGTTTCCGCGAGACAAAAGGAGACTGAAAGGAAAGCTTCATCAAGATATCGCAGACATTCAACGGGCTGTGACAAATGAGCTTACAAGCATCGCAGTTACAGATTTCCCTGCTTGCTTCCAAGGCCTCCAGAAACGTTGGCAAGCCAAGGGGAATACTTGGATAGGACCTAGGATCATTACTTGGTAAGCGCCATTTTCTATTTTTTACGACCTTTGTCCTGGAACTTTTCTGACAAAGGTTGTATATATATATATATATATATATATATATTAATGAAGAAGAACGCCCGGACTTAGGCAGGCAGAGGCTCGAGCTTAGACGCTCAACGCGTCATCGTCCCTTCATCGGATAAACCTCCTTTATAATTGGTAGAGGTGCGGGTTACCCAGCACGTACCCTCAACTCTACCATCGTGAAACTCCCCGCTCGGACGCTACCTTCCACCATGCCAGACGCCGAACCGCAGACGCTCCCGTCACCGCCCATTCTCTGCGCTGGCATTATCCGCCAGCGGGATCCTACCATCTTCAGCGGGACCGACGACAACGACGTTGAACATTAGCTTGCGTCCTACGAGCAGGTAAGCGCTCATGACAAATGGAACGACTCGACCAAGCTAACCAACGTCGTTTTCTATCTCGCGGGCGTGGCCAATCTCTGGTTCAAGAACCATGAGGCGGATTTCCGAACGTGGTCTACGTTCAAAACAGCCTTTACATAAGTATTTAACCGTCCCGCCGTCCGCAAACCTTTAACTGAGCAGCGCTTGCGCACACGCGCGCATGACACGGGTGAAAAATTCACCTAGTTACATCGAAGACGTTGTCAATCTGTGCAAACGCGTCAATACCACCACCATGTCGGAAGAGGACCGAATTAAGCACATCATGAAAGGCATTGATGATGATGCGTTCCAAATGCTCCTGGCCATGAACCCGAACAGTGTTACCGACGTGATTACCGTCTGTCAGAGATACGACGAGCTACGCAAGCAGTGACCTGGCGTAGCTCAGTCTACGTAAGCATCAATCTCCAGCATTGGTTCCGACCAGGCGTCGCTGCTCGCGCAGATCAAGGCCTTTGTCCGCGAAGAAGTCGCACGACAGCTGTCCCTGGTACCCTTCACCCAGGTGCCTGCCAGTCCTTTGCCTCTGATTTCAAGGCTCTGGGGATGAGGAGCAGTCACGCATGTTCCTCTGGGGTATAGTTGCGCCGGTACAAGAGCTGATCACGGATCGCAAAGTGCGCAACCTGGAGCCGAAGTGTTCGAGAGGCCGGAGCTTTTGAGGTATCCCAGAGAAGGTCGAAAAGTGACGCAGTCCAGGGGTCATTGTGTTGTTCGGCAGCCATGTCAAGTAAGAACACATACCAGGTTCCTTTTTAGTAGTGCAAACTCAGAAATAAGAAAAAATGTCCTGGAACTTTTCTGACAAAGGTTGCATATATTTATGGAAATGCGAGGGAAATGCGTTTTCATTACGGTGCGCCACTTTGAGGAGCGCCGCTCGCCATCCCCGCGTCTCCGGTCGCTTTCACCGATGCGTTCTTCTTCATTACAATATATATATATATATATATATATATATATATATATATATATATATATATATATATACATATATTGTAAGAACTATTAACGTACTTCGTCGTTTTCATTTGTACATAGCCATCATCACCTTCCCTGTTCTTCTTCTTCGCGCATGAGCTAGGGCGTTTACTTTTTGGAATAAAAAGCGCTCGACAGCTTGGTCGGTCTAGGTTTTGTAAAGTGGTGTAGGTACGTCAAGACCACGGAGTAAGATAAACAGGAGCGCCGACTCCGCCGCCGCGCAACGCATTCGCTCGAGACAAACCGTGTAAAGCCCGTTTCACATGGTGCGAAATTGCAGTGCGTTTTTCGCAGCTGCGATTTCCGCAGATGCGAAATTCGCAATCCCGTTTCACATGGATCTACGGCAGCTGCGTTTTTCGCATACTCGTTAAGCATTCTGACTGGCGATGACATATGAGCGAGCTGTCTCCTATTGGTCGTCTGTTTCCACCACTACAGTGGCTACCACCGCATCTGCGTTTTTCGCAGAGAAGTTCAGCAAGCCGAACATAGAAAAAACGCACGCACGAAGGGTCCAGCGGCCTATTTTCCGCAGCTGCGAATTCGCACGTGCGAATTCGCAGACAGAATCGCACCATGTGAAACGGGCTTAACGCTAAATTAGTCATCGCGTAGCGCCATCTGTCGAGGCGCGTGGAAAACACTCAACAGCTTACTTCCACGTGCGCATGCGCTGAATGGTGGAGGCCGGTGGCGACCGGTGGCGACGGCAGCGCGGAACCGGCAGGACGGCACGCGTAGAGCTTGTCGTCTGCTAGAAACGTGGGCCCTCGTCCGCCTCAATGTGACAGCAATCAAACAATATATATATATATATATATATATATATATATGCGCACAAATAATAAAAACGCAAATAAGCACGCGGTAGCGCTTTTATGCACGTTTGCGAAACATTTTTTACATGTCAGGAAACAGACGATAAATGATGCCGTACAAAAATACACAACTGAAGTACTTGTTTTTCACTCCTCAACGTCTGCGCGGAAGCGAAGGTGTGAAATTTTCGTCTGTCTCGCTTTGTTTACCATGTCTGCAGTATGTTTATTCATGTCTGACAGAACAGGGTATCTTGATACTTGTGCGTGAAGACACTGAGCAGCAGGACAGTGTTTTGTTCCCGGCTGTAAATACGGGTATGGCAAAGGACGCGAGAAGTTTTCGCTCTTCGCGGCGCCATCTGATCTTCAACTACTGCACCAGTGACGTCAAAAACTTCCTGTAAGTAAGCGAGCGCTTAGAGCAATGGACAGAATATGTGCGCGACACTTCGAGAAGCAGCTTATTTTTGATAGTTACTTCAGCAAAAACAAAGACTCCTACTAGATGTAAAGAAAGTGCCTCGACTTCGAAGCGGAGCAGTTCCTTCAATTTGTTTAGGGAAGCCTGGCGTAGCTCAATGATGCTGAATGCCAGGAGGAACCAGAAGACGCCAATGCGGAAGGACGAGAGGAGCTCAATTTAAAATTTTCAACAACTATACACAGTGCGGGTGCCTTTCCTTGTCCAGAGATATGCCGTAATGTAGAGAGAGAGAGAGAAAGGGAAAGAAAGACAAGGAGGTTAGCCAGTGTAAATACCGGCTGGCTACCCTGTAAATTCTCAGCCTTGCCTTCGAGATGATTCCCCCAGTTATGCAGACACATAATCAGAGCTTCACTTGTGAAATAATAAGCAGGAAACACTGGAAGGAATTCCCAATTATTATGTTTAGTGAGAATGTGGCGATTCTGCTCACAAGAGAACCGGGCGACACGAAAAGCACCGCGATAAACAAAGAAGCAAGAGAAGCATCTTAGCACTTGATGCGTGCTCAGATAAAAAAGAGCGATAAACGTCAGCTTTTGCATAAAAGCTTCTTTTCGCTGTCGTCTGTCATTGCTTGAGACCACCCGAACTGTCATTATATCGCCTTACCATTTGCTGTAGTTTTTCTTTCCATCTTAGTTTCCGTAATTTGTGTATTTTCTGTTCCTGCGCCTTGTAAAGTTCCATGTAGGCCACCTGACAAATGTCCTGCATTTGGCCTGTATAAAATAAATTAAATAAAGTGATACATGACTTGTTTCTCCTGCTAACGTCACTCCGTGAACCGCAAGAGCTATGCGCGCTACAGGCGTCAGGGCGTGCACGGAGCAGGCGACAAAACGGATAGGCAAACAGGCGCTGCGAGAGAGTCCCTGCGCCTTTGCTCCTTCGGTTTGTTGGGCCCGCCTCTCCGCTGCAGTTTTTTCCCTCATTCGTAGCGCCATCTGGCGAACACGCTGTGAAGCAGGAACTGGCTTTTCAGAATGTGTCCCTTCCAGACGAGCGGAGTCGGCGCTCCTGTCTTATCTTACTCCGTGGTCAAGACCCCCACGTCCTCTCGCGTTCACGCGTCCTCCCTGGAGTATACGTTCCGGTCGCCGCCTGCGCCCGGTTACCCCTACAACGATGGACACTTCCGACCCCGGCTCTTCCGGCGCCTCTAACCTTACCATACAAACGACTCCGCCTGCGGTGCCCTCTTGGACTGTGAGGTGCCCTCAACGCGATCCCCCTGTCTTTGCGGGACTCCGCGGCGATGACGTCGACGATTGGGTCGACAACTACGACCGCGTGAGTTCTTGCAATAAGTGGAACAACAGCCAGAAATTGAGGCACGCTGCATTCTACTTGAGCGGTGTTGCAAAGACTTGGTATTTCAATCACGAATCCGACATCGCGGATTGGTCCACGTTTACCACCAAGCTGCAGCAAATATTCGCTTCCTCGTCTGGGCGTGCAGAAGTCGCCAAGCAGAAGCTGGGCACGCGCCTCCAACTTCCACAAGAGTCTTACACCTCATACATAGAGCATGTCTTGGCTCTGTGCGGCCATGCAGACCCTAGCATGACGGAAGCCGAACGCGTTCGACACATATTAAAAGGCATTGGGTCTGTCGCGTTCAATGCCTTAATCGTGCTAAATCCGGCTTCTGTCCAAGACATCACTGCCACGTGTCAGCGCCTAGACGAGATGCAGTCTCTTCGTCTTCAACATGACAGCAGCGATCCATCAGGTTCCCCATTCTTCAAATCTACGTACTCTCATTCGCACCATCATCCGCGAAGAACTTCATATACAAGACCTGAGGCGTACACCTGCTGCCTGTGTTCCAACCCCCATTTTCGACTTGCGCGAGGTCGTAAAGCAGGAGTTGACAGCGATGACTACACCCACGACGCATCTTGCTTCCGGTAGCGCGCCCCATACACCTACCTACGCGGATCTTGCTTCGCTACCCACCCCTACCGTGACCTCCATGCCTACTGACGTTACCTATGACCATCTGGCTTCGATGGGAACCAGAGCACTTGCTGCGCCATCCTACCCTCAGTGGCGTCCACCTCATCCGGTTTGTTTTTACTGTGGTATACGCGGCCATATATCTCGTTTCTGCCGCCGTCGCCAGCAGGATGAAAGACGAGGCTATGCTGAGCACGAGCGAAACCGCACTCGCCGACCAGACGCCTACTATCCCGGATCGTACTCGTTCCCTCAGCAGCGTTCTCCGTCTCCTCCTCCCAATCTGCCTCATAGTTCCCGTTCGGCCAGACGTCGTTCTCCTTCGCCTTATCGGCGCTCTACATCACCGCTTCGCCCCACTTCCCATCTTGCCGACCAGCACTCGGAAAACTAACTGTTGCAGTTTTTGAAGGGTAAACTGCTTCCTATCGGTCTTCAAAAATTCCTTCTGTTCGCCCGGCCAACATGCTTTATGTAACTGTTGAAGGTGTTCCAGCGTCAGCTCTCATCGATACCGGTGTCCGCCGTTTCTGTTCTTCGTAGTGATCTGTGTTCACGGCTCCGGAAAGTAAAAATGCCTTAGCTTGGACCTATTTTGCGTGGTGCTAATAATGCATTCATTCACCCCGATGGACAGTGTACTGCTCGTGTTCTCATCGACGGCATTCGTCACCACATTGAGTTTATCGTCCTTCCAATGTGTATCCATGAACTTATACTGGGTTGGGACTTCCTAAATTCTGCTTCTGCCGTTATTTCATGTAGAGAGGAACTTGTCCATATCACGGATACAGCGCTTGCACCTGTTACGGACTCTTCACCTTCATGCGTGAACTTGGCCATCGCTGTAGACTACGTCCTGCGTCCTGGTCAGGAAGACGTTGTAGCCGTAACATCTAGTCAGATCGCCGACGGAGATGCTCTAGTCGCCCCTTACCGCTGTACTTCTCGCGGAAATCTCATTGCCGCCTGTCTGCACGTGGCCGCGCCCTTCTGTCTGCCTGCAACACGACCCCAGATCCGGTGCCCAAAGGGATGACTGTGGCAACCCTCGCCGACACTCAACCTATCTCTATAGTCACGCTTTGCCCTTCTTCATCGCCAGCACCAACCTCAGGTTTGGATGATTCTTTCCCTCCTACAGCCGTTCTTGGTTCTGACCTAACAACCGCGCAGTCCGAAGCCTTACTGGCGGTCTTGGCGAAGCACAAAACCTGTTTCGATAGCTGTTCCCCTGTGTTGAGCCAAACTTCTGTGGCCACACACCGCATCGAAACCGATGGTTGCGCTATAATAAGACGACGCCCCTATCGTGTATTGCCGTCCGAACGAAAGGTCATCATGCTTGCGCGGAAGATCATACGACCTTCATCAAGCTCCTGGGCTTCTCCCGTTGTTCTGGTAAAGAAAAAAGATGGCTCCATTCGTTTTTGCGTGGATTATCGAGCCCTGAATAAGATCACACGCAAGGACGTATATCCGATACCTCGAATTGACGACGCTTTGGATACATTACAAGGGGCAGTGTATTTCTCCAGCCTTGATCTTCGATCAGGATATTGGCAAATTCCGATGAACGAGACTGACAAAGAAAATACCGCATTCGCTACACCAGACGGACTTTATGACTTTAACGTCATGCCTTTTGGCCTTTGTAATGCTCCCGCCACATTTGAGCGCATGATAGATAACGTACTTCGTGGACTAAAATGGAAGACCTGTCTCTGTTATCTGGACGATATTCTCATCTTTCCGTCTAACTTCAGTCAACATCTTCATCGATTAGACGAAGTTCTCAAGTGCCTTGCAAATGATGGTCTCCAGATCAATACAAAAAAAATTGTGTGTGGCTTAGCTCGGCTATGCCAGGATATGCGTAGCGTTAGCAAAGGTTCAGCTGAAGGTCCGAGTCGCACTGGCGCTTTCGCTGAGTTTCACAGTATATTCAGTCGATCGGCGAGCCTGACGTCATCGACGGCGTTTTGTTGTTGCTGCAGGGGTGGTCGGGCACGTCGCTCAGCCTCCTGGCGACGCCGCTTTGCTAGACGTTCGTCCCTTTGCTCCAGTGTCTCCGCAGCACGTTTAGCCTTCTTCTGTTCATTCCTCCTACGCTCAACCGCTAATTGACAGGCAACTACTTCGGGATCCGATGAGTCAAGCTTCTCCGTTCTTCTGCGCTGTTGAGCAGCATTTGCGCTCTCCTTCTCCATGGCTATACCACACTGGCAAACGCCAGTCAGAAGCGCAGCGGCTCCAGCGCAGTGTCAGACGGCGACTGCAAAGCGAGCGCGCGCCGGCGCCAGTGTGTCTACCACGGCTACGACGTCACTCCTCTGGAATGCGCAGACCGGCGGCGGTGAGTCGCGCGCGGCGGCGGCGGAGTGCGCGAGAGGTGCCGGCTCCGGTGCGCAAGCCGTGTGACATCACTGGTCCTTGCGCATGCGCAGCACGGCTCTTGATGTGCCGTGCGAAACGGGCTTGGCTAGGCCAGTGTAGCTAACGCTACAAAAAAGTTGTCGCAGTTTCACCTGAAAGGCGAAGCATCAATTGCGATAGCAAATTTGTAGAGAGCTATACGGAGTAATGATATTAGCTTTATCAGTTGTATAATTTTCGACATGCAGCAGCGCCGGCAACACGCTGAACTTGTCGACGCCGTCGGCGTTTTGCCCGCGTTCGCTCAAAATGCGTGCGGCGTTGGTGACTGTTGCCGGAGCCTCTGATATAAATAGGCACTTGGTGCCGCAGCTAAACGTCCCCTCCCTTCCCTCCCCCCCCCCCCCCCGGCCTTTCGCGCGTCGGAAGAAGGCGCGTTTGCTCTACATATATGGTGATTGTAAAGGAGGAAAGAGACGCCTACTTCTGCAGCCCTTAAGCGAGCACGGCGCAGAACGCGCGTTTGTTCTCCGCCGTGGGGACGCTGCGGAGCGTTTGGAGCGAGCGGACGTACTTCGCGTCGGCTCCGTCGATGAGGCCAATTTTGGGAGGACCATTCGACCCCAGCCCGTCCAAAACGGTACGATCGGTTTCGGCTTGACACCCGGAGCACGTAGAGCCCAAATTTTGGTGAGTCCGCCCATTTTTGCGGATTTTACGCCTGTTTTGCGCCGGACAAAGTGGCGAGCCAGCTAGGCCTAACCGGCCAGCTAGGCTTAGCGACGGCTTCGGCCGCATCGGACCGTGCCGGTGGCCCCGCTTCGTGCGAAATGTCGGCGTCGGGTCACTCAGCCATGGATACGAGTCCGGCCCGGGACCAGCAGCCCATTTTGAACCGCAGCTCGGGACGCATGGTGGTTGCCGTCCCCGGAACGCCGATCGACGAGACCCCAGAAAACATCGCCGGTTGGGTGGTCGCCACTCAGCGAGGCAAGAAGGCCACTCTGAACAACGCCGAGAGTCCGCAGCAAGTTTCGGCACCCCAGCCCGGTAAGAAGGCAGCCCAGCCAACCCGGGCCCAGATTATCAAGAAAGTCAACGCGAACTTCGCGAAGACGGCGCGCATGCCTCACGTGCCACGTGACGAATGCAAGGTGATAGTCAGGCCCCGCGGGGGGCTGCTGGTGGGCAAGATTATGATGCCGGAGCTCGTGCAGGCGATTGCGGGTGCGGCGAGAATAAGTCTCGAAGACATACAGAGGGACACGATCTGTCCAAACGTTGCACAAAACATTATCGTGATCAGCACGCCGGAAGGCGAGAGAGTCAGCCGCTACGCGGCCATCCATGCACTCATGATTGGAAATCAAGCATACGAAGTGTGCGCTTACGCGGCGGCACCCGAAAATACGGTGAAGGGCGTAATCGGAGGCATCCCGCTCAGCGAAACGCCTGAAATGATCCGAGCGAAAGTTGTAAATATCTACAACGGTACGGCGCTCGAAGCGCACCGGATCGGAAACTCGCACGCAGTGATCGTGCTCTTTAAGGGGGACAAAGTCCCGTCCTACGTTAAATACTGCGGCGCGCTAATAAGGTGTCGGCTATACCGCCAACACAAAGAAGTGTGCAGAACATGCGGGCAGGTCGGCCACCGGAGAGACGTGTGCCCCCGACCGAATGTGGTGGTTTGCTTCGCCTGCGGGAAGGCAAACCCCGGCGAAAATCACGAGCAGGATTGCAAACCTCGCTGCAAACTGTGCGGAGGCTCGCATCCCACCGGCACGGGAAACTGTGCGAACAAGTTCAAGACGCCATTCTTGCTTCGGAAGCGCGAACACGAGCGCAAGATGGCGGCGGAAAAGGCGGGAAAGTCTGGCCAGAGCAAGGCCAGATTTTCTAGAAAAGACGAATTCCCCTACCTCTCCCCGAGCAAACAAGAGGGGCGGCGCAAGAGCCGCAGCAAGAGCCGAGGGCGGTCCCCAAGCCGCGGACGCTCGGAGAGTCGCGATAGGCGGCGCAGTCGCTCACGTGACGGCCGGAAGTTGTGGTCAGATATCGCCAGAGGCGGAGCCAAGGGCGAAAAAGACGCGAAGGAGCGCCAGCGCTCGCGCACGCCGGCGAGAAAGCCGCAGAACAACTCGCTTGCATCCAAAATGATGCAGCTCGAGAGCACGATTAAGCTGTTGCAGGAGACGGTGAAGCAACAACAGGAGACTATGAAACAGCAGAAGGAGCTGATTGCAAGATTCACTTCGCAACAGCACGGAAACCAATCAGATACGCCATGGAGTGTGGGAACGGCGCAGCAGACGGCATCGTTCACCCCGCTGGGGACGCCGGTCATGCCACCGCCACCACCGTCGCCGCAATCGTTGGAACAAGGCAAGACCCCTTGCCAGAAGAAGGCCCGCCGTAGCTCGGTGATCGAGTCGGACGAGGACGAACACCTGAACATGAACACCGGGGACGACGAGACCGAATCCATCTCATCGATCTCGACACTTCACTCTAGGGACACGGATACCCAAGGCGGCCTTAACTACGGGGCCCGGTTCAAACACATCAACGCGCGCCTAAACAGGCAAGACAAGTGCACAAAAGAGATCTCACAGAAGGTCGACAACGTGGCGTCAGCCATGAAGAATTTCAAAAACGACGTCAAGGCAGACTTTGCAAAGCTCGAAGCCCGAGAGGAGGCCCGCATCAACACGGGCTTCGAGGAAATGAAACATTTCATGGTCCAACTACTGCAGGAG
This sequence comes from Dermacentor silvarum, assembly GCF_013339745.2. Lineage (NCBI taxonomy): Eukaryota > Metazoa > Arthropoda > Arachnida > Ixodida > Ixodidae > Dermacentor > Dermacentor silvarum. The sequence continues at coordinate 2,327,336 of NC_051163.1, read as the reverse complement.
GAGATGGGGAAACTCGGCCACGGCAGCCACACGTCGCCCGGAGCCTCGCCCAGCCATGGATAAGGCCGCCAACAACGCCAAGCTCAGAGTGTGGCACTGGAACGCCAACGGCCTCCGGTGCCGCAAGGCCCTACTACAACAACAAGTACAATCCATGGCCGCGCCTCCTGACGTGATCATGATTCAAGAGACACATATGGAAGAGACCCCGAAACTCCCGGGTTACCACGTTCACACATCACCCCCCAGCGCGCGCACCAGCAACACGGGCGCGGCACAGGGAGTCTGCACCTTTGTACGCAAGGGCATCACCCTCATCAAGCTCGACCGCTTCCTCGATGGCAACACGGCCCTGGAGTTGTGCGCGACCGAAGTCGTGGTCGGTAAGAAGACGCAAGAGTCCGTTTGTCTGATGAACGCCTACAGCAACCCGCAGCACCGCAGCCAGCGGTTCCGGACGCTGTTCCAGAAAGCCAGGCGAAAAGCCGTCGACATGCCGATCATCGTGGCGGGTGACTTCAACTCGTCCCACAGGGAAGTGGGCTACCCCCGCACGACTGCCAAAGGACGGAGCCTACTGGACGAGGCTGAAGAGGCCGAATTTGAGCTGCTCTCGGACCCGCAGCGGCCGTCACGAATTGGCACTTCAGCAACCAGGGACACCACCCCCGACCTCGCCTTCGTGCACCTCCCGGATGACAGACCGTTGAGCTGGCGGAACACGGGGCTCAACTTGGGAAGTGACCATTACATCATAGAAGTGGAATTGCCGCTGCGGGTCCGGGGCAAGCAGGCCCCGACTCGCAAGCACAAGCTGACGGATTGGAACGCCTTCCGCCGGCAGGAGATTGCGCCCACCATTGAGGACCTCGAAAAGTGGACGCGCAGCCTGGTAGACGCGGTGGCGCGTGTGAGCACGGAAGTGGAGACGGACGAATCGATCCCCACTATGGACCCTCGACTGGCCCACCTGATCGAGGCACGACAATCACTGCAACGCCGATGGAAGCGCATGCGGCACAACAGAACACTGCGCAAGCGCATCGCCCACCTCGGCCGCGAAATCGAAAAATACAGCACGCAGCTCTGCGTGCAGCAGTGGCATGCCATCTGTAACGAAGCCGACGGGCAGCTGCACGCCAGCCGTACGTGGAAGCTGCTCCGCCACTTACGTGACGAGACGCAGAGCAAATCGTTCCAGCAACACAGACTGGCGCAGATCCTGCACGCGGCAATCAAAGAACACGGCGAGGACGAAGTGGGCAAACGCCTCATCGATCAATATCTCCCGGCCACCGCACAAGTCCGCCACCCGGACTACGAAGGCACAGACAACCCCGCGCTCGACGCGGATATAGAAGAATGGGAGGTCCGCCGAGCGGTGCAAGAGCTGAACTGCAAGTCGGCAGCCGGCCCGGACCTGATCCACAATAAGACCCTGCGAAACCTTGGCGACGTGGCCATCACGGCCCTTACGAATTTCTACAACGACTGTTGGCGCTCCGGCACGCTGCCCAAGCAGTGGCGGACCGCCCGAACGATATTGATCCCTAAACCCAACAAGCCGCCCAGTATTGAGAATCTCCGCCCGATCTCCCTGACGTCATGCGCGGGCAAGGTGCTGGAGCACGTGCTAAACAACCGTTGGCAGAGTTACATGGAAGAGCACGACGCGTACCCTGCGGCGATGCTGGGCTTTCGAGCCCGGCTGAGCACTCAGGACGCAATGCTACTGATCCAGCACGACCTGCTCGAGTCCCCCAGCAAGACCGACTGCAGGGCGATCCTAGGCCTCGACCTCAAAAGTGCCTTTGACAACGTGCTACACTCCGCAATCCTGGCACAGGTCGAGAGGCTCGGGCTGGGACGGCGAACGTACGATTACATCCGGGCCTTTCTCTCGAATCGGACGGCGTGCCTCCACGTCGGTCACCTGCAGCTGGAGGAGCGAAGGTTGGGCAGCGTCGGCACACCGCAAGGGGCCGTCATCTCCCCCTTTCTTTTTAATATAGTCATGATACCAGTGGCCGAGCGCCTTGCCCGATTGCCGCAGGTCCAGCACACAATATATGCAGATGACATCACATTGTGGATGACGGGAGGCACGACCGGCCACACAGAGGAGTCACTGCATGAGGCAATCTGGCAGATAGAAGACTGCCTGCGGGGGACAGGCCTCCGATGCTCTCCGCAGAAGTCGGAGCTACTGGTATTGCCACCTCCTGGTCACTGGCGCAAGTCAACGGAGAAGGAGGCGGCTAACATCACGCTGAGGACCGAAGACGGCACCACCATCCCGCACGTCCGAGGAATCAGAGTACTCGGCATGCACTTCGACGCGGGAAACGGCAACCACACCGCTCTGAGCCGGCTGCTAACGAAGGTGGGAGTGGCGACCCGCCTGGTCAAGCAGATCTCCACCAAACGACATGGGATGCGAGAGACGAATCTCCTGCGACTGCTGCAGTCGTTCGTGACGAGCCACGTCTCGTACGTCGGCGCGTTCCACGGATGGCTGCGGCACGAGCGGGAGAAAATCAACGCTGCAATAAGGAAGGCCCACAAGACGGCGCTGGGCCTCCTCGCCAGTACGAGCAACGATGCCCTGGCTCGACTAGGAGTGCATAATACCCTGGAGGAGGTGAGCGAGGCCCAGCGCACGACGCAGCTGACTCGCCTCGCAACAACCAAAGCCGGAAGAGCGATCCTACAGAGGGTCGGCCTGCGCCCGCCAAGGGCCGAATCCTATTGGGAGGAAGCCCCGAAGCGGGAGGAGGTGAGCAAGCAAGTAGCAAGGCGCCTGGTGGTCCTGCCGCTCCCGCGCAACGTGCACCCGGACCGCAACAATGAGCGAAGGGTGGCCAGGGCGAGAGCGCTGGCAGAAACATACGCCGACGACGCAAAGGCGGTGTACGTGGACGCAGCCAAACACCAACGCAAGCCGAAAACGTACGTGGCAGCGGTTGTCCGGGCCACGGACGGGAAAGTACTCAACGCCTGCAGCGTCCGAGCGACGTCTGCGGAGCAAGCGGAGGAAGCCGCCATCGCCCAGGCGCTGAGCGGCACACCGGAGGCGACCACGATCCTGAGCGACTCCCGCACGGCCATCGCCAACTTTGGCCGCGGGAGCGTCGGGACGCCGGCGGCGAGCCTGTTGCCGAGGACCAAGTCAACCACAACCTATCTACGATGGTTCCCGGCTCACGTCGGAGTCATCCCAGGAGGAGCGGCCAACCGAAACGAGGAGGCGGACGTCGTCGCGCGTGAGCTCGCGTACCGTGCGGCGCCCCCCCGCCCCTCGGAAGCGGACGAGGCTGACTTCCTGGACCCGGACCCGCTACTGGACTACGGAGGAATCCTCGCTTGGTACCGAGAGGGCCGCCGAGCGTTGCCTGGGCCTCACCCGAGACTAGGGCGACGTGAGGGGGTCCTCTTACGACAGCTACAGACTGGAACAGTACTCACGCCGGCCCTAGCCCGGCACGTGTGTCCCGGACTGTTTGAAAGTGCTACGTGCAGTGTGTGTGCGCGAGAACTGGCAACCTTAGCCCACGTGCTGTGGGGGTGTGACGCGTGTGCGGGGGGAACCGTGCGGGACTCTCTGCCACCGGACATGGAACACTAGATCAGTTCGCCTGACCATCAGGCGCAACTCCAAGCCATCCAGCGGCTCGACGCGGCCCTGGCCCGGCAAAAGCGAACGGAGGCAACTCCTAGTAGCTAGCGCCGGACCGGTCCGCGCTGAGGTCTAGTGAGATAGGGGGTTGATGGAGCCCTACGTGGCCTGATCCACCCCTACATGCCGGATTAATGTCAATAAAGTCATTTTCTCTCTCTCTCTCTCTCTCTCTCTCTCTCTCTCCGCCGTGCGTTCACTCGCCATGAAAGACGCGCCCCTCGCGCCCTTTCACTCGCACATACAGCGTTCGGCGCGCGGCGACGATTTCATCTCCAAGTGACGTCATACGGAACCTCACGGCGACGGCGATGGCAGAAATCTGCTTTTGAGTGTCCATATAATTGCTATAGCAATAAAATGCAAATTTGCAAGCAGAACGATAAATGTATTAGGCCACGTCGACTCAAAAGATGGCATCCAGCCAGATCCCGAAAAGATTAGTGCTGTTCTCCAGTTTCCTCGCCCCTAGCAGCAAAAAGATCTACGTAGTTTTCTCGGCTTCGCGTCATATTTCATCGATTTATACGCAGCTTCGCTGCAATAGCAGCTCTTCTACACAAGCTACTGGTTACCGGTGCCCCTTTCACGTGGACTAACGACTACGTGTCGGCTTTTCAAGCTCTTTAGCAGCATCTTACTTCCCGACCAGTGCTTCGCCACTTTGATGATCGAGCCCCCACCATACTCCATACTGACGCAAGCGCACAAGGTATTGTCGCAGTACTTCTGCAACGCAATGCAGATTCTAAAGAGCAAGTCATCGCATGTGCCAGCCGAACACTTTCTCCAGCTGAGCGGAACTACACCATTACAGAGCAAGAGTGCCTGGCTATCGTTTGGTCGATTCAGAAATTTCGCCCATACCTTTACGGCCGCCACTTCACCATTGTCACCGACCATCATGCTCTGTGTTGGCTGTCATCAATGAAAAACATGTCAGGACGCTTAGGACGCTGGATACTCCGCTTGCAGGAATATTACTTTACAATAACATACAAGTCTGGAAAAAGTCACCATGATGCAGACGCATTGTCTCGCTGCCCACTCTCGCCCGGTAGCGCGCCGTCGTCTTCCCCACCACGTCGTTCCGATGCTACGCCTGCCTCATACCAGCTCTCGATAACGCCCCTGGACCTAGTTAAGCTTTCATCGCGTTCTGATTTGGTCTTGCTTTAGCGGGCCGACTCCTATTGTCGAGCTCTCATGGATCGCCTTAGTGGGTTCGCCACCCAACAGCCGCTTGCGACGCCAGATTCGACAATTCCGCCTGCAAGGTGGCGTGCTGCACCGCTATGTTTACCACCCAGTTCTACCTCGCTGCCTTCGCCTGCAAGTATTAGAGGCACTTCACAACGACGCATCGGCTGGCCACTTAGGCTTCCACAAGACTTACGACCGCATCAAGACCCGCTGCTTCTGGCCTGGCGTATCCACAACAGTCGCCAAATACGTTGCCTCTTGTGCGTCATGTCAGCACCGCAAACGCTCGACATCCCCTCCAGCCGGTTTACTACAACTCCTCCCTTGCCCGGACGCACCTTTTGAATTTGTTGGCATTGATTTATATGGTCCCTTGCCTTTCACACCCTTCGGTCACCATTGAATTGTCACTTCAGTCGACCACTTAACAAGATATGACGAGACTGCCCCTCTGCGATCCGGTACCGCTTCTGAGGTCGCTGACTTTTTCTTGCGCTTCATCGTCTTGCGCCACGGGGCTCCTCGCGTTCTTCTGAGTGACCGCGGCAAGGCGTTTATTTCACAAGTTCTCGAGGAAGTTCTTCGGGCCGCTGATACCGTGCACAAATCTACGTCTACCTATCATCCGCATACGAATGGCCTTACTGAGCGCTTCCACCGTACGCTGTCTGACATGATTTCCATGTGCATCCGTCCTGACTGGGATAAAATTCTTCCTTTTCTGACATTCCCATATAATACTGCTATTCAACGGACTACCGGCTACAGCCCTTTCTTCCTTGTGTATGGACGATCTCCTTCCACCATTTTCGACAGAGAATTCTTTTTAGCACCTTCTTCGCCTCACGCGTCCCGTCCAGAAGATTTTGCTGCCCGAATTGCACATTGCCGTCAAATCGCCCGGCAAAGCACGGAAGCTACCCAAGCTGAGCGCAAACGTCGCGTTGACAACAAACACCGCGACCTCCGTTTTCACCCTGGAGACAAAAGTCCTGATTTGGACTCCAGCCCGAACTCCAGGCCTCTGTGAGAAGTTTCTTCAACACTACATTGGCCCACACACCGTTTTACAGCAAACATCTGCAGTCAACTATCTCGTCAGCCCAGTACACTCCGTCACTGACCGACGCCGCCCGAATGCCGAAATTGTTCATGTCTCGTGGATGAAGCCCTTCACTCCCTGTTTAGACAATCTCTAATCAGCGGCCAGGCTGGCCGCTTCCATGACGGGGGGGGGGGGGGGGGGGGAGGGAATTAGTGTAAGCACTATTAACGTACTTCGTCGTTTTCATTTGTACATAGCCATCATCACCTTCCCTGTTCTTCTCCTTCGCGCATGAGCTGGGGCGTTTCCTTTTTGGAATAAAAAGCGCTTGACAGCTTGGTCGTTCTCGGTCTTATAATATATATATATATATATATATATATATATATATATATATATATATATTGTCGCGAGAGGAAAAGGCAGGCAGTCAGTTCCGAGCGAACGGCTGTTTACTGTTTTGGCCGCAGCAGCCAACAACACTTCTTCGTCCTCGTTCTCTAGCGTTACTAACGCGTGGCATTACCCCTCCCTCAAAAAAAAAAAAAAAAAAAAAAAAAAGAGAGGCATTGTCTCGATGTCGCTGCACGAAAGAACAGTGAAAGTTAAGCCACGAAAGTGGGTGACGGGTTAAATACCACAGGGAGAAAATAAAAGAAATGAAAAAGACAACGGACGTGAGCACAGGCACCGCACCACAAAGTTTGTGAACTGGCATCAGCGCGAGTGGTAGGGCTTCATCCTGGAGACGTGAACAATGTTGGAGGAGCGTGGTCTACGCGATTGGTGCGATGATTCTGCTGGGACAACTTCGTAGTTGACTTGACTTATGCGATGAAGAACTATGTAGGGCCCAAAGTAACGGCGCAATAATTTTTCTGAGCGGCCTCGTAGACGTATAGGGGTCCAAATCCACACGAGATCTCCTGGCTTGTATGTTACGACTCGGTGGCGTATGTTGTATCGGCGAGCGTCTTGACTTTGCCGAGATAGAATTCGTTGCCGTGCAAGGTGCCGCGCTGCTTCAGCACGCTGAACAAAAGCGTCCGTATCTGGGGCGGTCGTATCAGACGAAGTTGGTAGAAGCATCACGTCGAGCATAGTGACGACGTCGCGTCCGTAGACCAGACGAAAAGGAGGAAACCCGGTGGTTTCTTGAAGCGCAGTGTTATACGCAAATGTCACATACGGGAGCAGCTCGTCCCAATTCTTGTGATCCGTGGCGACATACATGGAAAGCATATCTGCAATCGTTTTGTTGAGACGCTCAGTTAACCCATTGGTCTGTGGGTGGTACGCAGTTGCCGTACGATGCGTTGTACCACTCAGCTGCAGAATATATCTGACCAACTGCGCAGTGAAGGCCGTACCACGGTCTGTGATGACGACAGATGGAGCACCATGTCGCAGGACGATATTTTTGACGAAGAAGTTGGCCACATCCGAAGCAGTAGCTCGTTGAACGGCTTGGGTTTCGCAATATCTGGTCAAGTAATCGGTGGCGACAACAATCCAGCGGTTGTCAGCTGAAGACTTGGGAAACGGGCCGAGTAAATCCATCCCGACCTGTTCAAAAGGTGAGCAAGGAGGTCGTACAGGCTGAAGCAGACCGGCTGGTTTCATTGGTGGAACTTTGCGACGTTGGCAATCACGACAAGTTCGGACGTACTGCTTCACGCTTTTTGTGAGTTTTCGCCAGTATTACTTCTTCTTGATCCTTGCCAGAGTACGCGTAAAACCAAGATGCCCGGACGTGGGTTCGTCGTGGCATGCACGTAAAATGTCGTCGCGGAGAGAAGCGGGAACAACGAGTAGAAAAACGGTTTCCGTGGGATGAAAGTTCCGCTTGTAGAGGATGTCGCTGCGTAGGCAGAAAGAGGACACGTGACGCGCGAACTGCCGCGGGGGTTGTTGGCGGCGTCGTTCAAGGTATTCAATCAGGGGTTGCAGCTCTGAATCCTGGCGTTGCTGTTGAGCGAGGTTTGGAGATGGAAGACTACAAAGAAAACCGCAGTCCTCGTCAGTATCTGTTGGTGCGGGTTCGACGGGGGCGCGGGAGAGACAATCGGCGTCAGTGTGTTTCTGACCAGACTTATAGACAATTGTCATGTCAAATTCCTGTAGCCGAAGGCTCCATCTTGCGAGACGTCCCGAAGGATCCTTGAGATTCGCCAGCCAACAGAGAGAGTGGTGATCGCTGACGACTCGGAAGGCGCGTCCGTACAAGTATGGTCGGAACTTCTGGATAGCCCACACGACCGCCAGACATTCTTTTTCAGTTGCTGAGTAGTTTTTTTCAGCAGCAGACAACGTGCGGCTGGCATAGGCAATAACGCGCTCAACACCAGCTTGAAATTGTACGAGTGTGGCACCGAGACCAACGTTGCTAGCATCAGTATGCACTTCTGTGTCGGCCTCTGTGTCAAAATGACCAAGGATCGGTGGTGTCTGTAGACGTCGTTGAAGGTCGTGGAAAGCGTCGGATTGAGCCGGGCCCCAAATAAATGTCACGTCGTTCTTGATGAGTCGTTGCAAAGGTTCGGCAATCTCAGAAAAATTTGGCACAAAACGGCGGTAATAAGCACAAAGCCCTAGAAATCGGCGTACATCGTGCTTTGTCTTCGGTATCGGGAACAAACGAACTGCCGTGGCTTTGTCAGGGTCAGGGCGAATACCGGTGTTGCTGACAATATGACCCAGAAATTTAAGCTCCTCGTATACGAAGTGACATTTTTCGGGCTTCAGAGACAGGCCGGCGGTGCGGATGACCTGAAGAACAGCCTCAAGCCTCTCGATGTGCTGCTCAAACGTGGTTGAAAAAACAACTACATCGTCTAAGTAGACTAAACACGAGTGCCACTTGAGGTCAGATAAAACTGTGTCCATCATGCGTTGAAATGTGGCCGGAGCGGAACACAGTCCAAAAGGGAGGACCTTAAATTCATAGAGGCCGTCCGGTGTTATAAACGCCGTTTTTTCCCGGTCCCGTTCGTCAACTTCAATCTGCCAGTACCCGCTACGTAGATCCATTGAAGAAAAGTAACGGGCATGCCGCAGACGATCCAAGGAGTCGTCAATCCGAGGAAGTGGATAAACGTCCTTTTTCGTGATCTTGTTCAGTTTGCGATAATCTACACAGAATCGTAGTGAACCGTCTTTCTTCTTAACTAGTACAACAGGTGATGCCCAAGGACTTGTCGATGGTTGAATGACATCATCATCCAGCATTTGCTTAACTTGATGACGAATAGCATCCTGTTCTCTCTGTGACACGCGGTAAGCGTGTTGGCGAACAGGTTGGACGGTCGGTTCAGTGATGATTCTGTGCTTGGTTAGAGGAGTCTGCTTGACCTTCGAGGTGGTGGCAAAACAGTCGTTAAATGATGATAGTAGGCTGAGGAGCCTCTCCTGTTGGGGTTGTTTCAGCTGTGGATTGACGTTGATGTGACTGGTCAAGTCCACATCGCTGTTTTCCTGCATCGAGATTGTCGTTACCGAAGCACATGCGTTGGACTCGTCCACTGTTTCAAAGTAGGCAATGGTGGTATGCTTCGCAAAGTGCTTGTATTCGCCGCTGAAGTTAGTAACTAGGATCGTGGTTTGCCTATTTTGGAGCTCTACGAGACCTCGTGCGACGCCGACTTCTCGATCCAGCAAAATGGTGAGGTTACCTTCGGCGATGCCCATATCTAGGTGGTCTTGAGGGCACTCAACAAGGACGAAGATGCTACTTCGAGGCGCTAACGTTACGCAGTCATCGACCACGCGTAAAGCCGCGCGATGATGTTCATCCTTAACACCAGAATCCGAAGAAACATTCTTCGAAAAAGTCACGAACAAGTCACGCAGATTAATGATCGCCCCATATTCCTGAAGAAAATCCATGCCCAATATAACCAGTCGAGAACACTTGGGCAGCACAAGGAAAGACGCTACGAAGGTCGAAGTATAAATTGTAAGTCTGGCGGTGCATCGTCTGATGGGTGACACGAGGTGTCCTCCAGCCGTGACCAGATGTGGGCCGTCCCACGCTGTCAGCACTTTGCGTAACCGATTGGCCAGCGAGGCACACATAACCGAGTAATCAGCTCCCGTATCGACAAGTGCAGTCACCGGATAACAGTCGACGGAAACAGTAATAACAGCAGAAGCTCTTTTGGCGGTTTCGAAGGAAGGCGTCAGCGGTACGTCGCGAGGGGGTGGCGTCGGCGGAGGATATTTCACGGTTCGCATGACAGCGGCCTCACCCCCGGAGGTCGCCGTTTTCAGTTTCCCCGGCGCGGGCTTCCGCCGGTGACTCCAGTGGAATCAAAGGCGGGTCGAGCGCGGTTTGGTGATGTGTGCCGACGAGGTGACGGCGACCGCGACTGTCTTCGCTGAGGGACAGGAGGAAGACGGTTGCTTTCCAAGTACTCCTCGATTTCCTGTGGGCGTTCGCCATAGCGCGGGCAACGGGCGTCCGGATGGTATCCCCGCAAACCAATCCGTCGGTAATGGCAGTCGCGATAGAAGTGTCCAGCCTCCCCACAGTGATAACACAACGGACTGTTGTCGGGAGCGCGCCATACCGTTGACTTCCGCGGACCAGGACGAAAGTCTGATTGGAGAGTCGTGCGGTGGCTTGGGCTTGGGAAGCGTCGAGGGGGCCCTGTAGGTGGATGCGGGAAACGGGCCGTCGACGGCGTAGAAACCCGAAGAGCATCGGCGTACGAGAGCGTGGGAGGTTCGGTGCGCGTTGGTGGAGAGGTATGAACCACCTGCCTAATTTCCTCCCGAATGACGTCCGTAAGAGCCGCGGCACTCGGAGGTGCCGATCCATAATGCCTCTGGAGTTCTTCTCGAACAACCTGCCGTATTAGTTCGGTAAGGGACTCCCTGTCATCCCTTGCAGGTACAAGCGAGCATGCCGCAGTCATGGTGGTCTGGCGTTCATACTGCGATAGCCGCTGCCGAAGCATGCGCTCCATGACTGTTGCCTCACGGACGAACTGAGACACCGTTGTAGGAGGATTGCGCACGAGGCCCGCGAAAAGCTGTTCTTTTACGCCTCGCATTAACATGCGCACCTTCTTGTCTTCTGGCATTAGTGGGTCGGCCCGACGGAACAATCGTGTCATGTCTTCTACGAACATGGCGACGGTTTCGTTCGGCATTTGGAACCTGGAAGATAGTGCCTGTTCGGCTCTTTCTTTCCTTTCGGGGGTACTGAAGGCGTCACGAAGCAGGCAGTAAAACTCCTGCCAGCTGGTAAACGAAACTTCGTGGTTCTCGTACCATACCCTTGCCGCGTCTAAAAGGGAAAAGTAGACGTTCTTCAACTTACGGCGATCATCCCAGTCATTAAAGGTGGCGACCCGGTCGAAATGGTCTAACCAGTATTCTACGTCCTCAAAGGCGTCGCCGTGGAACGGGTTAGGCGTGCGAGGCGCGTTGACAATGCAAGGTACAGCAGCATTTGGGATCTCCTCGGTTTGGGTTGCGGTTGTTGTTGCCATCTTCCTCGCAGAGTTTGCCAGGGGACTGTACATGCGGTGGAAGACCTTGGAGGCGACGGCTGCTTCGATGGATTTCTGCAGTCTCTGAGGTACTGGCGTTGGTAGCTTCTGGTTCAGGACCAGCAGGCATAGGGCGTATGTGTACCCAGCACTTCCACCAGTTTGTCGCGAGAGGAAAAGGCAGGCAGTCAGTTCCGAGCGAACGGCTGTTTACTGTTTTGGCCGCAGCAGCCAACAACACTTCTTCGTCCTCGTTCTCTAGCGTTACTAACGCGTGGCAATATATATATATATATATATATATATATATATATATATATATATATATATATATATACAACCTTTGTCATTCTACGTAAGCATCCATCTCCAGTGTGGCCATTGGTTCCGACCAGGCGTCGCTGCTCACGCAGATCAAGGCCTTTGTCCGCAAAGACGTCCCAGGTCCCTGGTACCCTTCACCCAGGTGCATGCCAGTCCTTTGCCTTCCACTCTGCGCAACGTCATTCAAGCGGAAGTCGCTGATGCACTGCCGGTTGCTCCCCAGCAGCCACTTGTGGCCGCTCCGCTTACTTATGCTGCGGTAGCTGCCAGGCCACGCCACGAGCCGGTACCACCTTTTCAGCAGCCCATGCGCCGTCCTCCTTCTCCCGTCTCCTGTGTCGGCCCTCCTGTTGCCAACCCGTGATGCACGCCCGACAATCGGCCTATATGCTTCGCATGTAGATATCCCGGACACGTCGCAATGTTCTGCCGCCGTGTGCAAACGATCGGCAATGATCTACAGGCGCCTCGTTACCCGGTAGAGTCCAATGATCGCTACACTCAATCCGACCACCAACTCATACTCCGATTGATCTTTCTCGCTTCGAGCATCGCCGCTCGCCATCCCCGCGTCGCCGGTCACTTTCACCGATGCGTAGGCGGCCCGTATCTAACGACGAGGGAAACTAGACGACGCAGTTCCCGAGGCAAGAACTGCGCCAGTTTCGAAATGCCCAAGCCCTTCTTCTGCCTTTTGCTACTCTTGACCACTCCGCCGGTTTCAGCACAATGCCCGTTTATAACCCACTTTCATCCCCGCTCACATTGTTTCGTTACGAATGCCCTGGTCATGTCGAGACCGTCGATTCTATGCAGATTGTCTCCGTCCCCGACGACGTGTCCTCTACGGCCGTCCTTGACCTGAGCGCCCTTTCTGCTCCTGACCCAACATCTACGGATGTCTTCACCCCATTCATCGACGAGGCTCTCACACCTTCGCAGCGATCCCAGCTTCTTGCCATTCTGCAGCACTTCCGAACTTCTTTCGATTTCGCACAAGAATGTTTAGGCCGCATATCAACAGTCGAGTACCATATCGGCACTACATCCCACTCACCGCTGCGCCAACGTCCGTATCGCGTATCCGCTACGGAACGCCGCGTCATTCCAGGTCGACGACATGCTCCGCCGAGGTGTGATTCAACCTTCACAAAGCCCATGGGCTTCTCTCGTGATGCTTGTCACAAAGAAATACGGTTCCATACGCTTCTGTGTAGATTTTCGGCACTTAAGATCACGCTGAAAGATGTTTACCCACTGTCACGCATTGAAGATGCGCTGGACTGCTTACAAGGCGCCGAGTTCTTCTCCTCATTGGACTTGCGGTCAGGCTACTGGCAGGTCCCGATGGTGGAGGCCGATCGCCCAAGAACTGCCATCTTTGCGCCAGATGGCCTATATGAGTTCACCGTCATGCCTTTGGGACTTTGCAACGCTCCTGCTACATTCGAAAGGAACATGGGTAACGTTTTGCGCGACCTTAAATGGAAGATCTGTCTATGCTATCTTGACGACATCGTAGTGTTCAACCTTAATTTCGTAACACACCTGCGCCGCCTTCAGCATGTATTCAGTTCCCAATGCCGGTCTGCAGCTTAATCTGAAGAAATGTCGCTTTGCCGCACGCCAGTTGACGATCCTCGGCCACGCTGTGTCTAAGGATGGCATTCTTCCAGATCCCGAGAAATTACGGGCCATCTCTGCATTTCCCACAACAATGAAAGAATTTCGCAGTGTCGTCGGCTTATGCTCTTATTTCCGGCGCTTCGTTCAAAACTTTGCATCTATCCTACCACCCCTCACGCAATTACTTCGTGGCGCAAAAGACCTCTCATCGTGGTCCCCTGCCTGCGACCATGCGTTCTCCACCTTGTGCCGTCTTCTCACGGCGCCACCTATTCTTCGCTATTTTGACCCTCAAGCTTCTACTGAAGTTCATACCAATGCAAGTTGCGCTGTGCTTGCACAGCGTCATCCTAGCCACGCAGAATACGTCGTGGCTTATGCCAGCCGCACACTCACCAAGGCGGAGGGCAATTACAGCGTCACGGAAAAGGCGTGCTTAGACATCGTGTGGGCACTTGGCAAGTTTCGCCCTTATTTATATGGCCGCTCTTTTGACGTAGTTACCGACCACCATGCGCTGTGTTGGCTTTCGAATTTGAAAGACCCATCTGGCCGCCTCGCTCACTGGGCCCTGCGAATCCAAGAGTATGACATACGCGTGGTGTATCGTTTCGGGCGGAAGCATTCCGACGCTGACGCTCTTTCCCGCTCATCGGTTTCGCCACAGGTCACTAGTAAGTCCCCCTGTGAGCACACGTTGTCATCTCTTGACTTCAACACAATTGCTGCCGAACAACACAATGACCCCTGGACTGCGTCACTTTTCAAACTTCTCTCCGATACCTCAAAAGCTCCGGCCTCTCGAACACTTCGGCTCCAGGTTCCGCACTTTGCGATCCGTGATCAGCTCCTGTACCGGCCCAGATATACCCCACAGGAACGTGCGTGGCTGCTCGTCATCCCCAGAGCTTTGAAATCAGAGATCTGTTCCTCTTTCCACTCGGACCCCCAATGTGGCCACGCCAGCGTTTTCAAGACGTACGAACGACTTCAGCACCGGCGGGGTATGTACACCCTCGTTCGGAATTTCGTCCGCTCTTGCCGTGAATGTCACCAAGGCAAATATTTTCCGCACCTCTCAGCCGGTGAACTCCAACCTCTGCCATGCCCATCTCAACCATTTTATCGCGTTAGTGTCGATCTATATGAGCCTCTTCCCTTGACTACGTCCGGCAACCGGTGCATTATAGTTGCCGTTGACCACTTGACACGCTACACAGAGACTGCTGCCCTCCCAGCTGCTACAGCGCAGGAAATCGCCACTTTTATACTGTGCCGTTTTGTGCTTCGTCATGGAGGCCCTCGTGAACTCCTAAGTGATCGAGGCCGCGTCTTACTGTCTGAAGTCTTCGAAAAATTGCTTGGTGATTGCGCTATTTTTCATCGCACATGCACCGCCTATCATCCGCAAACCAATGGTACCACGGAACGCTTTAATCGCACCCTTGGTGACATGCTCGCTATGTACATCGTATCCGACCACTCCAATTGGGACCTAGTTCTTCCATTCATCACCTACGCCTACAATGCTGCTGCGCAAGCCACTTCCAGTTTCTCCGCCTTCTATCTTCTTTATGGACGTCATCCTTCTCATACCATTGATACCATTCTGTCCGTACCATCCAGACGCATCAGAATGCCTGCCAATCTTGGATGCCGCCAGACAAGCTGAAGAATGTCGTCAGTTGGTCCGCCGCTTCACTTCGGACGATCAGAGTCGCCAAAAGTCAAAACACGATTCCCGCAACTCGACCCCAACTTTTCTACCGGGAGACCTCGTTTGGCTGTCCATACTGAACCACACACAAGGACTTGCTTCAAAACTTCTTCCTAAATACGATGGACCACACCGAATTTTGCAGCAAACTTCTCCCGTCAACTACCTCATAGAGCCACTGACACCGCCTTCTGACATGCGTCATCGCCTTCTGACATGCGTCATCGCAAACGCGAAGTCGTCCACGTCCAGCAGCTCAAGCCGTATCATGATTCTGTGATCTCATCTTCAGACTAAGTCACCAAGATGGCTCCTTTTCCGATGGGGCCATTGTAATGAAGAAGAAGGCCTGGACTTAGGCAGCAGGATTGCCAACAGCATCGCTTGCCGCAGAGGCTCGAGCTTAGAGATTGTGCTCGGTGAAACGCTGGACCCATCATCGTCCCTTCGTCGAATAAAATTCCTTTATAATATATATATGCCACGGTCACTCAGGAGGACACGAGGTGCGCCGTGGCGCAAAACGATGCTGTGCACGAAAAACTCGGCGACTTCAGAGGCAGTACCAGAGCGAAGAGCACCTGTCTCAGCGTACCACGTTAGACGATCCACTGCGGCAACGATCCACTGCGGCAACGATCCAGCGGTGACCAGCGGGCGTGAGCGGGATGGTTACCGCAGTGGATCATCTAACGCGGTACGTTGAGACAGCTGCTCTTCGCTCTGGTACTGCCTCCGAAGTCGCCGAGTTTTTCGTGCACAGCATCGTTTTGCGCCACGGCGCACCTCGTGTCCTCCTGAGTGACCGTGGCAAGACGTTCCTATCGCATGTCCTTCGTGAAGTCCTTCAGGCCTCTGACACCACGCATAAGACCTCATCAGCGTACCATCCGCAAAGAAATGGTCTTACAGAGCGTTTTCATCGAACTTTGTCCGACATGATGTCAATGCATGTTCGACCCGATCAGACCAACTGGAACACTATCCTACCTTTCGTGACGTTTGCGTATAATACTGCCGTCCAACGTACAACCAATTATTTTTGTCCCTTTTTCCTTGTGCATGGTCGTGCGCCGTCTTTCGTCTTGGACACTACACTCCTTTCAGCACCTGCTGCTCCATCCGCGTCTCTTCCTGAAGAATTTGCCGCTCGCATCTCCCGGTGCCGGGAAATTGCCCGCGCCAACACCGCTACCATTCAGGACAAAAGGAAAATTCGCTATGATGCGACGCGTCGCGTTGCTTCGTTCCGCCCAGGCGACGAAGTTCTTTTGTGGACACCTTGTTCGCGCACCGGGGCTCTGTGAAAAATTTCTCCACAGATATCTCGGCCCCTACTCCGTTTTGAACTTCGGCCGTTAACTATCGCGTCACTCCTGTCAGCTCAGCTACTGACCGCCGCCGCCGCACTACGGAAATCGTTCACGTATCTCGCCTGAAACCCTACATGCGCCGTACCGTACCCTTTCTAGCTTGCGGTCTTGCTGACCGCTTTCCTGAATGGGGGGAAGTTAGTGTGAGCGCATTTTGCGCATATCGTCGTCGTCATCTGTACAAACGACACGTCTCACAATATATATATATATATATATATATATATATATATATATATATATATATATATATATATTAGTCAACCTGGTGGTAACGCGCACCGTTACCTGGTTGACCAATGTGCTTGTGTAAATCCAGTATTTGTGAGCGGTACACGGATACGGTGAACTGAAATTAACGTAAGCGTGAGCATGTGACGACAGCAGCAAGAAGACGACGCTGCTAACGGCGATCGCAATGATTTCTACGAAAGATAGCAGTGATGTGAACGAGCGGCATGCAGGTGCGAGCTGAGTAAGCAACGCTGAGACGAAATGCTCACTGGCGGCAGCACGTCGTACCACTTGGAGGACGCCAACGGGCGACTTGACGGCGATACTGCAACACAACCTGAAGCCCGTGTCCTTTTCAAGCCATTAGGACGAGTGGCCTGGTGCAGCCTGGGCCAAGCCGTGATGACGCTGCCATAGTGGAGTACGAAGCAGCGTTGCTGTGCTCGGACACTATGTGCACCAGGAAGGCCTCGATGTTTGATCAAGCCATGTGGCAACGACGAGAAGGGCCGCGAAAGTCCGCCGGTACATGCGCTTCGGGAGAAACGAGGATTCCTGTTCACATGAATCCACATGCTGCTCTCGCCGCCTGACCCCTAGTTGCAAGCCGCAGCTGGTCTTCCAAGGTGGGGCTGGACAGCAAAACCTTCCATCGCTCTCTAAGGGGTGAGATGGGGTGGGGGGTTGAGTTGGGATTGTTGAGGGGTGGTGGGTGTTGGCTGAACCTGCATTCTCCTACAATGTGTTCCTGGCTTTTGACACACGGGGCACGCCATGTGTCAAGGAAAGAGGAAGACGGACTCATCGCCCTCCATAATCTTTCCGGAGATTTGGGCGTTCCATTTACTTCTGTGCTTCAATGCATAAAACGACGTTCTGTTAGGAAAGTAACTGAAACTCCAATGCATTTCTCCGCAAAGCTCGGGAATTAATATCTCGAAACTCTAAAATCACCATTTGAGCGATCCGCTTAGCCCAGCCCTAGCCCAAACGGCAGGAAAGGCTCAAACGTCTTTCTGTCACATTTCAGATTGCTGTCACCGCAAGATACCAGAATAAACCGCAAGCTGCCGCCGCCGCCACGAAGCTGACAAGTATTCGTTCGCCGCTGCACCTACCCTGATGGTTATCAAGATTCCGGGAGCGTCACGTGTTGGCAGCGCCTACTTAAAGACAGAAGACAGCGACGCCATCGCCATTTGAGCGATCCGCTTAGCCCAGCCCTAGCCCAAACGGCAGGAAAGGCTCAAACGTCTTTCTGTCACATTTCAGATTGCTGTCACCGCAAGATACCAGAATAAACCGCAAGCTGCCGCCGCCGCCACGAAGCTGACAAGTATTCGTTCGCCGCTGCACCTACCCTGATGGTTATCAAGATTCCGGGAGCGTCACGTGTTGGCAGCGCCTACTTAAAGACAGAAGACAGCGACGCCATCACCATTTGAGCGATCCGCTTAGCCCAGCCCTAGCCCAAACGGCAGAAAAGGCTCAAACGCCTTTCTGTCACATTTCAGATTGCTGTCACCGCAAGATACCAGAATAAACCGCAAGCTGCCGCCGCCACCGCCACGAAGCTGACAAGTATTTGTTCGCCGCTGCACCTACCCTGATGCTTATCAAGATTCCGGGAGCGTCACGTGTTGGCAGCGCCTACTTAAAGACAGAAGACAGCGACGCCATCAACATTTGAGCGATCCACTTAGCCCAGCCCTAGCCCAAACGGCAGGAAAGGCTTCAAACGTCTTTCTGTCACATTTCAGATTGCTGTCACCGCAAGATACCAGAATAAACCGCAAGCTGCTGCCGCCGCCGCCACAAAGCTGATAAGTATTTGTTCGCCGCTGCACCTACCCTGATGCTTATCAAGATTCCGGGAGCGTCACGTGTTGGCAGCGCTTACTTAAAGACAGAAGACAGCGATGCCGTCACCATTTGAGCGATCCGCTTTGCCCAGCCCAAACGGCAGGAAAGGCTTAAACGTCTTTCTGTCACATTTCAGATTGCTGTCACCGCAAGAGACCAGAATAAACCACAAGCTGCCGCCGCCGCCACGAAGCTGACAAGTATTTGTTCGCCGCTGCACCTACCCTGATGCTTATCAAGATTCCGGGAGCTTCACGTGTTGGCAGCGCTTACTTAAAGACAGAAGACAGCGACGCCGTCACCATTTGAGCGATTCGCTTAGCCCAGCCCTAGCCCAAACGGCAGGAAAGGCTCAAACGTCTTTCTGTCACATTTCAGATTGCTGTCACCGCAAGATACCAGAATAAACCGCAAGCTGCCGCCGCCGCCACGAAGCCGACAAGTATTTGTTTGCCGCTGCACCTACCCTGATGCTTATCAAGATTCCGGGAGCGTCACGTGTTGGCAGCGCTTACTTAAAGACAGAAGACAGCGATGCCATCACCATTTGAGCGATCCGCTTAGCCCAGTCCAAACGGCAGGAAAGGCTCAAAGGTCTTTCTGTCACATTTCAGATTGCTGTCACCGCAAGATACCAGAATAAACCGCAAGCTGCCGCCGCCGCCACGAAGCTGACAAGCATTTGTTCGCCGCTGCACCTACCCTCATGCTTATCAAGATTCCGGGAGCGTCACGTGTTGGCAGCGCTTACTTAAAGACAGAAGACAGCGATGCCATCACCATTTGAGCGATCCGCTTAGCCCAGCCCTAGCCCAAACGGCAGGAAAGGCTCAAACGTCTTTCTGTCACATTTCAGATTGCTGTCACCGCAAGATACCAGAATAAACCGCAAGCTGCCGCCGCCGCCACGAAGCTGACAAGTATATGTTCGCCGCTGCACCTACCCTCATGCTTATCAAGATTCCGGGAGCGTCACGTGCTGGCAGAGCCTACTTAAAGACAGAAGACGGCGACGCCGTCACCGTTTTAGCGATCCGCTTAGCCCAGCCCAAACGGCAGGAAAGGCTCAAACGTCTTTCTGTCACATTTCAGATTGCTGTCACCGCAAGATACCAGAATAAACCGCAAGCTGCCGCCGCCGCCACGAAGCTGACAAGTATTTGTTCGCCGCTGCACCTACCCTCGATGCTTATCAAGATTCCGGGAGCGTCACGTGCTGGCAGAGCCTACTTAAAGACAGAAGACGGCGACGCCGTCACCGTTTTAGCGATCCGCTTAGCCCAGTCCAAACGGCAGGAAAGACTCAAACGTCTTTCTGTCACATTTCAGATTGCTGTCACCGCAAGATACTAGAATAAACCGCAAGCTGCCGCCGCCGCCACGAAGCTGACAAGTATTTGTTCGCCGCTGCACCTACCCTCATGCTTATCAAGATTCCGGGAGCGTCACGTGCTGGCAGAGCCTACTTAAAGACAGAAGACAGCGACGCCGTCACCGTTTTAGCGATCCGCTTAGCCCAGTCCAAACGGCAGGAAAGACTCAAACGTCTTTCTGTCACATTTCAGATTGCTGTCACCGCAAGATACCAGAATAAACCGCAAGCTGCCGCCGCCGCCACGAAGCTGACAAGTATTTGTTCGCCGCTGCACCTACCCTCATGCTTATCAAGATTCCGGGAGCGTCACGTGCTGGCAGAGCCTACTTAAAGACAGAAGACAGCGACGCCGTCACCGTTTTAGCGATCCGCTTAGCCCAGTCCAAACGGCAGGAAAGACTCAAACGTCTTTCTGTCACATTTCAGATTGCTGTCACCGCAAGAGACCAGAATAAACCGCAAGCTGCCGCCGCCGCCACGAAGCTGACAAGTATTTGTTCGCCGCTGCACCTACCCTGATGCTTATCAAGATTCCGGGAGCGTCACGTGCTGGCAGAGCCTACTTAAAGACAGAAGACAGCGACGCCGTCACCAGTTTTAGCGATCCGCTTAGCCCAGTCCCAAACGGCAGGAAAGGACTCAAACGTCTTTCTGTCACATTTCAGATTGCTGTCACCGCAAGAGACCAGAATAAACCGCAAGCTGCCGCCGCCGCCACGAAGCTGACAAGTATTTGTTCGCCGCTGCACCTACCCTGATGCTTATCAAGATTCCGGGAGCGTCACGTGTTGGCAGCGCTTACTTAAAGACAGAAGACAGCGACGCCGTCACCATTTGAGCGATCCGCTTAGCCCAGCCCTAGCCCAAACGGCAGGAAAGGCTCAAACGTCTTTCTGTCACATTTCAGATTGCTGTCACCGCAAGATACCAGAATAAACCGCAAGCTGCCGCCGCCGCCGCCACGAAGCTGATAAGTATTTGTTCGCCGCTGCACCTACCCTGATGCTTATCAAGATTCCGGGAGCGTCACGTGTTGGCAGCGCTTACTTAAAGACAGAAGACAGCGACGCCGTCACCGTTTGAGCGATCCGCTTAGCCCAGTCCAAACGGCAGGAAAGGCTCAAACGTCTTTCTGTCACATTTCAGATTGCTGTCACCGCAAGATACCAGAATAAACCGCAAGCTGCCGCCGCCGCCACGAAGCTGACAAGTATTTGTTCGCCGCTGCACCTACCCTGATGCTTATCAAGATTCCGGGAGCGTCACGTGTTGGCAGCGCTTACTTAAAGACAGAAGACAGCGACGCCGTCACCATTTGAGCGATCCGCTTAGCCCAGCCCTAGCCCAAACGGCAGGAAAGGCTCAAACGTCTTTCTGTCACATTTCAGATTGCTGTCACCGCAAGAGACCAGAATAAACCGCAAGCTGCCGCCGCCGCCACGAAGCTGACAAGTATTTGTTCGCCGCTGCACCTACCCTGATGCTTATCAAGATTCCGGGAGCTTCACGTGTTGGCAGCGCTTACTTAAAGACAGAAGACAGCGACGCCGTCACCATTTGAGCGATCCGCTTAGCCCAGCCCAAATGGCAGGAAAGGCTCAAACGTCTTTCTGTCACATTTCAGATTGCTGTCACCGCAAGATACCAGAATAAACCGCAAGCTGCCGCCGCCACCACGAAGCTGACAAGTATTTGTTCGCCTCTGCACCGACCCTGATGCTTATCAAGATTCCGGGAGCGTCACGTGTTGGCAGCGCTTACTTAAAGACAGAAGACAACGATGCCGTCACCATTTGAGCGATCCGCTTAGTCCAGCCCAAACGGCAGGAAAGGCTCAAACGTCTTTCTGTCACATTTCAGGTACGCATTGCTCATTTTACTATATTGTTACCTCAGCTGAAAAGGGCCCTTGCGGATCGCTCACCTGGTATTCACTATGCCGACAAATGCCGAACTTGACAAAGAGTGTAAGTCCATAAAATTATCACTTCAAGAACTAGCAGACGAGCTTCGAACAGCACTTGCTCTCAGTGAGAAAAAGAGCGTTGTCTCAGACAAAGGAAATTCTGGAATTACAAAAGTCTTACGTTTTTTAGTAATGAGTATGACAGAATTAAAGCTGAACGAAACGCCATGCTTGCTCAGAGCAATGTTCTGAAGAAAGAAAACGAGGAATTGAAAAAAAAAAACCTAATGCCGTCCTCGGAAAAGAAATTGCACAGTTGGAACAATATTCGCGCCTGAACAACGTCGAAAGACGCGGTATATACCGAACGCTACAGACGAAAACCTTGTGCAACTCGTAGTTGACATCGGCACGAAAGTAGAATGCCCTATTGCTCCTACCAACATCGATACCGTTCACAGAGTGCCCACTGCTAATAACCGGAGAGCAAACAATATAATTGTTCGGTTTGTCTCTAGAGACAAAAGGAACGATTTCCAGAGAAGAGCCAAAAAAGCTCGGCTGACTGCGAAAGATCTCGGCAAATGCAAAGATTCGAATCAAGTGTTTTTTAACGACCACTTAAGTCCGAAAAGCAAAGCACTCTTCTCTGAAGCATTGAAGCCGAAGAAAAGCAAACAGTGACAGTTCCTGTGGACGGACCAATATGTCATAAAAGCCAGAAAAACTACAACCAGTGCTGTCCACAAGATAAGATCATCAATTGACTTGCATGTCATCACATAAGGCAAAGCTTCAACGACCGACGGGAAGAAAAAAAATCACCATTATGGTGTTTGAACTTCTAGAACCACGAACATTTAGCAATCAGTTACCTAATTCATCCGATTTATCATTACTGCATCTGAACATAAGGAGCCTCCAGAAACATTCCGAATAATTTGTTGACCTTTGCGCAACACTACGACACACGTTTCACTTGATTGCTTTATCAGAAACTTGGTTATCTGAAAACACGTGTCAAACATGTCCACTCCCCGGCTATCACCTGGAGCTCGCTTGTAGGCGAAGCTTATCATCAAATACTGCAAGTAACCAAACTGTGCATGGGGGTGTAGCCCTTTACGTTAAAAACGACGTAATACACAGAGCTAGAACAGAAATAGTATTTAAATCTGCATAGTGCGAAGCACTCGTTATCGAAATACCACTAGATAAAGCAGCCAGAAGCTTTGTACCTCATAAAAATAAACGCGCACTAGTAGGCGTCGTCTAGAGGCCACCGCAAAACAACAAAAATTAATTTCTATCTGAATTAGATAAGTGGCTCGATAACACCAGTAACAACAGTACTCAGGTTATTATATTGGGTGATATAAACATTGACATTAATCGAACCGACATTTATAACTACACAGACTTCAACGAGCTACGTATTACAACAATTAATCAGATTACCAACACGCATTACTAACTCAAGACAGAGCACATTAGACCACATCATCACAAACGTATCGGACACCAAATTTTCAAGTGGAACATTGGCATGTGACATTCCTGATCACCTTCCTGCTTTCGCAACCATCACATCCAGTAACCAGTTATGTACACAGAAGAAGCGTATAACATACAAATATGGCATCATTTTTGTTGCCCTAATGAAAGAAAACTCGCACTCTGTATATTCGGCAGATACGACTGACAATAAATATGAACAGTTCATGAAAATATTTAATAGATGTAAAGAACTTGGTGAATGTGTTTCAACGGTATCCAGAAGGAACGTAAAGCGAAAACCGTGGCTAACAACCGTTATTCTAAAGTCAATTACATCACACAGATAATATGTATAGGAAACTAAAGCGAAAACCACACAATTTCACTTTAGAAAACAAGTACAGCACATACAAGAAAAAGCTTGAAAGCCTAATCACGGTTGCCAAGCGAAATTATTTTCACACTAAAATTCAACAAGCACCTGGTGACTCAAAAGCTACATGGAATGTGATAAATACCGGCCTAAACACGTGCAACACAAACAGTATATGTGGAATCTCCGTAAATGACACGATAGTAAGTGATCCTTCTATTATTGCTGAAAGCTTCGACAGTTATACCCCTGACACACGGGCACTCCTTTAGGTATAAGGGGACGTCTACTGGAAAGGCGTTCAAGCGCAGTGTCGACACACGGCGTATCTCCCTCCCGGCAAAGTTCCTTTGCGGGAAAGAAGACCGGGCATCTAATTTTCGAGCGGAAAGGTGTACTCTCGCATACAGCGGGCACAACTCACCAATAGAAGAAAACCTGCTACATAACTAAGGTGCCCTGTAAGTATTTGTTTTACCTTGGAAAACGTTTTAAATTTTAGCGGGATTTCTCAAACAGTGAAGATTTACTCTAGCTATACTCTCAAACGCCCGCACCACGTCGCTAGCGCCGCCACGTTAAATTCCGAATATGCACATTATAAGCCACCAAACATGGGGAAAAAATGTTTTTAGGTTCTAGAATCACTAAATGCAATCTACATGCGCAGCTAGCTTCTTGTAAATGTTTTCTCTCTTGCTGCTTTAACAAGCAGCGCTTTTTTTTTTCTTTTCTTTTCTTTTTTTTTTTTTTTTGCGGCGTTCATTTGAGAAACCACCTAAAGAAGTTAGTGCGCTGCCGTGTGTCATCGGCACAACTCCTTTCTGCAAAGGGTCCTTCAGAGTAACAAAAGGGGTTTTCTGCAAACGACTTTACTTTTGCCCGTGTGTCAGGGGTATTACTTCGCTACAATGACCAATAATTTAATTGTAAATATCTCACATACATCACATTCAGACACAGTCACAAGAACTAACCCTTCCAGTTCTCCCTTTCCTAAGCCTACTGACCCTCATGAGGTCAACAACATAATCCTCTCTTTAAGAAAAACTTCATCAACCAGTCTAGACTTGGTATCTGCATCACTGCTTAAACATTGTTCGATTATCATATGTGAACCCCTATCACATATCATCAACGAAATGTCCGTTTCAGGGTCCGTTCCCGACACTACTAAAAATTTCCAAGGTTGTGCCAGTGTTTAAGAAAGGGAACAAAATGAATATGTCCAATTACCGACCAATATCCGTACATGTCCCTGTTTTCTAAGGTTTTTGAGAAAGTAGTGCTAGCCCGATTAGACAAGTTTTTCACAGCGCACAACGTTTATGCTAAAGAGCAATATGGATATATAAAAAATGTCACAGTTTCGCCCTAAGGGCGAAGCAATGAATGCGATAGCAACACAGCAATGTCATACGAAGTAAGGTGAGCGGCTTTGGTAGCAATATGAATTGTAGTAAACATGAGCTGATTAAGTAAGCAGGTGCGCTGCGGCGTAAGTAGACCGACATGAAGAGAGACTCGATGACCACGAGAAGGCGCGTGTGAAACGGTGGTGTTGATGAGAAGCGCTGCCCGTGGGCAGCGCGTACGAAGGGACGCACCTGTAGCGCTGCACTGCTGATCCGGGCAGCATTGCATGTGTAGCGTGCGTTGGAAAATGTGGCCCGACTATTACTAACTGTGGTGTGAGCGCGCACAAACAAACATGAATAGATCACACTGAATGACTGCAGACAACGACTGTCAAAACGCTGGCAGCAAGCGCATATACGCCGCAACGGGGAAGGTACGTGCGGTCTGTCGCTTCAACGGAAACTGAGCGGCGAATGTAAAGGTCAGAGCCGTGTGAAGATAAGAGACGGTGCGAGCGAGCGACGAGCGCGGTTGTTGGCAGAGTAAAAGTGCGCCCCCCCCCCCCCCCCCCCCCCCCCCTGCTCCCTCCGGCGCTCGCTTCCCGCTTCCTTGCTTGCGCGTGGGAGATTGAGTGCGTTCGCTCTCCGTGATAGCGCGCGTCCCCGCACGCTTCCGCTCGGGCATACGGCGCGCGGCGAAGATTTTATCTATAGGGAACCTCACGGCGACGGCGACGACGACGCCGACGGCAGAAATCCGGTGGAAGTGTCCATATAATTGCTATCGCAATAAAAGGGAATGATGTCCTGCTAAGACTATCGAACTCGCTTCAGTCTGTCTTCTCGCAAACACAAAGAAAAGTAACTATATAGTTCTCGCTGAAAAAAAAAAAAACACCTGACTAATGAACGCTAAATCATTAAACTTCAACAGCTCTCCTTTGGAAAGGGTTAACGAGACGAAATTTTTGGGCGTCTACCTCGACAGTCAACTAAAGTGGCATAAACGTATCCACGAAACTACAGAAGAAAATCCCAATAATGTATAAAATACGTTACATTTTCCCTTTGAACACACTCCGTACACTTTATGTCAGTTTTATACATTCGCATATTACGTATGCTATTACCATATACGGACTCACGTACCCCACCACTTTATTGCCAATTATTGCAGCACAAAATACAGCACTTCAAGCTATTCTCTTCCTAAAGAGAACGAACTCAATCACATTCGCCTACCCATTACTTAATATACTACCGGTGAAACATTGCATTGATTACCACATTCTCGTTTTGCTCTATAAAATCATGTACAAAATCATACTATGTCCTTATGTAAAAATTAATTATCAAAATACCACATATCCTTTACGATCAGTCAGCTCAAAATCTCTAACCGTTCCGAAATCTCGTACTAATTATGGATCATTTACATTCTCGCATACCGCATCGCAGCTCTGGAATAAATTACCAACAGATCTTACAGCACAACAGCCATTTATCAGGTACAAAACTAATCTTCGCTCTTTTATGCGCGCGTCACTTGCTTCATGAGTATGTACCATGAGTCTGACACATTCTTTTTTCGCACGCGCTCTAGTGTTTATATAACAGCATATACCATAGGCGCACCTTGCACAACTCCTACGAGAGACACCTTTATATCAAATCCCAATGTACATATCTTCTTGTGATTAATAAACTCAATTCAATTCAGACTGGTGTCATCCTGAGAATTCGTTCCAAGTGCATCCGCCTTGCGAACTCTATGGCTAGAATTTGTAAATTGCAATATGCGCCATAAGGTAATTAGTTAAAAACCTAATTAGTGATTTTTTCTTAATTAGCCGATTATGCATTTCAAGTTTTGTGCAAGTAATGTCCGCATCTTCGTGTAGAACAGCTTGTGAACTAGAATTGTGCTATCTGCCACAAGCAACCTTTAAACTTTTTTGAAAGTGTTCGCTGAAACAGCTCGTATAAGAGTAGCGTCACTGAGGGTGGAATCAAACAAGCCGCCATGCAAGCACAGCTGCTATTGTAGAAGCACGCACAATGTAGCATGCAGCCGTTATGAAAGTTCAATTGAGTCAATAACTGAAGCCCAAGATGTTCAACAGCTCTAGAAAACAGTATTAAAGACATAATATAAAGCAATTTGGAGCAAATATTTCGCTTCCAGTCTGAAATATAGTTGCTATTCTTCAAGTCTTGATTGTGTCTTAAAGTACTTCGCGCACATGGTATAGGTAATACCGTGCAACGTTATATTGTTTAACAACTTCCGTTGTGATTGTCTCGAAAGCCACCGGCACAACGCCAGGACCAGATAAATGTAGCAGTGGATGATTACAACGAAGCTGAAGTGAAGGAACGTGATTGTACGACGCTTTCCCTACATACATTTTAAAAAGTATTCTTTTTTAAAAAGAAATCCACTTGACTGTAGCACGAAGCTACAAAAAAAAAAAAAAAAAAAAAAAAAAAAAAAACGTCGTTTCTCAGAAAGAGAGTTTGCGAAAAAGTCGTCTTGGTCCGGGGGTAGATCGAATACCGCGGGAGCTAACCAGGTCGCCGAGCGAGGCCGAATGAACACTCGAAGCACACGGACGCTGAATGTAGCAAATCAGTTCTACAGAAGCCCACAAAGTGGTGGAAGGTTCGTGAACCTGCCTTCACCTTGCAGGATATCACATAACCGATTTGACAACCGTTCTTCTGACCCTCACGGTCAAAGTAATTGGTTCGGAAGGGCAACAAGTTGGCAGCTTTCGTTAAAAAATAATAATTTCAGTGTTTTTTTGCGTCAATATCGCAATATAATTATTAGGCACGCCGTAGTGGGGACTCTGCATTAATTTTGACCTCTTCAACGTGCAAGCTTTGATTGTTTTTCGCCAGCAGGTCAGGTGCAAGTCAATCTGATTCCTTCGACCTGCATTTATGGCTGCACTGTGTACTACATCGGCTGCTCACAGCAACGAATAAAGAAACGCTGCTGTGCGACAAGCTTGTCTGCCCTGTTCTGCCATGCCTCGGCATCATGCGGACTTGGGTGTTGGTGCAATTTCAACCCAAAGAAGTGCATTAAAAATACAACGTGGCACCCGGCTCCAGAATAAAGCTAGCCAAACCCAATACAGAGAATGTCTCACTTCCGCTGTAGGCGCTGATGCCGGCGTGGACGTCCATGTCTGAAGCTTTCTTGTAGTCCAGTTCCTCGGACTCGCCGCCGCTTGTGTTGAAGAAGGACTCCTCGAGCTGTACGGGGCCGGCCTGCTTCTTGGCCTGAGAGGAAAAGCCAGATGGACACTCTGCATGCCCCGTCGCTACATGGCAGGCTCGTCTTTCAAAAGGACATCGCTGTATATAAGCGGCGTCGGTTATACGTGCTCAGTCTTTATTTACGGGACACATTATCAGGCGCGCCGCACTGTGAAGGCACACATTTCGCAACTGTGCCAGTTCTGTAAAGCCAAGTAAAGAAATAATTGTGCTCAATTAAAAATAGATAGCGTGTTGTTTCCTCTATAGAACTCATTCCGGTCACTAGCCGTATCTAAAAACAGAAACACAGGATATTCAAAATGCAAAGTCCTGTGGCAACACTGACTGCGTCCGCCATTTCTCATACGACGTAGTGGCAGGCAGCTAATGTCAAAATGATCAACGCTCATCGTCATGCGGCTATTCATGACTCTAAAATGCAATAATCGCCTTTGTGGTCCAACGAACAGCGAACTGCTGCCACGAATCAACGAAGCCACTCTTCTTGCGCCCTCCCAACGGCCGTGTCAAGAGTTGTGCCGGGTTGGTATGGTTATTGCAAAACAGCGCTCAAAGTACGCCTACCTTTTCCTCGTCCTTTTTTTTGCGCGCTGTTTTACAATCACCATATACGTCTCAAGCGGTAAACGTCCGTTCTGCGGTACACGTCCAACGCATCCGCTCAGCAACGTGGCGCATCCCTCGCGTGACCGACGTGTGCACAGTTGACTGAAACTTGCCCAATGTGCGACCGATGTGCTGCATCTTGCAGCCAGTGAGTAGCAGAAGCTGGCGGTGTAAAACATCCCGTCTCCTTGTGTCGGATGAGCTCTTCTCGAACAATCTACAACATATCGACAAAACGTTTGCAGAAAGACTCCGGCCTACGTTGCCCATAGTCGTCGCATTGGCCAGCTGGTCAAACTTGGGCGTAATTCGGCACGATTTCAGTGCCTCAGACGTGCGATATATATATATATATATATATATATATATATATATATATATATATATATAAATTCTCCGACGATTACGATACTCCCTAATGCAAAATTTGAGCGCAGTTCTATACGCATTTTCATTTCGCGTGTCAATATTTTGTATCATGATTATACAGGTACACGGTTTAAATTAGGCAGGGAACGCTGTAAATAGCGTAGCTGGCGCTGACAATCTGTCTCGTGTGGCACATTGCAAACGGAGTGTGGCGCGACTGGCTCGCTAATCGGGAGATCGCGAGAGGCAGCGCGTGGGTGACGCGTGGGCGCGCAGCCGCCGTGCAGCTCATGCAGTGCTTTGTTTCCATAGGAACGACACTCTGGCGCCACATCGTATCCATCGTCGACGCACAGCCCGTCTCGCGCGGCACTACGCTTTTCATCGCACGCTTTGTTCCACCAACGACGAGAGCGGCCCTTCGTCGCGGCGAATTATGTCAGCGGTTACAACACCCAAGGAAGCGTTACATCGAGCATTGCTCGTAGCCGCTCGCGATCGGCCCTTGCAGGAGCAGTGACCCCCGTCACACACGCTTGTACCAGCTTGTACCGTGGACTGACCTCAGCAGCTGACGCCGCGGACGACCATCACCCTCGGTAACGCAGATGAAATCGCCCATGCGGCTGCAGATGCCGTGGCCGCCGCCAACTCAGCGCATGCGCAGGCCGTCTTCTCTCTGCTTTCCGCCTCATTCTTTTACTGTATCCTCCTCTTTTTTCTTCCTCGCGCGCTCTTCTTTCATATCCAGTGCCCTCCGCATTTGGTTTTATCTTTCGCTGTGCTCGTTCGCTTGGTTACGAGGTATAACAACGCCGATGCACGCCGACAGTCGGCGCAGGAACGGGCGCCTAAAAGCTGCGCTCTAAATAAGTTGTAGAAGCCTCCCACTATACTTTTCAGCGGTTATCCTACATCATCCTCTTTAGAAGGGTAGAATCTTGGGCCACTTGATGAAGCATAATTGAACACGGCGAAGCGAAATAGACGGGACCAAAAGAAGGCGATACAGACGGGACAAGCGCTGACAACTGTGAATGTTTACTGGAAATGTTTCACTGCAGCAGGACAATGCGCGCGTGCGCCCAAGGCACTCTGAAACCAGCCACAAAAAAGTCAGTTTTGCCCGAAAGGAGAATCATCGATTGCGATAGCAAATTAGTGGACAGCTATACGAAGTAAAGATGGTAGCTTTGTCGGCCGTATAAACATAGATATATTAACTAAATTAACAAGCATGGCGTCACGCGCGCACAAGCAAACATGAATACACTTCACTCGATGACCGCGGACACTCGCTGTGAAAACGCTGGAGTGAGGAAGCGCGGCCGCAGTAGCGAGCGAATTGACCTTCGTGCTCCGTCTCGCATCAACGCGAACTAAGCCGCGAAAGCACGGCGCACGGCGGACTCTGTCACCGTTGCAGATGGCTTTCAAGATACAGCGGCCCGGGAGGGCGCGCGCCTCCGCCTGGGCCGCCCGGAGTAGAACGCGCCCCCCTCCCTTCCCTCCCCCCGGAGCGTTGCGCGCGACGGAAGACGACGCGCTTCCTCCCCGTTTTCCTCGGCGTGCGCGTGATTGAGCCGCGACCGCCAGCTCACTCTCGCACGTTTTTTCAATCGCACATACAGCATACAGCGCGCGGTGACGATTTTATCGTCCTTGGACGTTATACGGAACCTGACGGCGACGCTGACGGCACAAATGTGTCTAGACTCTAGAGTGCCCATATAATTGCTATAGTAATAAAAACAGTAGAGAGAGAACTTTCATTTTGAGCTCGCACATTCTGCGTCCTAGGTGGGCGGCCTCGTTATTCCAGGTAGCTGTGGGCCATAGCCATCTTACGTGCCCGTTCGAACTGTGCAGCCTCTTGGGGTCTGATAGATTGGCCTCCCACTGCTCTTCGGTTGATGTTATGGTGTCTACGGTACCATGCTTTCCTCCACATCCCCGTACCATATGACATAGAGTGTCTGGAACATCACAGTACGTGCAGAAGCATGGATGCTGACTGGGTGAGATTCGGTGCCATAGGATACCGTGGACGTAGCTGTTGGTGTGCTATCTCCTGAGGTTTACTGCCTCATCCCTAGTTAGGTGACGTGGCGGGTAGGTTCTTCCGTCTAGGCGGCAGTGTTGAAGAATATCGGTGTCCTCCTTGGCGCGGCCTGTGAGAAAGCCCGGTGACCATGAGCTCGGGTGATAGCGTCGGCTGTCCCCAGAAGGGACTCGTGTATCCCGGAGTCCGCTCTGCGCCCGGGGCCTCCCTGAGGAAAGCGGGGAGTCCGCTCTGCTATTTTAGATGTCCTTGTATCACATCTTTAGCTTGCAATGTTAACCAAGAAAGCATGTTTGTTAAGTATCAGGTAGTCTATGCATACTCCTGTCATGAGGTAACAAGTACGCAGGCCAGACTGATCGCTGTTTAAATGAAAGCTTTTGACAGTACAAAAGGTTAAGATAGGTACAGCGATGAGCACTGTTAGGGTGAACACGCGAGCGCGTGGCCGACGGCACTGTCAGCGCCGCTTAACGGTCATCACTGAAAACATTGTGCATGCGCAACATGCGTTCTACGAAATAATCTTTCCACCGCGCGCACGACCTCATGGATACGCTTGTTCGTCGTCTGCTAGCCGCATTTTTGTCTGGTAAGCTCATGCATCCTGCATTTTAAGTTATCTGCTTCTTTAAACATCTGTGCTTGAAAAGAACAGGGCTGAAAAAAAAAAAAAAAAAAAAACGTGCGTAACTATGGAGCGTGTCTATTTGTCCCCTTCAGAATTTGTCTGCATGCAACGCCGCATATAAAACAACCAAGCATCTTTCGCAGACGTTCATTCTGTCGCCAGATGCTAATATGACTAAATTTCCCGATGATCAAAGGTGCTCTATTGTTGATCTTTCACTGAAAGGCTATTCCCAGCGGTATATTGGCTCTTTAGTTAATAGGCTTCTGAAGACTATGAATCGGATAATTCAAGCTTATAAGTGTGAAGGTCGCATTCATGATGCACCCTGCGCGCCCCGTCCTAAAGCTACCACAGATGTTGAAGACGCAACCATGCATAGTTGCAGCTGTTGTCCAAAACCCTTTCTTGCCTGCCGCAGCAGTTCGCGAGGAGTTAGATTTAGACGTTTCAGATACCACTATTCGACGTCGCCTGCGTAGTGCAGGCCTTCGCAGTTGCGTCGCAGCCACTACTTATGCAAGGACGCACGACGGCGGTTCACTGAGCTGCACGAATCATACAAGAATGGGGTCGTGTCATCTTTTCGGATGAGTCCACGTTTTCGACGCGACAAAAACCAAAGACTGCGTGTCTGGAGACTGCTAGGCACACGGTAAGGTAAACTTAGTGCTTTGAAAAGCGAGTGTTTTAATTTATTTAACAACGCCACGCAGTAACGTCCCGGACAACGTGCAACGCGTTTCTGCCAGCGGGAGATCAAGTGAGAGCGTCTGCAACGTGTACGTGGGCACTTGTCATCCGAACAATACTGCACTATTTTGAATAATGTGCTGTTGCCATACGTGAGCAGTTTATTCCCCGACGGCAATTATCTTTCCCAACAGGACAAGTCCCCGATCCACACGGCACGGGTTGTTAAGGACTTTCAGGCGGAGCACCACATACCCCTACTGGAATGGCCTCCAAAAGGGGCCGACCTGAATGTTATCGAAAACGTGTGGGGCCACCTGAAAGCTGCCTTAGCAAGGAAGCCCCTTTATTCTGCAACTTCGGACCAGCTGTGGGCAGCAGTCAACAACGAGTGGGGAAAGTCTGAAGGCCGATCGCGAATATGTTCTATCACTTTATGACTCGTTGCCGTCCAGAACAGCTGCAGTCGTTGCCGTCAGTGCTGACATGACTCGATATTAGATTTGTCCTTATTTTCCTTTCTTGTCGGGCGTTTGCTTAACGTGAATTGCAAGATTGCAGTTTTCTTCAATAAATAGTTCAAATATAAACTGTCTTATACTCATTTTTCCATTCACACACCAATTTTTAATCCAGATGGACCTTTAAATGCAGGATGCATGAGCTTAGCTGACAAAAATGCGGCTAGCAGACGACGAACATGCGTATCGATGACGTGATGCTGCGCATGTGCACTGTTTCCAACAATGGCTGTTACGCGGTGCTGACAGTGCCGTCGGCCACGCGATCGCGTGTTCACCCTAACAGTCCTCATCGCTGTACATTGCAGTATGGCATAATTGGGCCCCGTATTCGTTGGCGCATGTACTGTTGTCACAAGATATCGATATGATGGAAAATTGAGGCAGCAAGAAGCATTTGAAGAACGAGAGCACTGCGCAAGTGTTGCATCAATTATATGAACATAAGCCTTCGAGGTTCGGAGCAGCATAATTATTTGAGCATCTGTGCAGTCAACGACACCCTACCAATTGATGTTTCGTTTGCTCACCTTACTTATTGTTGCGTAAACATGCTGCGTGATCGCCCCAACTTTATTCTTGCCATCCTGTGGCTTTGTTGATATTGTAGATGTTACTATTTTACAGCGAAGCTGTCTTTGGCTAGTGTGCATTTTTCGTGTCCGTCAGTAGATCTGCGCGTGCAAGAACTCTCGATTTTGATGAAAAATCACTTCATTCTATGCAAAAGCTTATACGTCTCATCACTTGGGTATGTATTTTCAGATTAGTTATCAATAGGCATAATTTTCGAAATCAGTAGGCTCTCAGGTAGATAAGTGTTTCTCAAAGATTGTCCGCTGCGCGACCCGCGTCGGCCATGTTTACGCTCGCACCGCCCTTTCTTGTCGGCGTTTCAAGCGCTTGCGTGCCTAGTTTCCTTCCGCTCTCCCGGCGTGGCGATCCCGTCGAGCGTGTCAAGTTTTCTCCGGCACCCCGATGTGGCGGTTGTCTTCCACGCGAATGTATGCCTCCGATCAAAATAAAAGTGCGTGTGTCTTTCTTCCGGATGACCACCGTCGCCGCTCAAGAGAAAGAGAGATTCAACTTTTATTCGTGCCAGCAATTCACGAGGGCGGACGCAGCCTCCCTTCGCCTAGCAGACGGCCGAGATTCCCTGGGTCTCAGCGGCTGCCTCGGCTAGCTGGAAGGCCCAGACCTCAAAAGAAATAAAATTTTCTCATACCTTTGATGTAAATTCTGTGTCACCTCTATGTCGTGTGCCAAACTGCTTCGCTGTTAATCCACTTTCACAGCAGTGGATTGGCGCGTGATCTTATTTTGATCTAGAAATATGCTTATTGCGACAGCAATTATATGGACACTCCAGGCGCACTTCTGCCGTCGGCGTCGCCGTGAGCTTCCGTATAAAGTCGAAGGGCGATAAAATCGTCGCCGTGCACCATATACTGTATGTGCGAGTGAAAGCGTACGAGGGTGAGCCGGCGATCGAGGATCAATCTCGAGCACGCAAGGGAGGAAAGCTGGAAGGAAGCGCGCCGTTTTCCGTCACGCGCGATGCTCCGGAAGAGGGGAGGGGGGAGCGTTCTACTCCGGGCGATGACGATTTATTGGCATCCCCTTTGAAACGGGGCGGCGACAAATAGTCACCTAGCCTGCTTGATTTAATCAGGTATACTATACATGTTCTTTATCTAGCATTTTTGTATACCTCTCATTGTTTCTTTTCTTTTTCAAAAATTTACCTTGTAGCGCTACCTATGATTTTAAGAGATCAGGTCGTATCCATCTTTTCCCTGCTTTTTTTCCCACCAGTACTCTAATCGTCTCTTGCTTATCTTTACGGCTGATCTGTTGATGTTTCCTTCCACTTTAAACCCAAGCGCTTCTGGGAGTTGCACGTTACCTACGGTTCTCGCTGGGTGGATCCCGTCGCATTCCATCGGGATGTGCTGAGTGGTCTCCGGATCTTTACTGCAGCATACACATGCCTCATCTGGTTCTGAATATTTGCTCCGGTATGTTTTGGTCCTTAGGCAACCGGCTCGAGCCTCAAATAGCAAGGCACTGCCCTTTGTGTTAGCTACAGATTTTCCCTTCTAATTTCTTTCTGCTCATTCTTCTAAATCTCCATTGTCCTTTTTGTTTCCATTCTTTGCATCCAATTCACGGTCTCTATTTCTCTCACTTTCTTTCTGATGACTCCTGGTTGTCTATTTACAGTTTCGATTATCCTGTACTTGGTTGCCAACTTCCTTGACCTCTTCCTCCATTCTGTATCCACGCTTTTCATGTACCGATACTTGTGCACTTTAGCCACCCATTTATTTTCATCCATCTTCCTGAGCCTTTCTTAAACACTAATTTCGCTCTGTGCTTCTCTGACTTCAAAAGAGGCCCAACCCATGTCACCCTGCACTGCCTCATTTGTGGTATTACCGTGGGCTCCCAAAGCCAACCGGCCTACTGATCTTTGGTTAACTTCCAATCCCGACAAGATAACCCATTTTAAGCATAGAATGGCATTTGCGAATGTTAGCGCTGGCACCATTACTCCTTTCCAGATTCCACGCACCACCTCATATTTATTGTGGCCCCACAGTGATCTGTG
The DNA here is from genome assembly GCF_013339745.2 of Dermacentor silvarum. NCBI lineage: Eukaryota > Metazoa > Arthropoda > Arachnida > Ixodida > Ixodidae > Dermacentor > Dermacentor silvarum. The sequence goes on along the minus strand of NC_051163.1, from coordinate 2,291,487 downwards.
TTTCATTATTGCTGCATTCCGCGTCCCCTTTATTTTCAGATTATCTTGGTGGTTGCTTGAGTAATTCTTTCCTTCGTTTATGTGTACGCCGAGGTACTTATATTGTTTCACTATGGGTATTACTTGCTGTTTAATTGACACCACGAAGTTACTCGTCTCTTCATTAAAGATCTTAATTCCTGATTTCTCTGTGCTAAACTTAAGGCCTAGATTTGTCGCTGCATTCCCAAATATATTCGCAAGTATCTGTAAATATATTTTATTGTCCGCTAGTAGCATAATGTCGTCTGCGTACATCAGTACAGGGACCTTCTGTTGCACCATTTGTCCATTACGCATGTAGGATAAATAAAAAACTAATTCGCTGTTTTCCAGTCCTTTTTCTATATCCTTAACGTAAAGCGTGAATAACAATGGTAACAGAGGGTATCCTTGCTTCAATCCTTGGTGAATTCCCACCATTTCATTACCTTTCCGACCTTTCCGTACCACTTGTACTTGGTTGTCTCTATATATCTCCCTCAGCAGCTCCACTAAATCGTCATCTATGCCTTCGTATTGAAGAATATCCCACAACAATTCCCTGTCTACGTTGTCATAAGCTCCTTTAATATCTAGAAATGCTATCCATAATGGTCTTTTCTGAGCTACTGAAATCTCTATGCACTGAGTTAGTGCATCTAGAACCTTCGATGACTCAGGTATAAAAGCCGACGCGTTTCGCCGCTGATCAGATTTTCGACGATCGCCGACTGTGTTCGCCGCTATCGTTGTGCTTTGAGTGTACCTTGCTTTTGTGGGCACAGGTTCGCCCAATAAACAACCAGTTTCGTTGTACACAGTTTTACGACTGTTTTCTTCAGCGTCACTACTACGTGACAATATTATCCTCTAAGTGTCTGCCTGGCCTGAATCCATTATGTAGTTCCCCCAATACATAGTTTTTCTTCACCCACTTCCACAGTTCTAATTTTATGGCTTGCATTGTCATTCTATATATCACCGACGTTACTGTAACTGGCCTGTACGAGCTCGTCTTATCCTTATCTCCTTTGCCTTTGTAGATGAGGTTCACCTTGCTTTCACGCCATCCAACGGGAAATATATATATATATATATATATATATATATATATATATATATATTGTAGTGGGGAATATGCATGTAGGCGCCGTGGGCATTGCCATCGCTTCGGCGCGAGACCCGAGCTCGAGCTACGGATGCCAACAGCTAGGACTGTGCCTACAAAGCTACTGGCGATCCCTCGGACGAGTCTCAATAAATCCCCCTTTCATTTGGTGGAGGTGCGGGGTAACCTCGAAAACTGGAACTCCGAAGCCGGACGCTCCCCACTGCTACGACCATGCTCACAATGTACGTTGCGTCGGATCATTCCAATTGGGACGACGTCCTCCCTTTTGTGACTTACGCGTACAATACCGCCACTCAGGCTACCACAGGCTTCTCACCATTTTTTCTTCTTTATGGACGTGAACCATCCTCTACCCTTGACACCGTACTTCCGTATCACCCGGACGCCTCTGAATTCACCCCGCTTTCAGAAGTTGCTCGACATGCTGAAGAGTGCCGTCAACGGGTTCGCTCATTCACGTCGGATACCCAAGCCATCCAAAAAGATTGCCGCGACCACGATCAGCCAACACAGTCCTTCGCCGTGGATTCTCACGTTTGGCTTCGGCTGCCATTCCAATCTCCAGGCCTTAGCCCAAAGCTACTTGCGATCCCTCGGACGAGTCTCAATAAATCCCCCTTTCAATATATATATATATATATATATATATATATAATCACTTGCTCTATGGCATTAGTCAGCAGTGCCTTGCTTTTTGGACCGGGGTTTCTGATTAGCTGTATTGGGATTTCATCGGGTCCTGCTGCCGTGTTGTTAGGGACATTTTATGCTGCCTTTTTCCAATAAAAGATTTCTATGCTAAATTTTGATCTCTCTGGCCTCTCTGCTGTTGCTGGATCTGTTGTCTGAACTACGCTTTTTCTCGTGCCGAAGTTATCCCTAATAACGTCTGTGATGTACCGCATCGCATCATCTCCTTCGTAGATGTTACCGTCTTCATCCCTTATAGCCGTTTGCGAGTTTTTAGTTGGAGCTCCGAGTGCTTTTATATGGTTCCAGAATCTTTTTGGAGCGCTTTTGTCTCTTTTGTGAATGTTATGCACCCAACGTTCACTTGCGCATTTAATTTTCTCTTGCACGAGCTCACTCGCAACCCTTTTCTTTTCTCGGTATGTATTTCATCTAAGGAGCCCCTCTTCTTGTGATCCCAACTTTTTGGCTTCTCGATGAGCCCTAGATGCCTCTTTACGCTCTTCTATAGCTTGTTTAATTTCCTTGTTCCACCACTTCCGTGGTTTCCTCTTTCCAATCCAACAATTGTTTCGCCGTGTCCGCCTTATTTCATGCTGCATAACGTCCACCAGTTCCTTATATTCCCAGACTGCTGTAGGAAAATCCTCAATTTTCTTCTCTATGTTAATTGCGATCTCTGTTATTTGCTCGTCATTCATTTTTAAAAACTCTGAGGCTATTGGTTCATGTTCTGCGCTAGTATCTCGCCCAAACTTTAATGCTAAACGTCTATGATCGCTTCCCAGGCTATTTTTTCCATTTTCGTTTATTATCATTTGGTCTAGTTGTCCGTAGACCATTTCCGAGACTAAGGCGTAGTCGATACATGACTGCCTGTTTCCGCATTGCCACGTTACCTGTCCATGACACTTATTCTCCCTGTTAACTACTATAAGGTTCTGTCATCACACAGATCTAGCACTAGAGAGCTGTTGTAATCAGTAGAGACCGGGTTTTAGGCAAATGCCTTTTTTGTTCCTTGCGCTCCTATCGCCCCACTTTGATATATGAGCATGAATTCGAGGTTAGGAAGGGCTTTTATAGTGTTTTTATGGTGCCTATAAATGCCTATTTTGGCGTTTGTGCCTAAATGCCTATAAATGCCTATTTTCAATATCGGCGCCCATATGAACACTATTTAGCCCCAAGTTTCGCTTTCGAGTACAGTTAGAGACCGTTATTCATGCTACCGGGCAACATTGACTGTTCGGAACTCTATGGGGTTCAACCTAGTCCTTTAGTTCAACCAACTCCCGGAAAACAACTGCTAGCAGCATTGAAATGAGACGCGCCGGCCAGCATACGCCGACGCGCTGACATTGCGCGGACGGTTGGCGAATGCGAAGCCGCGGAGAGCCGTCAGGGGAAAGGAGTGACGAGCAAAAGAAGAAAGAAAAATGTGATGTGCACGCGGCTTTCGTTTTGCGTGTAATTTACTTTTTAAGGTGTTCTTTAATTTGGAAAGGTGTTCCTTTTTCCGTTTTGATTGTAATTTACATTTTAAGGTGACCCTTAAGAGGAAGTAAATGTGTTTTATCAGTGTTTAAAGAAATACTTCGTATGGGTGAACTGCTGACATATGCGGCATATCAGAATGTACTGTATCTATACAACCAGCACTCTGCACAATAAAGTAGTTGGAAATGCTTTAAGGTCGTATAATAGCGCCTTTTAGCGGCGTCAAATACTTTCACAATGAATACGTCAAGAGCGAGCTAAGGCTGACTATGAAAATGCTGACTTTGGTACATATTGGACGCCTTGTGGTGAGGAAGAGCTGCGTGAAAGTTATCTCGCGGTTAAAACATTATGAGAAAAGAACGCACGAAGTTGATCATCTTCTTGAAGCTGGCCGAGGAGAAGGTGTACAGGGGCCTCTGCGTCTGCGCCTCGACGTCCACCATGTCCTCCACCTTGAGCAGCTTCCGCTTGCGGGTGTTACTGGTGGCGCTGACGGCTGAATGGGAAGAGTACGTGCTCAGCGCCAGCACAAAGAAAATAATATGTTCAAGACCAGCCGAAAAAGCTGCTGAGATTGACAGCTTGACGAAGCCACAGGCTGCACAGCTACATGATGCCCCATACACAAACAGTAGTAAGCTTACAGGAACATAACGGGAAGATAATGAAAGAGAGATAACGCCACAGGGGAGGATGCTCGTTTTTAAAAGCGGAGCTGTTTAAGCCGGGCTTAATGTGTCTGCTGCTAAATCAAAAAAAAAAAAAAAAAACCCTCGCCGAGCGAGAGCGTTGCCTAGCAACCACTTCGGGGAGCGGCGTGTGCTTTGCCTCCTCTCCGTGCCGTGCACATGTTGCGTTGACACGGGACGTTAAGGAGAGTATGCGCGCGGCGCGTGCTATGCTCGGGAGAGAGAAAGAGAAACTGAGAGCACGAGAGAGAGAGAAATTGTAGCAGCACCAACGAGGCAACGCGCAGAGCTGCTGCCGACGCCATTCGAGTTTCCTCGTTTCCCCGAGATCGCGCCGAACGCGCGCGGTGTCCGTGACTGCAGCAGGCGCCTCTGGCGGTGGCTCGGCAGGTTTCGACCAGCCACACCCCGACAAGTGTGGAGGCGCAGCGTGGCCATGACGCCATCGGGGAGATAAAGCTCGGAGCCGCCGCGACGGCGGCAGAACTCTCGTTGACTGTGGCGAGTACATGTAGCCTTCACATGGGACGATCAAAGAAAATCTGGCCACCCGAAGAAACCACCGCTCATGTTCAAGCGCGTCGCGCGGCCAAGCGAGAATCTGCGCGTCGGCGGCGAAGCGATTCGGTATACCTTGCCTAGCAGCACTTTGCATTTCCTAGCAAAACTTAGCCAAGCCTAGTAAGACCTGGAAGAAGCTAGGTCGATCACCAGCTCCGCTGTTTACTCGAGCCTTGCACCACTACTGCAAGCAGTCCACGTTTTTATTTACTGTGATATCAGCGGGGGGCGGAGGGGGGTTTTACGTCCATTCTTGCGCCATGCTCGCGACCGAAAAAAAAAAAAAAAATACCGCTTAAAACCGCCACAGCGTCGCTTGTGCTGAATGCAGAACACCCAGCAAACCCAGATATACCTGTAGGCTCTCGAGTAGCTCTAAATCAAGAAATAGAAGAGCTCATCATATTCACCGGTTTCATTAAAGAGTTTCTACAACTGGGTTGTGGCAACACATTTAGGTGTTACGTGCGAACGTTGGCAACATGAGCCAAGAGTAGCAAATAAGCGAAGCCTAAAACCAAACCTTGCTTGTTATTTCAAGTCCCCGCTTTGCGCTATTGTGCACTTTACAGGCGCACGCGCTAAACACTGCGCCTTAAGCCCAGATTGCCCAGACCACACGTACGCTTGCGGACGCGCGCAAGCTCGCGTCTGCGCGCCCACGCATGCGCAGACGGTGCGGCACGGCTCGTACGCGTCGAAACGCGGCGCGATTTTGGTGATCAGCTCCTCTCTGATATTGCACGCTTGGGCTACTGTACTTGGGCTGCCTCGCGTCGGCGCGCCTGGCTACGCAGCGACGGCGCGGTACATTCAACTCTCAGTTAAGCAGATTTATAGCATACAAGAAAGTGCTTCATGTTCACTTTTTGTGCTGATATAACAGCTCTAAAAATATAACAATTACGCTTATAGATATCGAAGCATTTTGAAACACTGTCAACAACGAAGCATAGAGAAAGGAATTGAATTTCTTTCTCTATGAACGAAGTACGAAGTGGCGTCTGCAAAGGCGTCAACGAGTGAGGCAAGGCATAGAGTTTCACAAGAAAATCTATGAGACAAGGTGTGAGGCGTAGTGAGGCCAGCGCGCACGCGCCGTCGCGCGTATTTGTGGATGCAAACCGCCATTCCTCGCAAGGCGCATAGACGCGAGCTTGCGCACGTCCGCAAGCGTACGTGTGGTCTGGGCTTTAGGGGATTCCTTAAACAGGCGCTTAAAACGAGACAAAAGTTGCAGTTTGAGGTGCACTCCCTCTACTTTACATGCTGCATAAAGTAAGGCGAAACGAATTCCTGCAGAACCCCTCTCACTGCGGACGGTAGTGCGATTAGCATTGAAGCAATGTAGCGACACCGACAAAATGCACCACTGAGTGGCCTCTGAGAATGCAGTGGCGGTGCGCACTCCTCTCGCGCACGGCGCCTCCGAAATGCGTGCGAACGCCGAGAAACGCGTCACGTATGAGGCGAGCAAGCGCTGTTTTGCATGTGCGCCATCTGGCGATGCTGCCTAGAAGTGCCAGATGCGGGTATACCTCGAAGACGCGAGTCGCAACCAAACGGCAAGGAAAATAGCTGAAACGTTAACGCGAAGATGATTTGTGCGTCAACCGTGCCTCCGTAGCACTGCCTGATAGCTAACTTATGCTGCCTAATGATTGAGCTGGGTATTCGCCTTACCTTATCCAACATAAAAGGCAGCGCTCTACATGTAAGGCAGAGGGAGTGAAGGGGATGTCCGGGTGGCGCATGCGCACTATCATTGGATGTTACCTACGTATCTTGTTTTTTTCCACTAAACGCTCAGTTGTAGTCGGCGAATGTCTCCCTTCGATCGTTTTAAGCGTCTTTTCAGAGCAGCACCCATTCGCCCAGTTTGCTATCCACTAACGTTCGCGCACGTTAACTTTTACCTAAATTTTGCCCTCCACACCGACTACGTTAGATGTAATATCCATCTGGGATCCTTGACATATAAATAACTAAATTAGGGCAGTGCCGTTGGTTTGCGAATTTTGGAGGTCACAGCAGGCAGTACTGCAGCAAACCAGGACGACGCATCTAAAAAAAAACGTTGCTCTCGAGATGATGGCAGTGTCCGCGATGACCACCTGCTGCCGTCGCAGTAAACGAGTTGAGCGCCAGAAAAATCCATGAAATATGCTGACTGCGTTTTGTAGCATCGCGCATGTTGCGCACGATGGAGAAAGGTAAAAAAAAAAAAATTGCACCGACGATTACGATACTCCCGAATGCGAAATTGGAGCGCTGTCATTTCGCGATATATTGGCTGGCGCGTACAATATGTCTCGTGCGGCACGTTCCAAACGACTCGCTAATCGGGAGATCGCGAGAGGCAGCACGTGGGTGCGATTCACAGCAGCCATGCAGTCCTTTGTTTCCATAAACGCTGCACCCTCCTCTTCGCCCTCTTTCATCTCCCGATCGCTTTCGCCCTTGGACGCTCGCTGCAGGAACGGGCTAAAACGAAATCCACACAGGGAATCGATCTGTCCGAGTGCACCGTGGCAGGCAGCTCCATCGCGTCTTGCATTTGCCGTCGAGTAAGCGTGGCTAATTGCATTCTTCTTTGTTCAGTATTTCTTGCACTGTCGTCTGCGCTGCTCGTCATACTATTCACGAACTAGCTATACGACCGTGCCATTATGCTGCGTGGAAGGCGATAGCTTAACATAGCTGTATACCTGCAGCTGTTTGTTCCTCGACCCTCTAAATGATGGCGATCATCGTAGTGGTTCTACAAGAATAAAGCAATATTGTCATAGGCAGCAGAAGAAACTAACCCGAATCATTTTAACCGTAATGCTTGTCGTGTTATTGTCAATAAGCATGCTGAACGTAGCGAAAAGTCTAGAGCACGTACCGTTCGGGAACAGCTTGGGGCTTGAGAAAAAAAATTGCTGCGTCATAATATTGTCTTGTGCAGCTCTTCTGTTGACGAACAACAACAGCTGCGCTAAGATGACACCGCTGCTGAGACCCTAGTATAACTGACGATTGCAGATATGCGCAAATTGGCTGCCGGTTGTGCTCATAAGCCTAACATTCGTGTACTACATCGAAGCACGTTAGGACGACGACGGCAAAGCGGCGGTAAGTATAATTGAGGCGCTCACTGAGCCTGCCGTCCTCCTTCTTGCGAGTCATGCAGTCACCGATGGCGGGGATGTTGCAGATGTCCTTGGCGCTGAACAAGCGCTTCCAGTTGAAGCCGGCGAAGAACGGGTGTCCCTTGATCTCGGCGTACGTGGTGGAGCCCAGGCGCTCGACGGGGTTCTTCTTGAGCATCTTGAAGACCATGTCCTTGGCCTCCGGTGTGGCCGAGTGCGGGTGCTCTTCGACCTTGGGCCACTTGAGCGGCTGGTTGATGATCTTGTCGGTCAGCTCCTCCTTGGTCTCGCCGCGGAAGGGCACCCGGCCCGTCATCATCTTGTACATGGTGGCGCCCGCCGACCACCAGTCGCAGGCGCGCCCATACGGCCGCCGCTTCAGGATCTCGGGCGCCATGTAGGGCACGGTGCCGGCCGACTCCCCGTCGTGGAACTCGAACGCCGTCTTCGAGAAGTAGCCCTTGCAGACACGCTTCGAAACTGCGCGACACTTGCAACATGTGAAAAGTCCCCCAGATTTTGCACATTGCTGCAAGCCAAGGTACAATATAATAAAGCACGCTGCCAGACCTCGCGCCGACTCCAAGCACGCGGTTCACACGTTTGAGCAAACATAGGAACATTACAGAAACAACAGGCGGCGCTTACGAAAAGACCCACTATTAAAGTGCATTGCAGGTACATTTGTCGTATTTCGTCGTGTGTATATATATATATATATATATATATATATATATATATATATATATATATATATATATATATACGTGACAAGTTTGTCAAGTTTTCTTACTGTTTGCAATTACTTTGTGCTTAGCCTAAAAGGAACCGCCGCGACGCTCTTGTACTTCTATAGGACGCCGCAGCCCCCCTGCTTTCGTCATGTTCCATTATATAGCTTTCGTCATTTCGATACGCCGAAAAAAGTTGTCGCAGTTTCACCTGAAAGACGAAGCATCAATTGCGATAGCAAATTTGTAGAGAGCTATACGGAGTAATGATAGTAGCTTTATCAGCTGTATAAACTTGGACATGCAGTAGCACCGGCAACACGCAGAACTGTTGTCGACGCCGTCGGCGTTTTGCCCGCGTTCGCACAAAATGCGTGCGGCGTTGGTGACTGTTGCCGGAGCCTCTGATATAAATAGGCACTTGGTGCCGCAGCTAAACGTCGCCTCCTATTTATCGCCTCCCTTCCTTCCCCCCCCCCCTCCCCCACTGCCTTTTGCGCGTCAGAACAAGGCGCGTTTGCTTACATATATGGTAATTGTAAAGGAGGAAAGAGACGCCTAATTCTGCAGCCCTTAAGGGAGCACGGCGCAGAACGCGCGTTTGTTCTCCGCCGTGAGTTCACTCCCCGTGAAAGCGCGCTCCCTCCCTTTCACTCGCACATACAGCGTTCGGCGCGCGGCGCTGAGCCGTGCTCCCTCAAGGGCTGCAGAAGATAGCGCCAACCTTTCCCTTTCCCTCAAGAACCACTTATCGGCGACGATTTCATCTCCATTGATGTCATACGAAACCTCACGGCGACGTCGACGGCAGAAATCTGCTTTGGAGTGTCCATATAATTGCTGTCGCAATAAAACAGATCGCTTAAAGGCTTAAATCTAGCGCATCTGGATTGCAAATTCTTCCACTGATTTATTGTGCGCGGGAAAAAGGATGATTTGAAAATCGAGGTGCGACAGTTTACCTCTTGAATTTGCCTGCTGTTGTCTTTCCGTAGGGATTAGTAAGGAAGGGGGAAAGGGGTGGGGAGACGTAAGTAGTGTTGACGATTGATGGGACAGTTATCATGATATATAACTGGCTTAGGAAGAAAATTCTTGTAGAGGTACGGCGTGAGTAGCTCCAAATATTTAACAGTGAACTTTGCTAATCTTGTCAAACATAGCTTTTGGTCGTACTATATGACACACCTGTATGTTACACTTGTTTTCTGCAATATGCCGTTATGATTCACCAACCCTTCAATTATATTTCGTAAATTTCTCAATCGTTTATTTTGTGTTTACCGTTTTGGACGGGGAACTGGTATACTGGTCAGGAGAGAGAGAAATAACTTTATTTTGCCCAAAATGTGGTTAGAGGAGGGGGTAATGACTAGAAGCCTCCCCCGTCCCCCCTTCAGACGGCGGCCGGCAGCTCCTGAGCCGCGGCGGCGTCTTCAGCCATTTGGACTATATACTCTTGCTCCGGGTCCGAGCTGAGCAGCACGGTCTCCCATTGCTCCTCATTTCTTATTATTAAACTTGGTTGTTGTGGTTTTGAACAGTTATGATATTGTTTCTTTGGGCATGCCCAGATTATGTGTTGAAGATCTGCTCGGTTGTTACAATGCTTACATATGTCTGTGTATATGTCTGGGGGATAGTGTTTGAAGGCAATGGGGTTGGGGAAAGTGTTGGTTTGTGTTAGCCACCAAGCTACCGATTGCCACTTGTTTAATGTGCAATGTGCTGCCGGATATCTAGCCCTGGCTAGTCTGTAATGATCAATGATTTCCCTAAAGGAAACCAGCTTATCTCTGCCCGACCGGCGGATTGCGAATGCGTCCGTGTTGGTGTTGGTGACTTCGTCTCGGTTTGCGAAACCTCGAGCCGTATCATGCACATTCACGTTTCCGGGCAGGCCAGAGTGGGCTGGTTCACAGATGATTTGTATTCCCCTGACTCGGTCTCCGTGGAAACCAGCCTGGAGGATTTTTTGCGCCTTTGGCGAGATGCGTCCTTTAGCGTAATTTAATATGGCAGTCTTAGAATCACTTATTATAATTTTATATTTGGGAGAAGATGTCATTGCTAGTGCAATGGCGACCTCTTCTCCTACCTCTGGCGTTGTTGTCAGGATTGTGCCTGACGCAATTGCATGTCCTTGATTATTGACTACTGTCACTGCCATGGCATCTTGATGTTCGTAGTCGGCTGCGTCTACATAGAGCACATCTTTAGAATTTTCAAACCTTCTTCCTAATGCTTTGGCTCTTTCTTTTCTTCGTTCTTCGTTGTGCGAATGATGCATGTGTTTGGGTAATGGGGGGATATATAGGTGTCTCCTAATGTCCGCTGGTATATCTGTTTTGATGTCAGTTCTGGGATCATAGTTTATGCGCAGTGATTCCGTCTCACATATCTGAGGCTCTGAGAGGGGAAGAACGATGAACAAATGTGACACGCGTGGAGGAGCTTGTAGAAGAAGCACCCGCGTAGTGCTGCTGGTTTCTAGGTCACAAGTGGGGTTCTTATAATTTAGCGCGACCGTAAAGGACCAACGTCTCGATTGGCCGTTGATCGTACCTCCGCAGTGTCCGTACTTGTAATTGTAGATGAAAAAAAAAAAAAAAAATTGTGGCAGCTTCGCACTAAGTGGTGCGATGACTGGGCAAACAGCGAAGCTTGTGGCCCTTCCCCAGCTTTAAAGGGCCCCTAAACCACCTCAGATATTTTTTGAACATTTCAAGTAAACGCGCGCATCAAGTTCAGAATGCCGTCACGATCAACGATGCCAAACGCTGCAGCGCTACGCGCCGCGGGAGCGCCACAAAAAGAAAAAAAAAAAAGAAAAAAAAAAGGAAAAAGAAAACAATGCCGTCCTCCTCCCCTCGCCTTTCCGGTATGCAACACTCCAAATAAGGTACGCGTGCTTTCTGCTCTTCCTCGCCGTGTTGCTCGTTTGTGCGCCCTTGCGAATTGGTAATTACAGCCCGCAACGCAAGTGCCAAATCGCCCGCGTTCCAACACAGTCGTGCTTAGCGGTCTGATTGGCTGCGCGAACAGAGTGCGACAGTGTTGGCCTTTCCAGACGTGTGCGCAACACAGGGTCTATACGCTTCGCATAACACGGGCTGGCAACGCAGCAACAGCGGGTAGCCGAGAAGCGCTGAGTCACGTTACCGGCACGATAACTCATCGCACGCCGTTTGCCATTCGCGGGCCGCCGTTCAACAGCGGTTTTTGCTCGCGAACGGCGAGATTTCCTTGCCGTACGTAGAGAGGATGAGATCGGGACTCATTTGTGCAGCAGCCTCACCGCCGCTGATCGCTCGACGGCGCCGATATCATCGCTAGGCCTTTTCTGGTTCCCTTCAAAGCTAAAACGGACGGCGCTTCGAAATGAAATACCGACGCTCACAAGCCGCAATATTTTCTTATCGTTGTTATCACTCTTCGCAATAATTGTACACAAAGAAGAAAAATACACTGATATTAGCGACGCCGTCGGCTGCGATGCGAGCACAGCCGAGCCCGTCGTCTACCGGTGGTGCACTGCAGCTGAGCTGCAGCCGATGTTTTCGTTGCCGGTGGCGGAGGCGCGCAGCTTTGCGGTCGTCGATTGGCCCATTGATCGTGCAGCGGGCGGGGCGCCGGCCGAACTGCCGTCTACTTTGGACACCTCTCGCGCGGCAGACGTCCTACGGCACTGGCGGCCGGTTCGCCGTCGGTATATGTGCCGCTAGCGTGGACGTGCCTTAACCGGAAGTAGGCAGTGTTTTGAGCACGACCTACTGGAACTACAGACCTGCACAGATGTCCGGCTTCTATGGGAGCAGCTTGCGCCCACTTTCGTTCAACCGGTGGCCATAGGTGGCGCTTTTATAACCTGTTCGTCTGCTACTCGGCGGGTGGCTGGGCGGCGTTCGAATGTGTGCGCCTGCTCCTCTGTAGCGGGCTGCTAGCATATGTGACAATTTCTTACGAAGACAACAGCTAGTATGTAAAAATTGTTTAAGTGTACTCATTGTGGTGGTATGTAATAACGCGTAAAATAGTACACGGATTCTTTCTAGGTTTGCTATTATGCGGAAATTTCGCGCCGCTCCACACACACGCACACACACACAAAAAAAAAACATAAAAAAAACTCGCTGATGGAGTGATTGTTTACCTGTTTGTTCGATCCGTCAAATATGCATCGCAAAGCTTTTATGAAACTGTGAAAACTGATGCTAGAGTCCTTGCTTTTTTCTGATTTTCATGATGGCACACAGCAATATACCACAATTTATGTGATCGTTGACGTTATCCCATCTGTAATTAACTCAAGCAAGCTGCATGTAGCTAAGGCTGAAGTTACATGCCTTCTGCAGCGTCTGCAGATTCACGCAGTTTGTGTGTGGTCTGCGTATACATATCGTCTGCGTGATTCTTTTAAATGTCCTTGTTTCATATCAATATATCAAGTTCTTTATTATTGTAGTTCTTTATTACTCCATTGTACTATATTTTATCCTATGAATATTCTGGTAATTAGATTTTTTTCCTCTACTGCGAAGGCAACGGGAGGAAATGTTATCGTCTGCCGGCTGTACTCATTGTTTTCCTTTCTTGCGCCGCTCTTCCTACTGTACCTCGTGATTGAAATGAGAAGCAATCATTCGTAAATTTTGTTTTCTTTTTTATTTTCGTGAATTTATGCATTTACAAACAATGTAAACGATCTGGGGCTGCCGAAATAGCGGCACGAGCGCTGGAACAGATCGCAGAAGCAGACGACAGCGAACAGGTTATAACTAGCGCCACTCTGCTCGTACGTTCTGTCCCTAGCGGCAAAAGGGGTGAACTAGACCAGGCGTGCTGGAGCAGGGAGATCTGTGCAGGTCTGTAGTTCAGTAGGTCGTGGTTTTGAGAAGCGCGTTGGCGATGACGTATTCACGTGACCTTTCGAGAAGCACTCGGCGAGGAGGGGAGACCAGCCGATGAGGAGAGTAGCGAAGGAAAGAGCGAAACGAGCGAGGGCCGTTTTTCGATCATCAAACGCGTGTAACTCCGCTATTACGGCACCATTTCGAAAAATTCTCCTCGTGACATTTTTGGGAACGAAAGTTCCTTTTTGGCTCAAATATGAAATGGCAATGCTCCGGTGCAAGCCTTTCCGACAAGAAGAAGAAGAAGAAGAAGAAGAAGAAGAAGAAGAAACGTTTATTGATCAAAAGCATTTTGGTGGAATGATCGGAGCCCCTTTAGTCCAGGGCCCCACTGGCCTCGGCCGCCCGCTTGACCTGTTCTATGAAGGACTGTTGTCCCATCAGGTCTGAGCTGGTTAGCTGTGCCTCCCATTGCTCCATTGTGTGGCGTGTTTTATCAAACGGGTGTGATTCACAATCCCATGTAATGTGTTGTAGTGTTGGTATGCCGCCGCACCACGGACAGTCGACCCTGTAGTGAGTGGGGAACATGGCATTCTGTAATTTAAGGTGGGGGTATACCCCAGTCTGAATTTTGCGCCAGCTGGCGGCAGTTGCTCTCCACTGAGTTGTGCGTGGGGGGGGGGGGGGGGGGGGGGGGAGGGTATTTCTTTGTGGTTGTACGCTGATGAGCGAGAATCTCTCGGGCATTCGTTGGATTAGGGTTATTGCGGTGGCTTCCCGTCCCAGTCGAGTCTGCCCGGTTAATAATTCCTTGGGCTAGCGAATCGGCCAGTTCGTTGCCGTGCAGTCCCGTGTGGCCTGGACACCATATGATCAGGTGATGATGGGCGAATTTTGTCGGTATTATCGAGTGACTTGTTTTGGTCACGTGGCCCCTGAGAAGCATGCGACACACTTCTTGTGAGTCTGTGATTATGGTGGCGCTCTTTTGCGAGCGTTCCGCGTGAGCGAGGGCCATTACCACGGCGAAAATTTCGGCAGCCGCCGTATTCCCTGCCCTGACGGATGCTGTAAATTGTTCCTGGGCTTTCGTGTCGACGATTGCCACTGCGTACCTCTCGTTTGTTTGTGCTTCGCTGTCTTTAGGGTGTGCGCTCGGATACGCGGCTGCGTCAGTGTATATTGTGTTGCTAGTCGGATTATTTTGTTTTGTTTGTTTATTTGATACCCACAGCGCCATAAGGCATTACAGTGGGGGGAATACTACATGATTACAAGACAGAACACAAGCTCAATTTGCAGTAAGTACAGTACAGCCTAACCAGCTAGTAGGAAGTACACTCAATACACAACGTAACGAAGATTGACAAAAATGTACGAAAAATTCAAGCGGGTAACATACAGTAAGACGAAAACAAATACAATATGTATACCGCACAAAAAACACCCGTCATCAACTGAACAACTCACTTGACTCTAACAAAGGAAAAAATGAATCACTACCAACGGCGACAACGATCGCTGAAGGCAATCGATTCCACTGGGAAACCGTTTTAGGGAAAAAAGAATTACTGAATGCTGCTGTCTTACATCGGTACTCCCGCACTTTGTACATGTGATCGACTCGTCCAGACACGTAATGAGGTGGAAAAATGTAACTGTCACGAGGAATACAAGTTCGAGATAAGTATACATCATGGAAAAGCTTCAAACGCTGCTTAGCCCGGCGTGTGACCAACTGTTCCCATCCTAAAGTTTGCTTGCAGCGCGTCATGCTGAAGTTGTGGCTCTTAACAATGTTTCCCAGGACATAACGGGCGCCCATGTTTTGCACTTTTTCAATTTATCTTTATCGAGGGCAGTGGGCGGGTCCCATACGCTACTCGCGTAATCAAGTATCGACCGCACGCATGATTTATACAGTAATTCCCGCGTGGACTGGGGATCGAAACTCACGCGTGTTTCGCCGCAGGAACCACAGGGATCTACAGGCCTTAGCTATCGCATAATCAACATGACGGTGCCAACACAGAGTTGGCGTGAAAAATACGCCCAAATACCTGTACTCAGAAACTATTTTTAAAACCTTCTTGTTTACAGTATACGAAGGCGAAGCTTCATCCTTCTTTCTAGAAAACGTCATACACATTGTCTTCTCCAAATTAAGTTGCATTTGCCATTTTTTACACCATGTATTTATCTTGTCCAAGTCGTCTTGAACTGCGCCGCGATCACTTTCGCAGTTTATTGCTCTATAAACGATGCAGTCATCTGCAAACATTCTCATCGACGATTGTACGCCCAGGGTGATGTCATTAATATACATTAAAAAAATGTCACAGTTTCGCCCTAAGGGCGAAGCAATGAATGCGATAGCAACACAGCAATGTCATACGAAGTAAGGTGAGCGGCTTTGGTAGCAATATGAATTGTAGTAAACATGAGCTGATTAAGTAAGCAGGTGTGCTGCGGCGTAAGTAGACCGACATGAAGAGAGACTCGATGACCACGAGAAGGCGCGTGTGAAACGGTGGTGTTGATGAGAAGCGCTGCCCGTGGGCAGCGCGTACGAAGGGACGCACCTGTAGCGCTGCACTGCCGATCCGGGCAGCATTGCATGTGTAGCGTGCGTTGGAAAATGTGGCCCGACTATTACTAACTGTGGTGTGAGCGCGCACAAACAAACATGAATCGATCACACTGAATGACTGCAGACACGACTGTCAAAACGCTGGCAGCAAGCGGCGGCGGCGAAGGTTCGTGCGGTCTATCGCTTCAACGGGAACTGAGCGGCGAATGCACAGGTCAGAGCCGTGTGGAGATAAGAGACGGTGCGGGCGGAGCGACGAGCGCGGTTGTTGGCAGAGTAGAAGTGCCCCCCCCCCCCCCCCCCCGCTCCCTCCGGCGCTCGCTTCCCGCTTCCTTGCTTGCGCGTGGAAGATTGAGTGCGTTCGCTCTCCGTGACAGCGTGCGTCCCCGCACGCTTCCGCTCGGGCATACGGCGCGCGGCGAAGATTTTATCTATACGGAACCTCACGGCGACGGCGACGACGACGGCGACGCCGACGGCAGAAATCCGGTGGAAGTGTCCATATAATTGCTATCGCAATAAAACAATAATCGGCCCAGTACTGACCCCTGAGGGACCCCGGACGTCACATTGGTAGTGGATGACTGTTCACCGTTCACGACGACGTACTGCTGCCTGGAATTTAAGTATTCTGCGATCCAGTTAATAACTTTCGGGTTAATTTTGTATTGGGTCATTTTCTGCAATAATAAATTATGGGGGACCAAATCGAACGCTTTTCTGAAATCCAAAAAAATGCAGTCAATACTGGTTCGGTTGTCCAGCGCGCATGCTACCTCATGAGTAAATTCAATTAACTGGGTCACACAGGAAATACCTTGTTCTAGTATGTCGTGTGCGCGCTTTGCGTCGTGCTTTATTGTATTCCGGGTGCTTGTTTTTGGGTATGGGGGCCACTGTTATTTGAGCTCGTGTTGAGGTTGGTAGTGGTACTACTTGTTCGCTGATGCACTGTGGGTGTGGGGGAATACGTGCCCTTGTCAGTAGGGCCCGTCCGGCGTGAGTGTAGCTCAGGCGTTCCCTCTGAGAGATAAGTGTGGCTTGTTTTAGCTCTTCGAACGTGTTCTATACCCCTAAGGCTAGTAGGCGCTCTGTAGACGTCCCCTTGGGTAGTCCGAGGGCCGCTTTATATGCTGATCTTATTATGATCTCGTGACTAAGGAGGTGGTAGGGCAGGCCGTACGTGACTCGGCTTATCACTAGTGCTTGGACGAGCCTTAGCGTGTCGTGTTCTTTCATGCCCGCGTTGCGATAAGTTACGCGGCGGATCATTTGTGCGATGTTATTCGTGGTAGTTTTGAGCGTTTTGATGGTGTGGGACGCTTTCCCGCTACTTTGGAGCCAGAAACCCAGGACCCGGATCGTTGTGACTTCTTGGACTGCGGAATGGAGGCCTGCACACGCTGTTGGAGTGTTGGACATCGACCGGACGTGTGCCCTACGCACAAAGAGGATACTTGCCATAAATGCGGAACTTTGAATCCTCCGACTGATCATGTGTGCATTCCCAAGTGTGTACTGTGTAGTGAAAGTCATGAGACTGGATCCATTCAGTGTGCACTGCGATATAAGCCCAAGATCTCAATCCCCAAGGCTGACAAGACTCCTCCTCCATCAAAGACCAAATCTCATCCTTCGACCAAGAAGCAGGAAATTCTTCCTAAGAAAAAGAAAGATGAAGATAGGCCTCTTCTATCGGCTGCTCCCTCTAACAAGACATCAAGCCCACCTCAGGTAAGCTGGGCATCGGTAGCTTCCCAAAGCTTACCTAAACCTAAACATCCTGATGCCCCCATTTATGCCCTCGTACAACAGATGCAGGAAGAAAATCGTGTTCTGCGCAAACAAATTATCGACCTCCAAACCCCTTCACTATGTACAACTACTACTTCTCCATCTGAACCCGCTATTGATAAACAACCCACTGTCATAAACCTCCCCCTGTCAATGAGAATGGCGATAACACATTAATCATGGATACTTCTCCTCCTCTCACTACCACTACCGCCGCAAAGCGTAAATCTACTGAGGATGGGAGAGATACTTGGGATGAACATGATAAGCTGAGTCGTAAACTGGCCGCACACATTCGAAACTCTAACAACCGCTTTGAGGCCCTCGAGAAACGTATGGATGCCGTAGAGGCTATGCTTGAGTCCCTTACTACAAACGTTCATAACCTCAGTACCAACATAAACGCTAAATTTAGCCAGGTTGACGAGCGACTTACCCAAATTGATGAGCGATTCAATCAAATTATCGAAAGACTCGATCGTCTGCATGGCCGCATCCCCTAAGCGCTCCAGAATAGTTGTGTGGCAGTGGAACTGCAGGGGCTTTTCCAAAAAGAAGGCCAGTCTGCAACAATACATAGCCAATCTCACGCAACCCCCCGCAGTCATTGCTTTACAAGAAACGCGTGGTTACGTTAAATTTCCCGGATACAACACATTCCAATGCAGAAGATGCGAACGTCCCAATACCGCGATCCTAGTACAAAAGCACTTGACCGTTACTTGCTCCCATTTCGACCGTATCGACATTGATCACGACTTCATAGAAATACTTCCTAAAAAGACCCGGTCGGCTCCCCTTTACATCCTTAACATTTACAGCAGTCCCAGCTCTAAACACCACCGCTTTACTACCGTTTTTGCTCGGGCTAAACAGGAAGCTCAGAGAAACCCGCTCCTCGTTGTTGGTGATTTTAACTCTCCAAATCAGCTATCGGGTCATAATACATCCACACCTAAAGGACGAGCTTTATGGACCCACATTCAGGATCATTAACTCACCCTCCACAATGACTTCGACACACCTACCCGCTTAGGAAATAGTGTCTCCAAAGATACATCAACAGATCTCACCCTCACCTTTCGGGTCAACTTAACTAAATGGGAAAACCTTCAAATCAATTTTGGTAGCGATCACTACGTCATTCAGATTTCTGTTACTTTCCCTCACAAGCCCTTTCACACTCGACCTCCCAAACTTACGGATTGGGACAAATTTCGGCAAACTCGTGCAAATAATGCTCCCAATTCCGTATTTGATCTACAGCAATGGATCAGTCAACTCCAAACGGATGTTGACAGTCAAACCACAACTATGCCACCTGATGTTCCCTTTCAAACAGCTGATGCCAAACTGCTACACATGTGGCAAGCGAAGAATCGCTATTAAAGCGGTGGAAAAGACGCCGCCACAACCGCAAGCTTCGCATCCGTGTAGCTAGACTTGATCACGACATCCAAGCATATGCGATTCAAATATAGTTAATCAACAATGGGGCCAAGTATGTGAGAGCATGCATGGTACTCTCAGTAGTAAAAGGACTTGGCAACTGGTGCTCGATCCCTCGCGTGCGCAACATAGTCACTATATCACTCAATTATTGCACAAGGATAATATTCGCCATTTTTTTTTTCAGGAGCTTGCACGATTACACCTCCCTCCAACCACAACTCACGAGAATGCAAACTATACAGGCGAGGTTAATGAACTTCTCGACGCCCCAATAACAGAGACAGAAGTTCTACATGCCTTGGCTTCCCCTAAAACTACATCTGCTGCGGGTATAGATAACGTAAGTAACAAATTACTCCGAAACCTGGACGACAAATCTGTCTCCGCCCTCACAGAATACTATAATCAATGCTTCGATAACAGCTCCCTTCCGAACGCATGGAAAACCGCTCAAGTAATATTTATTCCCAAACCCAATAAGCCCTCTGACATAGCTAATCTTAGACCTATTTCCCTCACGTCATGCTTGGGCAAAACGCTCGAACATGTCATGCTTAATCGCTTAAATAAATACGCGGAAGGCAATCAGTTGTTACCACCAGAGATGATTGGCTTTCGCCA
Source organism: Dermacentor silvarum (assembly GCF_013339745.2). NCBI lineage: Eukaryota > Metazoa > Arthropoda > Arachnida > Ixodida > Ixodidae > Dermacentor > Dermacentor silvarum. The sequence goes on along the minus strand of NC_051163.1, from coordinate 2,271,713 downwards.
GTCACTCTCTTGCCAGGATGCCATGCTAAGGCTCAAGCATGACCTCCTTACACCTACAGGTAGCAAAGACACCCAAGCCATCTTGGGACTCGACCTTCGCGGTGCATTTAACAACATAGATCATGAATCCATCTTACGTGAATTGAATGTTATTAACTGTGGCAGAAAAATGCATGACTATATCCGCGATTTTCTTACCAGTCGTACAGCCGTCATTACTCTCAATGATCAAACTTCTCCCCCAATCACCCTAGGTAGCTTTGGCACTCGATCCCTCAGGGATCTGTGCTCTCGCCGTTTCTATTTAACCTAGCTATGAGGTCTATTGCAGGGGCGCTGGCAAAAATACCGGATCTCCAATATTCTTTGTTTGTATGCAGACGACATTACCCTATGGATTAAGGGTGGTTCGGACATTCAAGATACCTTGCAAGCGGCTGCAGATGCAGTGGCTACGAGAGCCGGGTTCATGAACCTCGGGTACTCGCCCGCTAAATCTGAGCTGTTACTTCTATCGGCAAATAAACGCCATACGCCCATCATTCACATTAATATTAACGGGAAGCAAGTTTACGTCGTCGACAAAATCCGTGTACTCGGCATGCACATTCAATCTAACCGACTCAATACTTATACACTTCAAACGGTTACTGCCAGCGTATACCACACCACACGGCTTATAGGAAGGGTGTCTAATAAGCATGGAGGTCTCCGTGAAGCAGAACTGCTAAGACTAGTACAGGCGTTTTCAGTTAGTAAAATCACATTCTCCCTTCCCTATCTACACTTAACTAGGGCCGAGGAAGATGAAGTTAACGCACTGATACGCAGACTCTACAAATTTGCCCTTGGAGTGCCAAGTAGAGCCTCCACTGAGAGACTTTTGGCTACAGGTACTTTGAATACATTTAGTGAGCTCGCAGAAGCCCACCTGACAGCTCAATACCAGCGCTTATCGAACACCCACACTGGTAGGCACATCCTAAACTCCGTAAATATTACCCCAGCACCCATGACCAATGAGAAATTTAATATTCCCCACCCCATTCATGAACAGTTTCATATACCTCCTCTCCCTAAGAATATGCACCCTGTTCATCACGAACATAGAAGGCAACAACAACCCTACAGAAAAAGTTATCTAACTACAAAGACGTGGTCTATGTCGATGCCGCAGAGTATCCGTGTGGAAACAAATTTGCCATATCAGCCGTTGACTCCACTGGCAGTGTTGCGACGGCAGCATCCATTCTAGCCTCTTCGGAGGAGGAGGCGGCACTCGCCGCAACAATACCCAATTACTCTGTCATAGTAAGTGACTCAAAAACTGCCATATACAACTTTGGAGCGGGTAGGGTTTGCAGGAAAACCCTAGTCATCCCATAATCCGCCATTCTAACTTGTGAGTTTAATTTGGACACCGGCTCACGCAGGCCTAATCGGCAATGAAACGGCCCACGCAAGTGCTCGAGCTTTCACGAACCGAGCGCAGGCTAGGCTAGGGTACGGTTCAGACGCCAATAATCTCCCTCCAGTATTTACCTCCAACGACAGATTACTTACATACCACGACATTTGCGGGCATTACCGCCTAGGTCGCCGAACCCTCCCACCTTTAATGTGTCGGTCGTCACGCATACACGAAGTGCTATGGCGTAGACTGCAGACTCGCACTTTTCTATCCCCTGTCTTACGTCACAAAATTCACCCTGGAATATACCCTACCTCAGCCTGCAAGTTTTGTCCCGCTAGCAGAGCGGACCTAAACCACATTATGTGGCAATGCAAGAACCACTCCCCACCCCCTCACCTTTGTAGAGCTTTAAGTAGTCGGGAGCTGTGGGAGGCTGCCATGCGCAGCCGTAACCCCGAACTTCCGGAAGCTATCCTGAGGTGGGCTGAGGCGGTAGAGGCGGCCTACCGCGAGTAAGACAACCTCTCTCGCCTTCTTCTCGCAGCCCCTTTCCCTTTAAGATGGGATAAATAAAGCTGTTTCTCTCTCTCGCGCGCGGCTACGTGTTCGTTGAAGACTCGTGCACAACTGCTCCCTATTGAGCAGCAGAAATAAGCGTCATTTTCTTCTTCAATAAAATCACTACTACTGCTACACCACAACTAAATTTCGACCTCTGGGTGGTTTAGGGGCCCTTTAACTTTGCTTTCCTTTGCTTAACTTAGTTTGGCTTGGCTGGTTCTTAGCTTTAACTTTGCTTAACTTGGTTTGGCTTAATTTGTTCTCAGCTTTGTCTTTGTTTTCATTTGCTTAACTTGGTTTGGCTTGGCTGGTTCTTAGCCAAACGTAGCCGACCCCGAGTATCGGGACGATATTCGGGATCGTCTTCTAAAGGGCACTTATAGCGATGACGCGCGAGCGCGCTCGGCACGCCACGCCAGCGAAAGCGCAGCACTCCGTCATTCTTGCGTACCTCCTGTGTGTGCGGCGTGTCGGCTCGACAAGGTTTTGGCGTATTGTGTGCCGAAGTGCCGCGGCAAATATGCGGCGCGACCGAAAGTTCACACATTTTCAGATTTCCTCAGGACAATCATCTCTGCAGGAAATGGCTGAGCGCAGTCACAAGAGCAGACCTCGTCGTTACAAAGCACACCAGGGTAAGTTTCAATCTGTCGTAATTGATTTTCGTGATTTATGGGAATAACGAGAATCCCGTCGGATGCACAAGTGTCTCGAGAAAGAGGTTTGTTAAAGATATAAGTTACTGTTTCGCATGTAGACGCTTTACCTAAACCGTGTCAACCGTTCTTTTATAGGTCTGCGAACTTCACACACAGTGACATCGTCCCCTATGCATCGTACGTGGCCGACGCTGCAGGACGCACAGTTACTGCACCGTTAGCCCACATCCGGCTTCGTGCAAATACAGTACCATCGCAGTTTCCCGAGTGCCTGAATTATCTGTCAACCAAACAAAACACAAGAGAAAGCCCAAAGTCAAAGCGACTGCGTCTTGAATCAGCTATTCACTGCACAATCAGCTGCACTGAACGTGCGCTCCAAGTTTCTGCGGATACTTACCGCCGCGAAGAGGAGGCAGACAAGGTCTCGTGCACCGATGATTTGTATGACCACATATAAGAGCAAAGAAGTCACAATTTTGGAAAGTGTTTAAAGGTAATCGAACCCTCATCGTGGCCAACACAGATGAAAACGGAGCACCCTTTAATAAGTACTCCGTAGTAGTGAATGACGACATGAGTGTCACTGTAAATTTTCCAAAGACGCCTGTGCACGACGAGACTGGCGTCGACACATAAAAATGTTTGCGACAGCATTCGGTTTCTTCTTGAACAGTTTAGTCTCCTACAGAATAGAATATAACCCATGTTGTACAGTCCCTACGAGAGCAGCTTAAACTGTTGACTGCAACAAAGGAGCGCCGGCGGCACTTGGTATGATATTTTCCTGCATTATCTATACTATATCGCCACATGCATATTCGCAGCTACGGCAACATCACCCTACCCATGCACCCGATCCGGTCAATTTGCTCATCCTTCGGAATGAACCCTCAGTTAGAGCAGCACAATGATTCCAAATTCCTCAGAGCTACACGAAAAGGAGAATCGCTGATCTTGACCACCGCCAACGCTTCGAGTCTAATGGTGAATCAAGCGATATTTCGACTATAAAGGTGCTAGCGTTACGGGTGTGGCACATAATTCTAACGAAGCCGCCAACAGTGCAATTGTCCTTATGGTACAAAGCCTCACGTGCCAGTTTAAGGAAGTGGCCTACATAGTTCCTGTGCACAGCGCTGATGCGGAGTTTCTGCACAACCTGCTAAGAGACATTATTTGCGGCCTCGAGAATATTGGTTATAGAGTTGTTGCTGTCGTAAGCGACAACAATTCACTGAATTGCCTCGTAGCGAGAAGATCGTCTACCCTCATCCGCCCGAACACTCAAGGCCGTTATTCTTTATCGTCGATCCTATGCACATAGTGAAACCCGTCAATCACTGTTTCTACTTCCCCGAGTTTCAGGCGGAAGAAACGCAAGGACAACGCATGTGCTTTCCAAACTATCCGTGATCGCTATAGCTTGGAGTACGAACAGCTGCTGAGATATACGCATAGTTTCTCTAGAAAGGCCCTGTGTCCGTCAAGCATTGAAAGACAAAACGTGAAACTTGCATAGCAAATATTTAATGAGTAATTGCCTAGTGCCCTATGAACCCTAGGAGCCAAGCGCAATTTGCTTTTCTTCAATGAAACCGCAAATTTTGTGGACATTACAACAATATTGTGGAAAATCGTGAACGTTAAAACACCGCACAAAAAGAAGCGGCTCAAGGACATTTTTCAGGCACCTCCTTTTGCTTCAGTGAATGATCCCAAAGTGGTCTATTTGCATCAGCTTCTCGACTGGCTGGACACTTGGCGAAGCAAGGATCTTGACAGTGGCACAGTCAGCTAGGAAACCCACGCAGCTTTCCACCAAACGACATATGCGTTGCTAGAAATCGCCGGTTGCTGCTTCAATGAGCTCTTACGCACTTCTGGGAAAGCTTCAGACTGACAGCTTAGAAGAGCGTACAATTAATTGGCGAGCTCTCAGTACCACGTGTACATTCGACAGCTGTATGAAGGAGAAAATAAGTTAGCGCTGCAAAGCTCATTGCCCGTGATCGCTACATCTCGCGGCGACGATAGTAAATGGGATGAAGGCCTCCCAGGTCAAACTGGAGTGACTGCCGACACGCTGTCATGGACATCATTCCTGTCCTCGTGGCTGGCTGTGCCATTTATGCAGCATTGTTGTTTTGGAGTGTTTCCCTTTCGTTACATTTTTCAGTTTATTTATTTACAATTGTATAACGATGTTCAAATAACAATGTTCAAACTGCTTCTGATCGCAACCAAACTTGTAACCCCCCTCACATAATACTCCAGTTGGAGCCTGTGAGGTACCTAAATAAAAAAATGAATAAATTGAAATGGCGAAACTGCTTGAAATGCGGGGCGCGGCTGGCAATAGACAAGCCCATAAATGTTGCCGTCACGCAGAAACACTAAGAGCTTGTAAAAGTACCAGAGAGAGGTGGCCTTGTGTTTCCCGCAATGTGTGTCGTGAATGCTGTTACCCACTGCTACGCTGTTGTGCGGCAGCTGTCCCAGAAGACTGACTTTTTGAGGGTATCAAATCAGCGGCAACAGACCTCGCTTGCTTGCCACTGAGGAGTCTTGTCACTTGGACCAATGTGAAGAGGGACACACCAGTGAAGTTGTCATGGTGCAGTTGTGGCCGCAGGAGTGACAAAATCTTTGACGCCGACAATAAATCGAGGGAAAGAAGAGGGCACTTTTAAATGTCATCATGTACGCCAAGTCCGTTCTCAATCCTAAGGTTGAACCATTTGATTTTTTATTCACAGGCTTTTTAATAATGCAACGCGTAAATAGGTGTCCGTAAATAAAATCACCTTGGACATCCTCTGTGTTCTGCGTGCAATGTGTTCAACTATGCCTAAAGAAAACAATAATTGCACTCGTGCCAAGTAAATGCGCGATCCCTTCATTCAACCCCCGAGCGCGCCGCCTCTGGGTTCGCTATGGCGGCAGCAGGTGCGCCCTTTCGCCCGCATTACGTGTAGGCGAGCTCGTGACGTCGCAGCCAGTGTGACTTTAGGTGCCGTTTGGCTGCTACCGACGCCGGATTTTAGAGCGAAGCTGTTTACCTCTAGTATATGCATCCCAGGGCCTACGCGGCTTACGTCCGTATCGGGGACACGGCGCGTGGACAGGAATGGGAGAGAGTGTGGCGCCTGTCCTGCGCTTCTGTCGTCACGCGCGCTCGCTCCTTCTCCGGCTCCGCATCGGCTGCAGCTGGACGGCAGCACGCAGCTACCGACTGGGACGAGCGACGTCCCCGGCCTGCAGCTCCTGCGGGGAGCCGGAGACGATCGAACATCTCCTGCTGGCCTGCCCGGCGTACCTCCAGCAGCGGGGCCCACTCCTGCAGGAGTTCCGCCGCCTGGGCCTCCCCTGTGGCAAGGAGGAAGATCTCCTCTTCCCCGGCCGACACCACCTTTCTGCACTTCGAGGCGTCGTGGAGTTCCTTGACTCGTCAGGGCTCTCCGCACGCCTCTAAGGACATTTCTACAAGCGGGAAGGCCTCACGGCCTCCCACTCCACCCCGGGCCTGACCGGCCTGGCACAACACCCCTGCAGACTCTGCAGCACACCAAGGCCTTCCATCTCGGCCTGATACGTGCCGCCTATGCCTGCCGGTTTTGCTTCGCCCAGCCATGGCGTCTCCACTCTATCCCTTCTTTCGCTCCCACTTACCCCTCCCCGCGTCGGAGGTGCCGGCGCGGCTGCAGCAGCGGTTGCGGCATGGGAGGCGCGGGGCCGCTTGTGTCGGTGTAGTATGGTGCCGCATGATAACCATGTACGATTGCATAATGCATGCAGCTCATTTAAGCAGCCTATGTATGCAGCCTAAACAGCTTCACTGGTAATCCGTCCCCATATAAATGTTGCGACCCCACGAATCTTGAAGCACCTGTGCGAAAAATCATTTTGCTACAATGAAGATGTATAGGGGATTGTTGTTTTCGGAGTTGAAGATTACAAGTTTATGATCCTTTGTACAGAAACTCTCTTAAATCTCTTCTAAGATGCTGCTTAAGAGGAACTAACAGGAGGTGCCAGTATCATATATACTACGAGGCATAGTATTTTTCGCTCAAGGGACCATATGACGGTTTTGCATCAAAAGGCACCACAACAATGCATTTATTTCATTTACCACACACATGGTTGGTGGCAAAAACAAGTTTACTGGGGAGATCGTCATAGTGTGCGTAGTATTCTTTGGAGTTGCTTATCCCTTAAAATACGTCAGTCTAGTTTTCAAGGGTAGAGTATAAGCTTCATAAGTAATGACTCCAAATTGTGCTACGCACTATAAGACAATTATCGAGTGGGGGGTTTATGGCCCAATTTTTTTTCTTCCTCCATGTCGACAAGCGGCACGGACTTGAAGTGACAACGCGCCCCCTCAGCCCAGTAACAGCAGCGCCACACAGCACGTGCACAGAGCTCAAGCTGCTCTTGAAAAGTGGGCGCTGGGCAACGAGCGCGTCCCGCCAAAGCGGTTTTCAAAGGGTCGCTACGCCACGCTAATCTGTTGGCGCCGAGGTTTCGTTAACACGAAAGTTAAGAACGGGATGGCGATAGATGTAGTAAAACCTGATTAAATCAAGCACGCTAGGTAACGATTTGTCCCCGCCCCGTTTCAAAGGACATGCCAATAAACATCATCGTCACCTATAGGCGGAAAAAGTCCGGCTTCCGTCGCCCACAAAAGAAAACTATTCGTTTTAAGACGCATGCAGGGACTGTCCTACAGCATGAGCCGCAACTCATTTTGACCTTTGGTGACATTTATTCGACGCCTCCTTTTTCAAGCGGTGGCGACAGCTGCTGTATGTCTGGTTAGCGCACTACACAGAAGGCGCCGGAAGAGCTTCGATAGCATGCACCCCACCGAACTAAAGTATCCGTTCATGTGCCAAATGATTTGCATAGATGCGGGAACAAGGTGTTTGAGGGCTCGTATTACCTATGCTTTCCTTCCACCTGCATGATGTCTCTTTATGGCTTGAAATTAAATGAACAAGCATTGTCAGACTTACAGTGGCCGATGCAAACCTTGTTAGTGTCGAAGTCGATGACCTTGACTCTACCGCCAGGGATGATCAACATGCTGAGGAGAAAATAAAGCGAATTATTTATTCAGGGTAGCATTTATGTCATCGTCAGATTTCGAAAACAGCTTCCATTATGTCACCATTAGGCTTCCTCACCCTTCATTACTCTTAAGGAGTCTTACTCAGGCTTACTTTTATCGTAATTAATCCTTTAGGTCTTTTATTAATCTTAATTACCCCTGATACCTCTTGAGTAATCACTATATACAGTCATAATCATAAATCTCAATAGTCATACGTAGTCATAAGACATTCTCATATGAAGGACGTCATGTGTACCCATAAGCGCATCGTGTCAGACGGAAGTAGCCGGAGAACGCTAACGCATTAAAATTGCCGACCGGTCGCCAGGACAGGTCATCCGGTGGACCGCACCCTGTAGTTATACGTTATACTGCTTTTAAAAAAAGCAGAAGGAATTTCTTACTTTAGAAAGCACGAGCCAGTGTCGCCAGGTCGTGGGACACTGTGGGATAAACCAGGTGACCGAAGGAAAAATTCACTTTATGGCATTCTAAAGCGTTTTTATGCCATCAATGTTGTTTTATGTTTTTTTTTGTGTGTGGTGCCGAGTAACAAGTTGTCAAGTTTTGTCAGTAGCCAATTGAAATAAAGTTAATCGGAAGTTCAGCAGTCCGAGCGCCCTGCGAGCGGCCAGCTTTGGTCGCGCGTATTATGGCAGCTGGCTACACAAGGTGTGACGTTGCAAATGATACCCGTACTACGCGATTTCTGGTGATCGCAGCGCAGCTAAATGTTGCAAGAACAAAAGCTGGGATCCTTCGGTTAAGGGCTCGCTTGCTCCAATGAACAGAGACGATTATGGGAGCTTCATATGCTTTTGTGAAATATCAACGTGTGTTAGCAAGGACATATGCCTGAGCATCGTGAACTGAACATTTACGGATACCTTTTTTTTTTCGCAGCTAAGTACGGTTTTTGAAACGTGCCTAAGTGAAGCGGGAAGTACGAATGCTCATTTGCAGATTGCCTGCTAGATACAGATAACAAAATATTTTATAGCTTGGAAGACGCATTATGTCTAAGGTTTCTGTTTCATCAATGGAGACACTGTACCTGGTTCTTTCCTTGCCGGCCACACAGGGGCATATTAGGTGTTTGCTAGTCGAAGGCGTCTGAATTTCCTTGAGCTTTGAAGTAATTGATTATGGTATAGATGATCTCCCTCGCCCGGCTTGCGCATTGCAAACAGACAAGCGGAGCTGTCTATCAAACGGCTGCCCGACGCGAGAAGAGCTGGCATGTCAAGCCCCCTGAGGTCGCACGCACTCAGCGCACTGCCTGCGGCACATGACCTCGTTAAATTGTCCGATGCAGAACGCGCCACGCAGCAAAAAGGCGAGCTACTTGGTAGGGATTAATGCTAGGTGTGAGACACAAGAAACGCACAACACAAACGCCGTTTGTAAACTCCCTCTTCTTAATTGTGTCCGTGGCTGTACGCCGACTCGGATACAATTAAGCTGACACACTTTCAAACTGTCCTAAGAAAATCTGGTCTTAGTGATCTTATGGGAAGGACGTCATGTTCCTAGCACATCAACAATCAATAACGTCGACAACAGTGGCGCTGCTTTGGCAGACAAGTTTAATACGCATTTCCTGTCCTCAGAAACAAGTGAGAAGGCCTGGGATTAATCAGTACATTGCCTCTCCAGTTGTGTGTTGTTAAAGCCGTGCAATGAACATCAAGTGCTCGCGTTCCTTGGTAACAGGTGAACTGCGACAGGAGCCGGACCAATTACTGCTGTTGCCGATCTAATCAGCTCGCCACTACAGCATATATGTAATGATGCTTTAGACCAAGCTGTTTTTCCAGATGGTATGAAAATTGCACGAATGGTTCTTTTGCACAAAGGTGGCCCCTATGACAACATAAATAACTATAGGCATCTGTCCTTCCTATGTTTTCTATACTACTGGAATGTTTAACAAAAATTGACTATGAAAGTTTTTTGACAACGGACAAATTCTTGCGAAAGAACTGTTCGGGTTTCGTGAGAGGAAGTCAGCTGAAATGGCACTGCTTATAGTATAAAGGAAGAAAATACTTTCTAATATGGATGACAAACGATTCACAGTCAAACTTTTGTTAGCGTAAATTCAATTTTGGGCTTCCACCCACAGCACACCGAAGATTTTCATAATAGAACAATTTATTCAGTGTTCTGGGTTGACGAGGCAAACAACGAAAATACGCGGGCGTACGAGGTTCTGCTGCTGGCCTGTAAATTTTGCACACGTGGAGCTTGCGTGCACGTGCTCGCGCCTTGCACAAATTGTAGACCATGGCATATAATACATTGGAATTTCAAAAATACGAAAGGAGCTTTACAGTATATATAGCAGGCGATTTCGAATGAGTAATCGTGTACGGACGACTTCGTGCAGTACATACCCACGTTGATCGCGGTGTTGCTGGCAACAATAAGCGCTTGCGTGTTTTCGAGATTAATCATTAGAAAAATATTAAGGCAATTAATTTGACTGCTCTCGCACAATCAACGTCTTAATTAAACAAGAAGCTTATTTTCCTCGGATGCAGTAAAGATTTCGTACGTTAGAACCAAATTGGCATTATATTATGTGCTGCACGAACACGTTAACATCGTGACGATGTGCAATGACACTAAATTATTCAGAATCATATAAGCAATAGTGCTTGCTTTAAATTCGCAGTGTTCTTGGCAGGCAGCTCGGAATCCATCTGTGTTAGCAAAACATGGCTTCTAAACTCCAACCATACTATTAGATGCGCCTGCATTTACTACTGCCTTAATTTTATTTTAATTCTCGCCATCTTCTTTGTCTGCCTTACACAGAATCCCGGGAGGAGCTGGAGCACAAGAAATCTAACAAGAGGGTGCCCATGCCAAAGATGCGCATGGAAGAGCACTCAGATGACGATAAGCGTGCTAAAGACAAACAGTTATGCAAAGGGTTCTGGTATGAACTTAGCCTTCAATTTCCTATTATCTGGTGTCCGGAAGTTTTACCAACTCAAATTTTGTTTACTGCTTTGTATCTAAGCGCACAAAAGCGCAAATTTATGCAAGTAAATGCGAGTTACAGCAGGATTCTCGAATAGCATGTTCAAGATGCAAAAAAAAAAAAAAAAAAAAAAAAAAAAACGGAAAGCCAGGGTGAACAATGCAGTGATCCCAATCAGCAAAGCCGGGTAAGTGTGTCGTCTGTACATTTTATGTATTTCCAATTGATAACCTTCGAATTGGTCCACTTTTTCAGAGGCCCCCAAAACCCCATTGGGAGTGTGATACATCATCTTCTGATGAATCGCTAATTTCTAGTGCAGAGCGGCAGAAAGAAATAGCCGAGAAAAAAATGTGGGAGGAAAGATCACTGAAACTAGAAAAAGAAAACGAAGTTCTGCTGGAGCAAATGGCATCGCTCTAGCGTTGCCTGGAAAGCAAAATATTTATACAATATAAAACAATATACAATAGCACAATACGCAATCATGATAGATTTCTGGTTGTTCTGCCGTGCCCACATGTGTGTTTGAGTATTGCATATGAGTGTTTAAATTCTTGCAAGCTCTTAGTATATCTGGCGATATAGAAGAGAACCCGGGTCAAACCGTTGAGGAAATGTTCCAGTCATTAATGAGTGGCCAACAGGCAATTAGAGAAGGCATTGCTTCCTTGAAAGAACGCCTTGAGTCGACGGAGAAAGCGATACACGATTTTGAAAAGCGCTTAAATAACTTGGAAGGCAGTATGATCCAATTAAAAGCAAGGAACCACGAGAACGAAAATGTAAATGCGACTATAACTGCACTACAGGAAATACTTAAAACTCAACAAGAAAAGCTTACTGATTTGGAAAACCGCAGCCGCCGTTCGAATTTGGTAGTTTTTGGAACTTCTGAGGATCCGAATGAAACGGAAGCGGTACTGCGGGATAAGGTTGTCCGGGATGTCTTTCAGGATAAGTACATCTGTGGCGCGAATTCACAGACTAGGGAAAGCACCCACATGATAGCCAGTCATTACGTACTTACAGGATTATTCAAGCTCTCTTGAAAAACGCACGCAAATTGAAGGGAACAGGCATATCGTTGCAAAATGATTATTTTGCAGACACGCTGCGCAAGCGCCGTCTGCTTTGGAGCAGTGCGCAAAAAGACAGCGGCAGAATAGTTCGGCTTATTCATGATAATATTCGAGTTGACGACGACTTGTTCTTTTGGGATGACGTACAATACACGCGGAAACTAATTCCAAAGAAAAAAGACAGCGCATAAATGCGATCAAAACACACCGACTAGCAGTCATAGTCGCAGCAGTTTCGGCTGCTTTCAATAAATGCCCAAAGTATTGTCAACAAAATTGAGAAACTGCCGGATATTTTACTAGTATACTATCCTCATGTGTGTGTTATATCTGAAACTTGGTTGCACGATGGGGTGCATAATGATGAAATCGTTTCGCCAAACCACCAGCTTTTTAGAAAAGATAGGTGCTCTCGAGGCGGCGGCGTTGGAGTTATTGCAAAGAATAGTGTTGCATGTAAGGGAACTAGAGCAGATTGATAACCATGAAAGTTTGTTTTTGAGTGTCTCTGTTTGGGGAGTGTCATTCATATAATGTTCTGTGTGTCGGAGACCAAATGCTGATGACCACTTTATGCAGAAATGATATGATAACCTCTTGAAGTACAGAGAAAAAAAGCTTAATGATTACTGGTGATTTTAATCTCCCACAAATAGAATGGCAAAATTAGAGTTATGGACACACTCTTTCCTCTGACCTGCTAATTGATATTCGGCTAACTTTCAGTCTTCAGTAGGTTGTCAGTATATATACTCGGGGAGGGAATATTCTTGACCTCTTATTTCTCAGTGAAGTTTTCTGTGAAGGAACCGTCGCAATTGAAACTGGCATTTGCGACCATACATTGATTTCTTTTTCGTCACCGATGGCTGTGAATAATGACAGACTACCGCAGAGAAAAAAATCAGGTTAGGGATTATGCTAAAGCAGATGGTGAATCGATTATTGATTACTTGGGCCTGTACCTTAATATTAGGGAGTTTTAGAATAGGGGCCCCAAACGTTTTGGGGCCCCAAAGAAATAGCGTCGACACCACTGCGCATGCGCGAGACGCTAACTGCGTTTGGGTTTTGCGTTGGGCACGCTATTTCGCCGATTTAGCGGGAGCCCCAAAAGCAGCCCCAAAAGTTTTGCGTCAACAAACATGGCGGCACCCATCGAAGCGGCGGCTCTCCGAGTACCAAACTCGGCTTGATTCGTAGTAACGCGTGAAGTTAGTAAGCTAGGAGAAGTGACTGCGGTTATCGCTTTCTCTCAACTAACGTTTGTAATGAAGATTGATTCATTAGACGCCGCTGATTCTGAATTCGATTGTCGATTTCATGGCTCGTAGGCCTAACGTGGATTAGTTTGGCTGGTGAAGGCACGTCAAGTGTTGGTTACTCAAAATTAGGCGCAATAAATCGCTTGCTGCTAATAGAATAACACCTTAATTGCAATTAAACGCAAAACCACGAAAGTCAAAATTACTCTTCCTATCATAAAATGGTATAGTTTATTTTAATATTTATAATAGCTTTTGACACCGTAGTGGCGCTGCAAGCGCAAGACGGTATTCGCAAACGCAAAGCCCTATTCTAAAACTCATCGTTCTTGCATGCCCCAACGCTAACACCCGCAAAGCTCTTTGGGGCCCCAAACTTTTGGGGCCCCTATTCTAAAACTCTCTATTGTCCAGGATGATATCGAGCTTTCATGGCAAAGGTTCAGGAACTTATTGTACTGAAAGATTTATTCCATTGAAGAGGGTCAAGAAACCTCCATCTAACCTTTGGATCAACAGAGATATTATCCAAACTAGGCGGAAGTTGAAAAGAATGAAACGAAAACATAAAAAATGAAGAGTTGGAACGTAGAATTAAAAAAATGAATTGCTGGCAAAAGTTAAAGCTGCACGAGAAAGATTCTTCAGTCATAGCTTCGTTGATTTTAATTTCAAATGCTCCACAGTAGTTCTGGCGCTTTTTAAGTCCATCAAAAGAGGCATCGCATAAACTAAAGATTAATGGTAAAATTATTGAAGACGCCCACATAATTGCTGAGCATTTTGTTGACTACTTCGGGAGTGTATTCTCTGACCTAGATGAATTCAAACTATGCAATACAAATATGCCTTTCTTACGCGATATTACGATTTCCCGAGAATCTGTTTTGGAAATGCTCCTTGACATCAACGTTAGGTAATCTGCAGGCCCTGATATGCTTCCGAATGCGTTTTTACGAAGGTATGCAGAACAGATATGTGTATTCTTAACAGATTTTTTTTTCAAGTTATGCTTACCTTTAGCAGAGATACCATCAGACTGGCGTAAGGCAAGAGTTGTCCCAATTCATAAAAAGGGTGATCACCTTACAGTGTCAAATTATCGTCCTGTTTCTATTACAAGCACATGCAGCAAATTATTAGAGCACATTGTCGCAGGCTTTATTCGTCAGTATTTGACAGATCACAATGTCCTATCTCCACTACAGCATGGGTTCAGAAAGGGATCATCGACTTCAACTCAACTTATGTCAGTTCATAAAATCTCCGAAGTACTTGACTCGTCCAGACAAGTTGACATGCTCTTTTTGATTTTAGTAAAGCGTTTCATAAGATACCCCTAGGAAAATTAATCTACAAGTCTGAGTGCATTGATCTTCCTTCAAATATTATATCATGGATCCAGGCCTATCTTTGACATAGGCAGCACTTCGTAGAAATTATTGAATGTTCCTCAAGTGTCCGTCAGGTAACTTCGGGCGTACCGCAAGGCAGCGTATTAGGACCACTTTTATTTTTGATCTATATTAATGATATAATAGACAAAATCCCCGATGATGTTCATGTTAATTTATTCGCGGAAGACTGTGTCATATTAAAAAAAAAATTGCCTCACGACACGATCACGCATCCTTGCAGAAGTCAGTTAATGCAATTTCCGATTGGTGTAAACTTTGGGGCATGGAAATAAATGTACATAAAACAGTCTTGCTGCGAGTAACACGGAAAAAGTATCGTAGTTTATTTTCTCATGTTCTAAAGGACACAGAAATAACTGATGTTGAGAAATACAAATACTTGGGCGTCACATTCACTTCTCCTGGTGAGACCATACTTCCCTTACATGTTCAGCATCTCGGCGCAAATTATGGTTCTTGAAAAGGAAACTTAAAAAGGCACAGGTAAACACCAACATTTTAGCATATAACACATTCGTGCGATCGAAACTTGAATACGCGGCGGTTGTATGAGATCCTCATACCAAAAAGGACATCATGAATTTGGAACGTGCACAAAGGAAGGCCGTTAGATTTATCTTTGGAAAAAATAAAAGAGAGGATCCCCCCCGTCCATACTAATGCTTAGAGATAAAATAAGTTCACTAGAACACAGGCGTAAAGTTAGTCGTCTCCAGTTTTTACATAGCATCATAAATGGAAAAATCGGCCTTCAAATGTCTCATTATGTAACGCCTCTGAATGCACGAACAACAAGACATAGACACAACTTTTCCCTTGCGCCAATATTTGCTGAAACAAAATATCACATGAATAGTTTTTATCCGAGTACTATAAACGAATGGAATTCCCTCCCTGTTGCTGTACTGAAATAAGGGAACTTCACAAATGAGTTAGAAAACTATTTGTCACATAAATTAATACTATCATAAGCAGTATTTGTAACTATTTTCTCGTTTTTCATGTGAAATTTCCTGTATTTTGTTATGTTTAGTGCCCGATTGCTGCTTGGCACAGCGTTTTTCATCCACATATAAATTCAAATGTGCGGTTCTTTTTGTTGTAGTTACTGTGCAAGCATTTTGATTTTTGTAACGTGGCTATGGGCTGTATCCTTTTCATGCAATGTTTAATTTTTTTTCTATTTTTCTTGCATTGTGATTACCTTGTCAACTGTATTGCTCCTCCTGCGTGGGCCTGCAGTATGAATAAATAAATAAAAATTTCAAGGTAAGGGAAATCACCTCGGCTTGAACACTCTGGATAATACACACTGCCAGGAGTGTGTAAGAGATATGTGCTACAAAAATTGTATATACTTTGTTACAAGCATGGTCATGGTGTGTTAATTGTCCTCTGTGCATAAGGTGTATGGGTATAATTGGAAAGTATATTTTGTTGCAGTGGAAGCCCTTCACACACGAAACAATAGCGTGGGAGGTAAGTTCTTCCATTTACCCATCAAGTTGAAAGGCTAAAGCTAACATTTCTTGTCAGATACATGTCATTATTACTGACTTGTTTTAGTAGTTTTAATGATCAACTGTGTGTTAAGTGTTATGCTAATATTTAAACTTGTGTGTCATAGTGGAAGGCATTCATGCCAAGCTGGACCATGTTGCCAAAGGCCGTGGCCGGATGGGTGAGCTATTTCATTTCCTCATGAAATTCTGTGATTATTTCTGGAGTACTTATATTTTTAAGTGTTCTACTAAGTATTTTACTGTACTTTATTACACAACAAGCCATTAGTACCAGGCAAGGTTAGTACATAGAAGGCTGTGGTTTGGCGGAAAAGTTTTTTGCTTCTCATTGTGTGACTATAGCCATAGTCCCTTAAAAGCTTTTTCTGGTCGCGAAACTCCCCCCTCAGTTTAATATAGAGCCAGCGCCTGCCGTTAGGGGCGCCATAGTAAAAGAAAGGCCACCTAGCCGAGCGGCGGCTGTGGGCGGCGGCGGTATTTTTTCTTCTCTGGTCACGTTGCGGCCGAAAGCCGAGCTTCTTCTCGATTTTATTTACATTCGGTTTTGTCGTAGCAGTTACAGTATCCCAACTTGAACATCTGAGAGTGTTTTCTAACTGAAATCAAGGCACGTACAAAAAGTAAAGAATCTCAAAGTCAGCTGGCGGCTCCGTGTGTCAGCAGACGACGTGCATATAATTTTTCTTACTGGGAAATCTGTCGTTGGTTAGCCCAACCGGCTTCGATTAAAAGCTTTTAAACGACTTTTATGCGCTGTACAAAGAATAAGACATTAGCGGAGTGGCGTTGCCAGTAAACGACAACCTGACTTCAAGGTCGTGTGCTGTTACCGAATTCCGATTGCAACTCGAGCCGTTCAGGCGGTGGTGACAGATTCTAATCGCACGTACCATAAAATGTTCTAGGACGTCAGAAATAGTTTGGAACAGGTACATCGGCAGATCGTCGCCGTGAATAAAACGCTTGCTTGAAGGAAAGTATTGTCATTTTCATGTATCGATCGATCGCAAATCATATATGGGAAAATTCTATGTTCCTGAAACAAAAGTGCTCACAGTCCTGAAGTTATATCACAGCAGTCCACAATCGGGAGGACATGATGGATTTTGGAAGACCTACCACAAGCTCACCAAAAGGTTTACGTGGAAAAACATGAAACCAGATGTTGCCAGTTACGTCAAAACTTGTCACAAGTGTCAAATGGGTAAATCAAAATACAAACCTCGTGGAAACAGAATGGTACTGCCAGAAAACTCAACGATCCCATTCGAAGTCATTCATCTTGATTTTGCGGAGCTCAAGAAGAAAGGTGAAGGCGTTAGAAGAACTCAAGCTTTTCTGGTCGCCGTGGATGAATGCACGCGCTTTGATGCCGCCAAAGCTGGAAGAGAAGATGCGAACTGCGTCATATCTCTTCTCGAGCGGGACATCTTCAAGAACACTAAAGTAGTTGTTGCGGACAATGGACCAGCTTTTAGAAGTCAGAAGTTGCGCAATTGGGCTAATGGGAAAAACATCGCGATTCGATACCCAGCACCATATCATCCTGAGGCTAATTCTCTCGCCGAGCGCATGATCCGGGACCTCAAAATGTTTATCAAGCTGTATCCAGAGTTTGAGGGAGGCTGGAAGAATGCCTTGGAGGCAGCAGTACGTGTTGCACCACAACAGGTCCTACACCGCAGGCATTGGGTGCAGCCCGCACTCTGCTGCATTCGGCACTATTCCTTGGTTGCCAGCTGACCGAGAGCTAGGCTCAGACGACAGGTTTGATTTAAAGGAACAGCCAAAGACCCAGCTGCAGCGACAGAAATACGGGATGACTATGAAGATGCACTTTGATCGTCGCCACAAAACAAAAATGCCAGATATCGACCCTGGATCCATGATACTGGTTCGAAAAGAATTGGGCTCAAAGACTCCATTCACTGGTCCGTACGTCGTTGTTAAAACAGCTAAGCAACAAGGTCTGTTGAATAGAGTTTTTGAGTACAACCCTTTGAGCAAAATCAATTTGAGCAAAATCAAATGAATGACTTCGAAAGGGATCGTTGAGTATTCTGGCAGTACCATTCTGTTCCCACGAGGCTTGTATTTTGATTTAACCATTTGACACTCGTGACACGTTTTGACGTAATTGGCAACATCTGCTTTCATGTTTTTCCACGTAAACCTCTTGGTGAGCTTGTGGTACGTCTTCCAAAATCCATCATGTTCTCTCGATTGTGGACTGCTGTGATATAACTTCAGGACTGTGGCCACTTTTGTTTCCTGGAACAAAGAATTTCCCCTTGCGCAGCTCCATCTCTTGCGTACCCTCCTAGAGTTGCATCAAATTAACACTTCCTTTCGAAATATCTTGCGGTACGTGGAGTCGGGATAATGCGTCAGCGTCCTGACGTCTCTGGCCTGGCCTATGCGCTACGTCGAAGCTGAATTGTTGAATCTCGCTCACCCAGCGGGCTATTCTGCCCTTTGGCAGTGCGAGTATCAAGCGATATGTTAATGCCTGGTTATCGGTGAATAGCTTGAACTGTTTGCATTCCAGGTAGCTTCTGAAGTATCTTAGGGCCATTACGACCGCTAGGGCTTTCTTTTCCGTTGTCGTGTAGTTTTCTTGCGGCTTCGTGAATGTACAAGAATAGTATCCGATGACCTTGAGTTGCCGGCCAGGTTGTTCGTTTTCATCTCTTTGATAAAGAATGGCTCCAGCAGCGTAGTGAAAAGCGTCCGTGTCAAGTTCAAACGGCAAATCAAAGTCTGGCAGTGTCAGCACAGGATCGGAGGAAATGGCTTCTACAAGTTCCAGATAGCTATCCTCACATTCTTCGGACCATACGAACGGCATGCCTTTCTGTGTCAGTGCAGTGAGACATTTAGTTTTTCTCGCATAGTTGTTTATAAACGCGCGGAAGTGACCTGCGAGTCCAAGGAACACTCTTAAAGAATGAATGTCATATGGTCTTGCCAGCTTCTTGATGCGCTGAACGCTCTCCTCTTTAGTGCCCTTGGTTCTTCCATCAAATACTCTTCCAAGGAATACCACTTTCCTGCAGAAGAACTCACTTTTCTTAATGTTGATCTTGAGTCTAGCGGTGCTGAGGGCTTCGATAACCTTTCCCAGATGCTCTTCATGGTCTTCCCTTGTTTTCGAGTATACAATTATGTCGTCCACATACACATTGGAGAATTTTCCGATGAACTTCTTTAGCACATCGTTCATCATATTTTGAAACCATGATCCGGAGTTTTTCCATCCAAACGGCAGCCTATTGTACTCGTATATGTCGAAAGGGGTAACAAATGCTGTAAATTTCTTGGTATCCTCTCTTAGTGGTACCTGCCAATATCCCTTGCATAGGCCAATGCGGGAAAACCATTGACAGCCTCCTGTCTCGTCAATTATTTCATCAATTCTCGGCATTGGACATGGGAAGAGACCTGTTTGCTTTTTTACTAGTCTATAATCTGTGCAGAGGCGAAATGACCCATCTTCTTTTGAAACAATCGTAATAGGCGAGGCAAAACACGAAGTAGAAGGCCTGATAATTCCCGCCTCCAGCATTCCCTGAAGCTCCTGCTTTAACCATACCTTTTTTTCATGGCTGAGGCTATATGGCTTTCTTTTGACTATAGTGCTGTCGCGTAAGAGGAAAGGCACCTCAATCGCTGTTGTGGCTTCTGGATATGAGCCAATGCACAAGAGCTCTGAAATCTTCAAAGGCACATCCTCTGCGGGAGACAGTTTACGATCAGTATTTCGGGTGATATGATGTTGATGACATCCTCTTCCTATGGTGACCAAATCATTCCAGAGGATATTAACCTTCATGCGTTGCATATCAGGTCTTGATAAGATAAAATCAAAATTGACTTTGGGCACAACCAATGCTTGAACCTTTAATTTTCCCCTTCATACTCCAGATAAGCTGATGTCCATCTATTATATTCTCGGCAAGAACCATTGTAGCCGCAGACACGAATTGTCTTCCCAGGCACAATGTTGTCAGCATCGACTAGGCTCTCGTTGAATAAACTTACAGAAGCACCAGTATCAATCAAAACTGACAAATTACGGCCATCCACTAGCATCTGGACACAACAAAATGCCTGTCTTCGTGAGAAATACTGTTTCTTCAACAATGCATTTCTCGTCATCCAAGTCCTGATCCTGAACATTGGGCGTCACGCTGCAGTGTCGGTTACAATCAGTGCTAGTCCTTGCTTCCCCCAATGATGTTTTTGTCACGGTAATCGCCTCTGCCGACCGACATCTCCTTATCAGGCGCACGGTATTCCGGATAGTAGCAATTCGTCCATAGTAGTAAGCGACCTCAATTGAATCTGTCTTTGATAATGTCTAGTCATACCATGTATAACAACAGCGATGACAGAAGAATCCGACAATGTCGGGTCAGCAGTGCGAAGCAACCGCCACTTTTCAAAAAACGTACTCTTTGATATTAGTGCCTCTCTGCCTGTAGACAATAGCACTATCCCAGGGCTCTACAGGATTCATCTGAAAAGCACTCGAAAAGCTTTTCTTCCATTCCGTCCAAGAAGTGTTTGCATGCGATGTTATTTGCAAGTCAAACCACTTCCGTGCGTTCCGACAGAGAAAGGTCTCATATTATGTATGCGGTCTTGATCTGTTGTCCACTGGTTTTTGTTACAGGCATATTCGTAGTAATCTCACCAAAAAGCTACGCCTGATGAAGTGCCATCAAACAAGTCTGGTTTCACAAAAAAGTATTCGCGCTTCCCTCTCACATTAGCAGCTGAAATAACAAGTGCTAAGAGCTGCTGCTGTTGTGTCATATGCATCCTCTGCATTTCTTGTAATGCGCGAATGATTCATTCTGTCTTAGAATCAGTGAAATTTGCTGGCGTCTGTATTTCACGTGCCGGTGGGGCTCTTCCTAAACAAGCCTCCAAATCATTCATGCTGACAGTCACACTACCTTGAGTGACGAGGTCATCTACAGAGGCTCCGGCTACATGGGAAATCGTCTTCAGCAGTCTCGGATCGGTGGTGTCCTCCGGCAGCCCGACGTATCTCTCACCATCCGTGTGGAAGCCCGCGATGGCGGGTCGCCCTTCACGGCGCGTGATCTTCAGGTTCCAGACCTCGACTGCGCCAATGTAAAGTTTCTACGTAGACATCGTGACTAGATCACGAAAAATCGCATCGTTAAACGTACACAAGTTTAACGGACATTTCAGATGATGACTTGTGAGAAAAATGATCAGGGCAACGCCCAGGAAGGTACAAATCCTAGCATAATGGGTACGTTTTCTTTTATTTCTATTTTCTGTGAACAGTGCATTCGTAGATGTGAAAATATTAATATGCTTTAGACACTTACAGCTGGCTCCATCAGGGTCGTTTAATCCTGGTTCTGCGGCTACTTGCTGTGGGACAAGTACATTTGCTTTACTCGTACATGAGTGCTCACATGCACGTTGTATCTAATAAATAAATGTAAATACGTTGAGCCACCCATGCCACCATTCATAAAGCAACTTGTAAATGTTTTCATTTTTATGCGTAAGTAATTCACAGAACTTTTTCCCTGCTCTCTAAATCTTGTAAAGCCATGCTATTTACTTGTGTAGAATGTAATGTAATAATTGTGTTTAGTTAGCATTATTTCAATGCTAAGCTTGTCTCAATACATTTGCACACATGCAGCGTCATTAAAAGTGTTGCAAAGATTTTAATGTGGTTTTGATTCTTATCTAGTGCCTGAGAAAGAAACTTTTCACCTCCCTGATGGATCAGTGAGTACCACTGCACACTATTTTCGTATTCCTTTCCATGTTTAGCGGTCAAAAGGTATTCGCCTGCTAGCTTCTCAAACAACCAATAAAGTGGTCATTGTCATAACAAGATGTGAAAAGTGGATACTGCCTAAACAATATTTGCACATTTTGTATGACAGTAGTTCTTATTTTACTTATGATTATACTTAAGTTTATCCCCTGATGTTTCAGTCACTGAAACAAGGTTGCTAGGCATGTCGAATAACATAATTTGTGATGAGCAAGCCCTGCTTTCTTTTTTTCGGGCAATGAAAGCGCACAAAACCCAGGTGTATTGTACTTCCTTTCAGAATTCGTATTTCTGTTCTCTCAGTGCTCTAAAACTTACATAATTGAACGAGTTTAGCTAAGACCACTGGTTGCGTAATTCATTTATGTATAACCTTCTATTCTTATTGGCAATGTTTTATTTTGACAATGTGGGTATAAATATTTTTTCCTTTAAGTTACATTTGGCAGAAGGTGTTATCACATCTGCAAACCAAGGGGCAAACATTTCAAACAACAAAAAGGCAACACTTGTGTGCAAAGACACCGCCCAGGCAATCTGGGGCACGGATGGCCGCTTGTCAACAGAAATGTGAGCGGCATTGCTGCCCCCAAGCTCAGAGCAGCTGGGGAGCTGCCGAAGCAGCCACCCACGAAAGTGAACGTTGTGACAGGTATGGTGGAAAAAATATATAGACTCCGGTAACCTTGAAATGTCTAAAATGGCACAGTGTCTTGATTTTGGCTTTATCTCTATAAAAATCGTCGTTTCCTTGACATTTTCCTTACATTATTTAACCAGATGCTGGGCTGTGCCAATTATGTTTTACAGCCACAGTCCGCCACTGGGGCCAGTTAAAGGGTGAAGATGTCACCACAGCTGTGGCCTCTATTACAAAGCTGCTGTCTGAGAAGATTTAAGACGTGAGGAAAACTAGCAAGCGACTGGCACTAGCCGAAGAAATTGAATTGAACAATCATAACATGTGAATAAATACGCTTGTAAACTGGCCTTGTTGCCCTTGTTTGTTTAGCAGCAGCTCTGCATGCACGGCTGCCAACGGGCACCTTGAATGTATGGAGCTGCGGCCAATACACTGCCAACTGGTCCCAATGGGGGCTAGGACCACTATCAACTGGTCCCAGCTGAACTGGTTCTAGCTGGTCCCAATAGGAGCTGCGACCAACTGGGACCACTATAAACTGGTTCCAAATCAATACAAACTGGCTCCAACTCGCCCCATTGGGGGCTGGGACCAACTGGGAATTTCACCATAAGCCAGTTCAACGGCGACCAGGTTGGAACCAAATGTACCACTTGGAATATTTTCACATGGGAACCAGACGCTGCGTAGCACGAACTCCGGGATGACTTGCGCCGTGAAGCTTGTCGAATATTTGACAGCGGAGCCAGAGTGGGACAAACGGACTTGCGCCGTGAAGCTTGCCGAATATTTGACGGCGGAGCCGGAGTGGGACAAACGGACGTGTTCGACCCCGGGAGACGTCGCAAGCGATGGTGCCCGAAGAAAAAGGAAGGGGAACGTCGGACAGCGTCATGCAGTGACGTGGTGGATGAGCGCATGTCCCGAAGTTCGACGCCTGTAAGTTGCGCCGCGGCGATTTCTTCGAAGTGTGGGCGTTGATATTGCGCCAAGAAGAAGCTTGCTGAGCGTGTTCAGCATACGGGCGAGTCGTACACTTCGTACATAGAGGACGTCCTTGCCCTCTGCCGCTGCACCTCGATGGCGGAGAGTGACCGTGTACGCCACCTGCTCAAGGGTATTGTGATTTTGGCATTCAATGCACTTGTCGTGCTGAACCCCACTACCGTCGCAGACATCAGTACGTGTCAGCGCCTGGATGAGCTTACTATGATCCGCTTATACCCTGACACGTCTGATTTCAGGGCGTCCAACGATAGCGAGCTACGTGCTCTGATTCGCTCCAGCATCCGTGAGGAACTGCACGCCCAAGCTTCGTCAACCCCTCCTGAAGTCCATATGACGCCTGGCAGCCTACGCCATATCGCGAGGGTAGAGATAGCTGCCGTGACGTGCCCGCAAATCCCGAGCCCGCACCCCATCCCTACACCAACTTATGCTCAGGTTGCCTCTCTGGTGCCGCCCTTGCAGCAGCCACCACAGCACACACCTGTAATGCACGGGTCCCTGAATGCGTGACCACCACCTCTTGAGTCTTACAACGCATGGAGTCCACCTCGACCTGTTTGCTACTATTGCGGCAGATGAAAGACGTGGCTATGACGGTTTTGAAAGGGATGAGTTTTTTTGGCCCTGTACGACAACGTCGGTGTTCACACTACAATTATTATCCTCGACGTTCCCCATCTCCGCAGGAATTCAACGCTGCCGGTTCATTGCGCTTCCCGCGTCGTCGCTCTCCATCACCGATGCGGTGCTCCTCTTCCCCTCTTCGACCGGCTACTTCGTCCTCCCATCACCGCCCGGAAAACTAAATAGTGCAGCTTCAGGAGGAAAAGCTGCATCCTTTGGACAACTTGGAACTCCTCCGGAGCGCCCGTCCACTGTACCTTTGGTGTTTGTTGACGGTTTACGCACTGAAACCTTGGTTAACACGGGTGCATCGCTTTCCGCTATTAGTCCTTCTTTCTGGGATTGTGTTCTCGCTTGCGAAAAGTGAAGACTCCATATAATGACCCTCTCCTACGTTGTGCTAATGCAGTTATTATTCAGCACTCCAATGTTTACACTGCACATGCTTTCATTGATGGCATCCTTCACCACATTCAGTTTGCCGTGCTATCTTCGTGTACCTACGCAATGATTTTGGGATGGGACTTCCTGTCCTCAGCGTCAGCTTTAATTTCTTACCGTCAGCGAACTATTCATATGACGGACACTGAATCTTCGTCCGCTGTCGATGCTCACAGCCTGCGCTTTTTCGCGGGTACTGACTGCTTCATTCCCCCGGGCAGTGAGCACATTCTAACACTGACTTCTGACAGGATTGTAAATGATGATGTGTTCCTTGCACCGAGCGGTCGCTGCATATCTGGTGGGCGTTGCATTGCTCCTAGCCTGGTGCGGTTTCAGGACGGTAGAGCGCTGATCGCTGTTCGTAACCCCCCTACTTCTTCGCCAGTTGCGCTCTCCCAAGGCACCGGTGTAACTTGCTTTACTGACACCGAGCCTCTTTCGCTAGTATACCCCTTCACACCGAATCACCACCGTTGTCTACCACAACTGACGATCATGCTGCGACCGCTGCTTTGACGGTCGCGATAAATCCGGATCTGACTGCTTCGCAGAAAGGAGACCATATGGCCCTACTGCAAAAACACAGCGCCTTATTTGACGTTTACTCCAAGCTTCTGGGGAGCACTTCCGTCGCAGTGCATCGCATCGAAACCGAAGGCAGTTCGATTGTACGCCGCCGCCCGTATCGCGTGGCTTCCGCCGAACGAAAAAAATTGCCCCCACCTCCCCGAAGGGAATCGTGAGGAAATGCGAATGCATTTCTTGCACCGAGAGTACACGGCGTAGTAATTTTAATGGCGTACATTAATGACGAGACGAGGATTTATACCGTAACCATTTATTTACACATTCATCAGCACCTGTTTGTGTTATCATTGTACCTGACGGCCATAATCACAGCCTTGTGGTCGCCAAAGTGCACAGTCAAAGGGTCTTTGAGAAGCCTGCCCACGTCACAGTTTCAGGTAAAGGCGAGATCAATGCAACTTCCGTGAATGGTAGTCGGACACTTGTCGGACTCGGCGGAGGCACACTGCATAGAGTACTTTGTCTGCATGTACTCCACCAACCACTCGCCGCTCTTCTTTCTCACGTCCACTGTTAAAGTCACCAACCAAGACGACGGGGTCAGATACTTTGGAGCGCACACACACACTTTCCATAGCCGCGTCCAGTTGCGCGGCAACGGCGTCACGAGCGAGGTTGAGCGCGAGGTACACGGTCACCACAAGGACTCCGTCTCCGGTGTAGGCAAGGTTGTAGAAGTCTTTGTACGGAGACGTGTCTCGAACGGACGAGGTGGCAACGGCATGCGATATGAGGTTCCCATACACGTTAGCAACGAGATTAACGCCGCAGTATTCGCCGTCCTTGCCGCTTCGAGCCAAGTAGTAAGGCGGGTAGTAGCAAGGCGGGTAGGGGGGGGGGGGGGCTACTGCAGTGACGTCACCTCCAGCGAGAGGTGTAATGCTCGGGTTGGATTGTATTACACTTCTTGCTAGGGGTACCGTTGCCGTCAGACATTCGCCTTCACCGACTTCTGTCATCGCCTTGAGAGGCGCCCAGCCAGCGAACGGTCGAGAGTGAGGCGCGCGCTTCACTCCATTTATATATAGGTGCGAGCGAGCGAACGGGAGAGTGGGGCGCAGGGAGGAGGGAGAGCGAACGGCGAGAGAAGGCGCACCGAAGCACTGCACCTACCCTCTCCTACACTCTCTCCACACACGCGGGAGCTCCGCCGAGTTCCCGCGATGCAAGCGCCCTCACACGCCAGAGCGCGCGCCTCCTCTCCACTCACTCTCCGCTACTCCGCCCACACCACGGCTCCGGTTGCTAGGGGCGAGGATAAGCGCGCGCGCCCGCAGCTGTTGCTATGAGAGGCAGTGAGAGCGGAGAGATAACACCTGCCGGGGCGCGGACACCGACAGACGCCTGACATGCCCCGACTAAGAAATGCATTCGCATTTAAAATCATTGCGGACAACGTTGATGACATGCTTAAAAGAGACATCATTCGGCCATTGTCCAGTTCTTGGTCGTCTCCTGTTGTGTTGGTCCGCAAGAGAGACGGCTCTGTACGATTTTGCGTTGATTATCGAGCACTTAATAAGATCACGCGCAAAGACGTATATCCGATGCCAGGAATCGACGTTGCCATTGACTCCCTCCAAGGCGCTGAATATTTCTCAAGTCTAGACCTCCGATCCGGTTACTGGAAAATACCCATGCACGAAGCGGACAAGGACAAGACAGCTTTTGCAACACCAGATGGACTTTACGGGTTCAACGTAATGCCCTTCGGTTTATGTAATGCTCCTGCAACATTTGAACGCATGATCGACACAGTTTTACGCAGCCTTAAGTGGAAGACCTGTCTGTGTTATTTAGATGACATCGTTATTTCTTGTACAACTTTTCGTCAACACATTGACTGTTTGGACGAAGTTTTCACATGCATTTCTAACGCTGGACTCCAACCACGGTGTAAGAATAAGGAGAGGTGCTGACACTCTCCCCCCAACGCGCGCGAAAGCGCCGCTCGCTCGCGTCCAGATTATGTTCGGCTTGGTTGCAGCTGGTTCGGCGCCGTCGTAGAGGGCGCTGCGGTATGCGGTCCCAGCCTCGGCGGCAATTTAAGGCGCGTGCTGCCGCTGCTTCGTCTTCCTGCTTGCATGTGCGGTTGCGCTGTTTTGAAGGCACGATTTTTGTTCGCGTTCGTTTCATGAGCGTATGCTTGGGTATTGTCGCCACGGGCCCTCGACGAAGGTGGCAGCGGCCTTCTGAGGGGCGTTTGAAATGGCTAGAAAGTGCTTCGTTCCGAACTGCAATTCTGGATACCTGACTTGTGCGGAGCGTGTGCCTTTATTCAAAGCGCCGTCCGACAGCGGTCGTCTAGAGCAGTGGCGCCGTGCAAATCTGAGGGCAGACCGAACTCTAACGCCTACCGACCATGTCTGCATCAGCCATTTTTCAGAGGATACGATATCGATGGCATATTGTCACGACGTCGAAAGCTCGAGGGACAAACGAAACGCACTTGTCGGCAGAGGCAGTAACAAGAACGGACGGTTTTAAAATAACGCGCGCGCTAGTCACTGCTTCTTCTTCTTCTTGCTATGTTTTTCATAAGTGCCGATGTGTCTTATGCCGTCGTCATCGCCGCGCTAGACACGTGGCAATATTACGCGGAGCGCTCGATAGAAGGATTCCCACCTTATTTCCAAACTGTCCAAAGAACCTCACACCGTCAAATAAACCTCGAAATCCGCTGCGGAAGAGAGAACCTCCTGTGTGCCGCAGTAGTTTGTGCAAATTTTGCTGCATGTAAAAGATATATACTGGGTGGTTTACTATCATGCACCAAGATTGGAAAATATGTAAATGTCACGTAGCTGGACAGAACCAAGGTAATGTTGTCTGCCGTCGCTTGGAGATACTCAGATTATTTTTTATTCCGCTTAATTACATAATTATTTTCATAATTGATTAATCAACTCTTTTAATGCTATAATTGGATAAAAGGTATGAACAAGAGAATTGTACAGCAGCGTGGAAAACTCCCAATATAACTTTCGGTTGCTCAATACGTGATACATAAAAGTGTTTTCCGAGCGTGAACGAAACCCGCGAATACAGCAATACTGCCGCGCGACTGGTCGCTCGAGGCACTTTGCGTGTACTCGTGAGCTTCTTTCATGCTCGGAAAAACACTTCTACGTAGCGCGTATTGAGCAATACAAAGCTGTATCGGGAGTCTTTGATGTTGCTCTACAATTTTCTCAACTTTTAATCTAACTATAATAATTGAGAAGTTGATCAATAAATACGACTAATTATCTAATTAGGCGAAATGTAAAAAATAACCGAGTATCTCCAAGGGACGGCAACAACATTACTATAGTTCTTTCCAGCTACGTGACATTTGCATATTTTGAAATATTTGTGCACCCTGTAAAATACTGCTGTTTTCTGTGCAGATGTGTGCCTGATTTTCAAATTTGTTCCATCCTGGCTACTGAATCTTTTTTTACAATGCGCGTGCGGTGTATAATACACGCTTGCATGTTTTTATACATTTTTCCATTGTGGGAGTGTATGAGACCACAAGCTTCTGGGATGGTTATCACCTATTAAAATTATCGAGCTGCTTCATGCACAAGTTTTTTCGTATTGTGTCTATGCAAAAAAAAAAAGGTCTATGGGATTATTATGTGGTGGGTGTAAGTGTATTTGTGGACAGGCTGTAGCATGCATTGTCAAACACGCTTACATTGGCACATTCTCATATGCAATTTAAGAAAGAAGAAAGTTACCTCTTCTTTTTTAGATCCTGCAAGAGTCACTCAGTCCTCAATGGACGAATGCCCAATGAATAATATACACGGTCTATGTTAAGTGGAATTGGAATAAAAAAGGCATTTGCTCAGGTTTTCATCAGTAAACTGTGGTAGTGATGCTCTAATTCAAGATAGACGCCTGCCTTCGTCCCGCCTAATAAATTCCCATTTGAAAGAGTTTTTACATAGCTGATGTGCATTCTCATCTTAAGTTCTAGCCATGAACAGCCGCTTTGATCTAGTGCATTGCATATCGCAAGCTTGCGCCGCTTCATTTCTTAATTTATATCGCGGCCACATTGAATTCGCGCAACGATGATTGAACGGTTTTCTGAGTGTGAATGGAAGCAGCGATAAGCACGAAATACATTTTCTGGTGCAGTCACTATTTTCTTCTGATCGAGGGGTAGCACGTGGGCTAACACTTTCGTTTTTTTATGCTTGGATGAACCGCTAGACCGGACGAAACAAATTGCGCGCGCGAGGGTAACTTCAGTGGGCTTTGAGTGCTGCCCGATCGATCCGTGTTGACGTCATCCACGCCCTGCACAAGGAACCTTCATGTTAGCGAAGCCTGGTACACTTATCACTTTAATGTGAAATAACGATTTTTTTCGCGCTTTGAGATTTACTCACTCCACTATACGAACGAAAATTTAGCGGAGGCAGAGGAATGCCAAGCCGCCGGCGCCGCTAAGCTGGGACCGCTGGCCGCGGCGCCCTCTATCTGCTCGCAGCAGAGCTACTCGGTGCGCCCGCGCGCGGCCGAACATCATCTGGACGCTCGCTCGCGCGCAGTGTCAACACCTAAATATTCTTCCACCGTGACTCCAACTCAACACAAAGAAATGCCATTTTGTCTGAAATAACATCAAAGTGTTGAGCCAACTTATCAGTAAAGATGGCGTTCGACTAGGTCCTGACAAGGTTGCTGCCGTAATTCGCTTCCCTCGCCCTGAAAATCAAAAACCATTAAGAAGTTTCTTGGGCCTGGCTTCCTACTTCCTGCCGCTTCATCAGTCATTTTGCTGCCATGGCGTCGCAGCTCCACAAGTTGCTAACATCGGGCACTGCTCTCACTTGGACATACGACTTCGAACGTTCTTTCCAAGCCCTCAAGCAAACCTTGACATCCGACCCCGTCCTCTGTCACTTCGATGAGAACGCACCAACTTGTTTGCACACCGACGCTAGTGGCCATGGGATCGGTGCTGTCCTTCTACAGCGTGATACCACTGCACGAGAGAGAGTTTTTGCTTACGCCAGTCGCGCATTAACGGCTGCCGAACAGAACTACTCGATCACAGAGCAGGAATGCCTCGCAGTAGTTTGGGCCATGCAAAAATTCGACCATATCTTTCTTCTTCTTCTTCTTCTGGGGTTTTACGTGCCAAAACCAGTTCTGATTATGAGGCACGCCGTAGTGGAGGGCTCCGGATTAATTTTGACCACCTGGGGTTCTTTAACGTGCACTACAACGCAAGCACACGGGCGTTTTTGCATTTCGCCTCCATCGAAATGCGGCCGCCGTGGCCGGGATTCGATCCCGCGACATCGGGCTCAGCAGCGCAACGCCTTAGCTGACTGAGCCACCCCGGCGGGTTCGACCATATCTTTATGGACGCCACTTCCCCATAACCGCGCCACTTCACTGTCATAACCGACCATCACGCCTCATGCTGGTTGTCGTCACTGAAAAATTGGTTTGATAGGTCATGACATCAATAACATCACATGCTCATCAATTACGTCACGAACAACGATAATAAAATCACGTGTGGCGCATACCCGCATTGGATATGCGGGTATGAGCCAGGGACAAGAAAGAAAGAAAGAAAGAAAGAAAGCAAGAAAGAAAGAAAGAAAGAAAGAGAAAGAAAGAAAGAAAGAAAGAAAGAAAGAAAGAAAGAAAGAAAGAAATCATGTATGGCTCATACCCGCGTCAGATTTGTAGGTAGGCATGAGCCGCCGAGAGCAGGACCGGGAGAGATCTCACAGGATCCTGACGCTGCCGTGAAGTGTGCCGCGGCTGTGAACGCTGTGGCTCATATTTTTTTTTTTTTTTTATAGTCTATGATGATGGAAGCCAGTGAAGCTGTGGCTATGGTGGGTCTGGTGTGCTATTTTGTAGCAATTCTATTACTTTCGCCGATGACTTTTGACGTCATCACCCGGATGCGATTGGTTGAAAATGACCGGGCCGTGCCCATGTTGTCTGTCGATCACGCGACGTCAGGAGCCCGCAGAAACCCGCAACGTCAAAATGACGTTGACGTACTCTTTATGCGGAGCAAAAGTAATAGTTTTTAGCACCGCCAGAGGTAGGGTCGTTTCAGAACGCATAAAAAATGGCTGCCCCCTGCGGTGGCTCTTCGCCGTCGCCGACGCGGACACGGAGAGCGACACGACGCGTTTGACATGCCGGATGACCATTTTCGACGGCATTTTCCTCTCTCGAAGGAAACGGTGCGGCTGTTGTGCGAAGAACTGGCGGGGGAACTAGAAGTGGAGCGAGCGACGGGACTGTCGGTAGAGCGGAAGGTGTTGTGCGCGCTGCGCTTCTTTGCCACCGGGAGCAAGCGTCCGTAGGGAGCGAGGAGACGATCGGGTGTCGCAGTCGACCGGGAGCGAGTGCGTGCGACGCGTGGCCGAGGCTGTCGTAAACGCAGGGGTCCGCAACAAGTGTGACCATTTTCCGAAGACGTCCGAAGAAAAGGCAGCCGTGAAGGAGGGTTTCCTTCGGCGCGGCGCTATTCCCGGCGTGATCGGATGCACGGACGGTGGCCGCACCCAAGGGTGAGCGCAGTATACGTCATGTTCTCTAGCGCTGCTCATTCTTTTGACAGTTGCACTTGTCAACGCGGACTTTATCCGTTCACATTTTCCGCAGATCTGCGACGCGGACATATACTTACGAACATGCAGTTTTCGGCGTAGTAGCCCTTCCGAGACATGAAAGCAGTATTGCGCTCATCTTTGGGTGCGGCCACCGTCCGTGCATCCGATCACGCCGGGAATAGCGCCGCGCCGAAGGAAACCCTCCTTCACGGCTGCCTTTTCTTCGGACGTCTTCGGAAAATGGTCACACTTGTTGCGGACCCCTGCGTTTACGACAGCCTCGGCCACGCGTCGCACGCACTCGCTCCCGGTCGACTGCGACACCCGATCGTCTCCTCGCTCCCTACGGACGCTTGCTCCCGGTGGCAAAGAAGCGCAGCGCGCACAACACCTTCCGCTCTACCGACAGTCCCGTCGCTCGCTCCACTTCTAGTTCCCCCGCCAGTTCTTCGCACAACAACCGCACCGTTTCCTTCGAGAGAGGAAAATGCCGTCGAAAATGGTCATCCGGCATGTCAAACGCGTCGTGTCGCTCTCCGTGTCCGCGTCGGCGACGGCGAAGAGCCACCGCAGGGGGCAGCCATTTTTTATACGTTCTGAAACGACCCTACCTCTGGCGGTGCTAAAAACTATGACTTTTGCTGCGCATAAAGAGTACGTCAACGTCATTTTTACGTAGCGGGTTTCTGCGGGCTCCTGACGTCGCGTGATCGACAGAGAACATGGGCGCGGCCCGGTCATTTTCGACCAATCGCAGCCGGGTGATGACGTCAAAAGTCATCGGCGAAAGTAATAGAATTGCTACAAAATAGCACACCAGACCCACCATAGCCACAGCTTCACTGGCTTCCATCTTCACAGTAGATAAAGAGACTTTTTTTTCTTTCTTTTTTTTTTTTTTTTTCCCGAGTCAGAGTTCTAGGAAACGCAGAGATAGTTTAACGGGTTCGCGGAAGCGGGACGGTTTGTGCGCTTGTTTTTCTTTCTGCCGGTGTTCCGAGAAACGCTAAGACCAAGTGAGAGAAGTGGTCATCTGTGTGTGACATCCAAGTTGACCCAATCAGGTCGCTGGGGTGCCATGACTTGCCGCGAGGAGGTCTGGAAGGAGCAACGAGAAACCGAGCTGCCGCCCCTTCAGGGGCGTTCTGGATGTCTGAGTGGTGCTCTGAACTTTCGGCTCTGCCGAGTTATTTCGTCAAGGTCCAATGTAAATAGCTGCCTCTGTGCATAATGTCCAGTTGTCACCAGGTAGAAGCGGCGTCCCCTCTCTGATGGAATAGGAGCAACGGCGACGGCGGCAGCTGACGAAGATAAGTTCCGATCCCAAGCAAAGTGGGGAGTCCAAGCTTGAGAAGCTTCAGAAGTGGGTGAGAAGCCTTAGTTTGTTATCGATTGATGAAAGAACAGCCAGTTAAGTTTGATCTTTGTCCTTGAAGTCGATGAAAGTCTCTTCAAGGTGATTATCGGCGTTGATGAAGCAGGAGGCAGGTTGTAGGTAACAAAACTTGAAGATATATTGCAACGAAAATATTTACACAGTCAAATGCAGAGTTAGCAAAACAACACTGATGCAAAACACACAAGTAAACAGCGCCTTACTCTTCGACTTTTCTTAAGTTAGAGCCTAGGACAACTGTCACTACATACGACCAACCGAGTCTCACTGTTCTACCACTAAGTGGTTACGGCCCAGACTAGCATTGCATCGTACGGAGTCTTACTGATCTATCAGGTTTAGTGATTACAGCCTAGACTGAGGAACAAGCACCTCGTCTCGATTGTTATAGGTGAAATAGACAAAGAAAAAGGGCGGTAGGACCGTTGGCCCATCCCACGGAAACAGTTGCCAATGAGAGCTGAAAGTTTGTTAAGCCACAACCCAACGGGATGGGCTTACAATTAAAAGTAAATGTATTGGAAAACAACCCTGTTTTCCTTCTTCCCGCAACTCCGTTTCCCTCTGCTATTTTCACGTGGTCAGTGACGGCCTCAGCCAACACGCCAGGCACGCACGATTTATTGCTCGGCCATCTCAAACCTCGGTGGCTTTTCTAGCCAGCAGGGGGCTCGGGGGCTGGTGTCACAACACTGCGTACCGCAGTCCCCCCCTCAAGGTTTTTCCGCGTGGAAAAATAATGACCGTTGGCGGCATTCGGACCCGGTGTTTTCCAGACGACGTTCTTCGAACGCGATCCTCGCATGCGCACTGCGCCTCTATGGCGCGCACTGCAAGCTGACACTCGACACCACGCGGGCTTTTCTCAGCGCTCAAAACAAGATACACGTGGTTGCCGCCCGGACGCGTAGGGGAGTTGACGCACAGCACATGGTCAACAATGCTAGGCCATAAACCTCTCGGCGCCGTCTCTAGCCCGCAGGGGACTCCGAGGCCGGCGCCACAACACCGCGTACAGCCGTTCCACTCGAGGTCTGTCCGCGTTGACCTATTATGACCATCGGCGGAATGCCAACCCAGTGTGCGCAAGACCGCGTTCTCCGAATCCGTTCTCCGCATCCGCAGCCCCCCCCCCCCCCCCCCCCCCCCTCCGGCGCGCGCCGTGGCTCGTCACCCGATACCACGCGGGCCGTTCGACCCCTCAAAAACAGAAACGGTTGCTGCCCGGACGCGCTGGGGAGTGACCGCCTCCCTATTCATAAAACACGTGGGCAAGTTGCGGCACTGCGACAATATATACAAAACAATCATGCAGCCCTACACCGCCCATTCTGTATGTTCGATAGAAGCGTGGCCTAACATAGCCCCTTCAAGTTGAGCTACTACAAATAGCGCAACGGTGCCTAAACACAAAGTGGACTCACTTGGAGACCTTGATGTCTCGGTGCAGCAGACCCCTGAGGTGCATGTGCTCCAGCGCGAGGATGAGTTGCGCCATGACGATACGACACTCCTCGGTGGGCAAGTACACCGCTTTGTCCACGACTCGCATGAGATCTGCCCCGCATATATACTCCATCACGGTCACGTAGGCGTCCTGAAAAAGTTTCGCATGAAAGGCAGCGATTGCGATAGCAAAATAGTTGACACCTATACGAATGGCTAAGAGCTGGCTTCATGACTGTCAAGCAGAATATGCAGCTTAACAGGCTGACTTTCTTCTTTCACGTATTAAGCGGAGACTATAAAGTAGACTTAGAAAAACACATCACATTAGAGAGACCTGCTAACCCCAGAACAAAGCATTCAAAACATATTAAGCCACTTAATTATAGAACCGAATCATTCAAAAATTCGTTCTTGGTTCGAAGCATAGACGATTGGAACAACTTGCCACAAGATATAGTAGAGTGTACTGATTTACAATCTTTTGTTAAGGCTGTTACCCATTATTTGTAAATGGTTGAGAATACGTTTTATTGTTAGCTGTTTGTCGGTTGCAGTTGTTTGGTGCATTACTTCTTGTTAGATCATATAGTGGTGTAACTTGTTAATTGTGATTAATGTTGTTATTGCTTCATATTTGTTTGTATGCTGTGCCTTCCTATCCTATCTTGATTGCTTTCTATTGAATTATTTAAACATGCACTATGTCTAGTTTGTAGATGACAGCAATGTAACCGCAACTCCTGTCTTGGCTTGTGCTGACAGTATGAATAAATAAATAAACAAATAAATAAATAAAAAATAAAGATAGTAGTTTTATCGGCCGTATCAACACGTAAACATTCGCTTACTAACTAAATCAACAAGCATGGTGTCACGCGCGCACAGGCACACCGAAGCACATCTCACGCGAGGAGTGTCGACACTCGCTGTCAAAACGCTGGCCTGAGTGAATTGACCTTCGTGCTACCTCTGGCTTCAACGCGAACTAAGTGGTGAGAACGAAGATATGGCACCAGTGTTGCCAGGTTTGGCTAGCCAAATTGGGCTACATGGCGTCGACTTGTTGGCTATGTGGCTATATTTGCGTCTTGGCTTTGTTCGGGCTAAAGTGGCGCCCTAATCCAGAGGTGCCTCTGATCGGGTAGAAGCATATCTCGAAGGCTATGCTTTAGCTGGCTGAGCCGGCCGCGTGGCTGGGCGTGTGTGCGTTCGTGAAATGACCCCCTCCCCTTCTCTCTCTGCACCGTTGTCTGAGCCGGTGGCTTTGATCTTTGATGCACTTAAACTTACACCTCGATTGACCATTATGCACCCGATCCCCGGGTATCGGGATGAACCTAGGAGTAGTGGGTTTTTCATAGTACACCGTACTAACATGGCTATGCTCAGGAAGGGAGAGCAATAGCATAGGATCGGGGCCATCGGGTGGTCGTGGCGCCGACATGAAAGAAGGGAAGCAAGGGTGGATGACACGCTCCAGTGTGTTCATGGTCATGTCTTCTGGGTGAAGTATCGCGCCGGCCACAGCTTCCGACCTACTCCACGTTTCTCGCGCGAAGCTTTACTGCCATTTTCCTTCTCCTGCTAGATATGAAGTTTTGTTCGTGCTTACATTCGAGATTCATTTCGATAGGTTGGACCTGAGATCGGATCCTCCTCAGAGAGGAGAATCCAAACGTGGGGAAGTGGGCCAAGTATGCGAGAACGTATAAAAAAGAATGGGAGCAAGACCCCGAGCCAAAGGTGGGTTCTGGTGCTTTTAGTTCTATATGGTTTGCCCGTAACGTCATGGATGCAGATACTCATTCTGCTAATATCGAAACATGTTTGCCACGATGACATCAGTGCACCACGTCACATGAACTTCAACCTAGCTCGTGAGGTGTCGTGCTGCTGGCTCGAGGACGCGGGTTTGATTCCCGGCCACGGCGGCCAGGTTTCGATCAATGCGAAACGCAGGAACACCCGTGCACTTAGATTTAGGTGTACGTTAAAGAACCCGAGGTGGCCTAAATTAATCCGCAGTCCGCCACTGCGTCATGCCCCCCAATCATATCGTGGTTTGGCACGTAAAACCCCAGCCATTATTAGAGAGTTTTAGAATAGGGGCCTCAAACGTTTTGGGACCCCAAAGAATTAGCCTCGAAGCCACTGCGCACGCGCAAGACGCAAACTGTGTTATGATTTTGCGTCGGGCACTCTATTTCATCGGTTTAGCGGGAGCCCCAAAAGCCAAAGCTTTCGTCAACAAACATGGCGGCGCCCATCGAAGCGAAGGCTCTAAAGCCCGACCCTCATGGAGCGAACTTCCTCGACGATGTTCGCACGTCAAAAAGTGTAGCGAGACGCGCCGCCGTGTTTTCGCCTCACCGCCCCTCATGCGACGATCCAGCGGCGAACGCCGCCGAGCCGCTATCAATGTGGCCAGCCGTGAAGTAGGATATTACTGTTTTATTGCGATATATATGGACACTTCTACCGGATTTCTGCCGTCGCCGTGAGGTTCCCTATAGATAAAATCTTCGCGCGCCGTATGCCCGAGCGGAAGCGTGCGGGGACGCGCGCTATCACGGAGAGCGAACGCACTCAATCACCCACGCGCAAGCAAGGAAGCGGGAAGCCAGCGCCGGAGGGAGCGCGGGGAGGGGGGGGGGGGAAGCACTTCTACGCTGCCAACAACCGCGCTCGTCGCTCGTCCGCACCGTCTCTTATCTCCACACGGCTCTGACCTTTATGCGCCGTGCATTCGCCGCTCAGACTCAGTTTCCTTTGAAGCGATAGACCGCACGTACTATATCTATCTATCTATCTATCTATCTAAATATCTATCCCCTCCAAATCGGTGGCGCCCGTCGCGATTTTTGACGCCGACCGAAGAGCGGCCGCTGTCGGACGAAGTTCGCCGCTTGGACGCCGGAAATTCGTGTCGGGCTCATAGAACGAATTTCCGGCGTCCAAGCGGCGAACTTCGTCCGACGGCGGCCGCTCTTCGGTCGGCGTCATAGAGTTTCATATTACTATATGGTCGGCGTCAAAAATCGCGACGGGCGCCACCGATTTGGAGGGGATAGATATTTTCGCCCGCCGCCGGAAGCGTCCAGCCATAGCCTCCTCTATACATATATAGAGGAGGCTATGGTCCAGCGCGCGGCGACAAGCCCGATCCAATCGGGAGGCAGCACTTCCGGCCGTTGCATCATGGGATTGAGCTTATGTAAAACATGGCGGCGGACCCGGTCGCCCGCTTCGAACTGAATTTGGCGTTGTTTTTGTAGAATTCATTTCGTTCGTAGCGACTGACTGCGCAAACGGCTTTTGCTTAGTCTCATGCCGCTTCGACGAGAGAGTGTTATGGCACAGAACACCCATACAAACTTAGAGAAGGGAAACTGTACC
Source organism: Dermacentor silvarum (assembly GCF_013339745.2). Classification (NCBI taxonomy): domain Eukaryota; kingdom Metazoa; phylum Arthropoda; class Arachnida; order Ixodida; family Ixodidae; genus Dermacentor; species Dermacentor silvarum. Next base: position 2,233,712 of record NC_051163.1, on the reverse strand, counting down.
TTCCACAGTGCAACGGCAATAAGCGTAGCGGTGGCGTTGTGAACTAAAGTATGCGACCGAGAGATGGCGGTGGCAGAATCGAAACTAACATCATCATCATTACGTAGTGAGCAATATGGCCGCTACGGTAGCGGTTCGTAGGGCTGGTCGCGCTGCTCGCTCGCTGGTTTTGGACGTTTTGTTACCGCTTTCGGGGCGGTATTCGTGTGTACTGTACTATAACATGACTACAGATATCTGTATATGTCGCCAGGTGACCGAGAGGCCTAAACTGGCAATAAAACACTTCAAACAAGTAAGCTTACATTGTTTATTGTCAATGGTGAATGAGGCAGTACATGCTCACAATTTTCGTACAGCTCAGGTGGACTTAATGTTGTCCGTCACCGAGTTTACAACATACAGAAACACAAATAACCATCTATTTAATGGAACGCAAAGCTGAAATCGAGCGAAGTTTTCTCATCGTGTTCGGCGTGCCGTAAAGCAGGGCGAACGAAGGTTCAGACAGTGATATGTATGCTGAGCTGCCCTCGTACTTGTATTGCGTACAGTGCTGCTTGACGATTTACATTCTCTGCGTTCGACGATTTCAGCTAGAGTAAAGAAAGGAACATAAAAAAATGCTCGGCAAAAATGTACTGTCAGCAAGATGAGCTCGAGCTGCAATGTCCCATTGCTCTCGTAGCACGAAGTGTAGGGGGGGGGGGGGGGGGGGGCGTTATGCTAAATTTTACACCACATATTTTGTGCTCTGGATATTCTTCTGCTGCACATTTAGTGCTCAGGTGAGGTTTCCCGTGCTCATCCACTGTTGATTAGCTGAATGTTAAGCTGAACTTATTCTGCGAGTACATTTCAAAATCTTTTTGGGAGCACACGGCGCTCAGGTTTGTCATCTGCTGTTTGAAGAGAAACAATATTTGTTTTTAGTGATTTCTCAAGTTTGTGAAGTGTGAAATAGGCTGCCCGGTTGTGTGAGCTTGCCTTTTCTAGATATCTCTTATGGTGCACTACTAGCCTAGTTATTGATTTCATGCAAACTGTATATGAGCCTCTTGTAGTAAACAAATGTAAAATAATGCGTATTTCCAGATCTAATTCTAATCCTAGCACTTGCCATGTTAACGTTCCCTTAGATTTTGTCATGCCATATAAATATATCGGTGTAAACATTACAAATAACTTAAATTGGACCATTAATATAGAGTGAATCATTAGCAATGCTAATAACATGCTCGGGTACTTATGGCGCAACTTTTCCAAAGCACTGTCTACTTTAGAACTACAGCTTTAGAAGACTAATTCGCTCGAAACTTGAATATGCATCTGCAATACGGGATGCCAGTCGCGTTAATCTTATTACTTCACTTGAACTAGTACACAGTAACTCTACTCGTTTCATTATTTCTAATTATAACCGTACCGCAAGTATAACTTCAATGTAAACTAGTCTAGCACTCATTCCACTAGCTAATCGCCGCAGAGTCGGCCATCTTTTGCTATTTCATAAATTTTTTTATCGCACCACACTTCATGACGACTTCATACTGCGGCCTCAGTGCATTTCAAATTGCGTCGATCATCGCAGTAAGGTAGGGATTGATTCATGTAACACGAAGTCTTTCTTTCATGCCCCGTACATCTCAGAAATGTAACCACCAAGTATCGTAGCCATCACAGATAACAAACTTTTTGCAAAACATTAGCTAACATTGTATAATCAGGAGAATCATTATGTTACAAGAACTCACTGCACTTAAGCATAACTGCGAGTCGGCCTAGTTGGAACAGATTCATTTTCTTAAATTTTTGCGCGCAAACAAACACGGACGAAGAAAAGGAGACACAAGGACGAGCGCTCGAGTCGAGTATGCGACCAAATTACAGTAGCTCCACTTGCGCGCTTATGCTGGAACGCGCCGCGGTTGATTTTTCGCCCTCTGTGGCCATTTGGTGAACTCGAGAGTTTCCGGGGCCTGGTTATGGCTAATCTTGAGGAATTTTCGAGATCGCTTCTCGTTTGGAACGCGCCTAAGCCTAGCGAGAGAAATTTTCATTGAGATGCAAGCGCCACCTGTCGGTAAAGTTGGGAGATAGGCGCGACGACGGCATATGGCCTCTGAGATCAGGAAGCTTTCGGGGGCTATGGTAGATAGCTTGTAGCCTTGTACTGCTTGTCTGTTTCGCTGCAGATCGGCGGACATGGGAAGTAAAAATACAACGCGCTCCTGGCTTCCATTGCGCTGCCTCTGGCACTTTCCTGACGCACACACACATAGAATTACTTGGTTGCCCTATGTATGCGAAATTCAAAGCGTAATGGAACCGCGTATGTTATAGAAGAAATAACTCAAGAAAAATTATAAAACACTAAGTTATGACGTTATTAAGTGTCGCAACATGCTAAATCTTACTGTGGGTTACATTTAAAAAAACAGTAATATCCTGCTTCACGGCTGGCCACATTGATAGCAGCTCGGCGGCGTTCGCCGCTGGATCGTCGCATGAGGGGCGGTGAGGCGAAAACACGGCGGCGCGTCTCGATACACTTTTTGACGTGCGAACATCGTCGAGGAAGTTCGCTCCATGAGGGTCGGGCTTAACCTAGCACCAAACTGGGCTCGATTCGTGGTAACGCGTGAAGTTCTTAAGCTAGGAGAAGTGATTGCGGTTATCGCTTTCTCTCAACTAACATGTGTAATGAAGCTTGATTCATTAGACGCCGCTGATTCCGAATTCAATTGCCGATTTCATGGATCGTAGGCCTAATACGGATTCACTTGGCTAGGTCAAGATACGTAAAGTTGGTTACTCAGAACTAAGCGCAACAATTTGCTTGCTGCTAATAGAATAAGTTTTAAATTGTAATTAAACGCGAAAATCTAAATTACTCTTCTTATCATAAAATTGTCGCAGTTTCACCTGAAAGGCGAAGCATCAATTGCGATAGCAAACTTGTAGAGAGCTATACGGAGTAATGATATTAGCTTTATCAGCTGTATAAACTTGGACATGCAGCAGCATCGGCAACACGCAGAACTGTTGTCGACGCCATCGGCGTTTTGCCCGCGTTAGCTCAAAATGCGTGCGGCGTTGGTGACTGTTGCCGGAGCCTGTGATATAAATAGGCACTTGGTGCCGCAGCTAAACGTCGCCTCCCTTCCCTCCCCCTCCCCCACGGCCTCTCGCGCGTCTGAAGAAGGCGCGTTTGCTCTACATATATGGTGATTGTAAAGGAGAAAAGAGACGCCTACTTCTGCAGCCCTTAAGCGAGCACGGCGCCGAACGCGCGTTTGTTCTCCGCCGTGCGTTCACTCCCCGTGAAAGACGCGCCCCTCGCGCCCTTTCACTCGCACATACAGCGTTCGGCGCGCGGCGATGATGATGATAAGTGGTTCTTGAGGGAAAGGGAAAGGTTGGCGCTATCTTCTGCAGCCCTTGAGGGAGCACGGCTCAGCGCCACGATTTCATCTCCAAATGACGTCATACGGAACCTCACGGCGACGGCGACGGCGACGCCGACGGCAGAAATCTGCTTTTGAGTGTCCATATAATTGCTATCGCAATAAAATGGTATATTTTATTTTTATATTTATGCCCCAACGCTAACATCCGCTAAGCTCTTTGGGGCCCCAAATTTTAGGGGGCCCCTATATTCTAAAACTTTATTAGCGCATCAACATGGTTTGCTTTTTGACAGTAACCGGTTTTCACAACATAACCACTGTTATCAATTTGTTGTTTACCTTTGCTCTTTGTGCACCATTGCGGCTTTTATCATTTCGAGCGAATTACGTTCGGGACGTGCTAGTCGCCGAAAACGACTGCGCGCTTCTTACACTGGTGTACCGTTTTGAGAAGTAATCTTTTAAAGCTTCGCTTACACCGATTCAGACAGCAAGTGGCATCTGTTGTCTGACACTTTATTTTAACGCATGTTCTTGCCATGCTAGACACCTAAGATGGCGGCCAGGTTGATGTTAATGGACAGTATATAGAGCGTACCAGCTAACCCGGGCCAAGCTAATTGAAAAGGACAAGATAGGACGATGAGACAAATAACACGAGATATCATAGCGCGAAAGACTTGTTTTACCTCATAAAAAAATATCGCAGTTTCGCCCGAAAGGCGAAGCATCAATTGCGATAGCAAATTAGTAGAAGCTATACGGAGTAAGGATAGTGGTTTTATCAGCTGTATAAACTTGGACATGCAGCAGCAACGCACAGAACTGTTGTCGACGCTGTCGGTGTTTTGCCCGCGTTCGCACCGAACGCGCGCGGCGTTGGTGACTGTTGCCGGTGCCTCTGGGGGCGGCTCGGAGGTTTTCGACAAGATCAGAATGGGACGCTCATCGAGCAGCGTCGGAAATCTTACCCACCTTTTCACCTCGCAACATGTTTATATAAATACGCATTTGGTGCCGCAGCTAAACGTCGCCTCCCCTCCCTCCCTCCCGCCCCCCACCCCCGGCCTTTCGCTCGATAGAAGAAGGCGCGTTTGCTCTCTATATATGGTGATTGTAAAGGAGGAAAGAGACGCTTAATTCTGCAGCCCTTCAGGGAACACGGCGCAGAACGCGCGTTGGCTTTCCGACGTGCGTTCGCTCCCCGTGAAAGCGCGCGTCCCTCGCGCCCTTTCACTCGCACATACAGCGTCCGGAGCGGGGCAATGATTTCATCGCCGTTGACGTCATACGGAACCTCACGGCGACGGCGACGGCGACGGCGACGGCGACGCTGACGGCAGAAATCCGCTTTGGAGTGTCCATATAATTGCTATCGCAATAAAAAAAGAAGCCGTGAGCACGTCTGAGATCGCTGGACAGCTGAAGAGATGACGTGAGAGATCGATGATGCTAAACATTATTTTGCATTCACGACAGCTAAAAAGCAGAGTTTGTAGTTAATATTATGTAAATAACTAAAACATAATAAGTTAGTACTATCTGTCATAAAATAAAAGCGCTGATTTCGCCTTCTGCAGCGATTCGCTGGAATTTGAGAGCTTTCGGGCCCAACCAAAAAGTGTTCTGCGCAAGCATGATGTCGCTGTTGTTGATGTCAAGGGCCGACAGTCACGGCGGCACGGACATTTTGTTACGACAGGTTGTGCAAAAAAGGATTGCCGTAGTCGAATGTGAAAATGTATACAAAAATAAAACTGCAAATAAAAATGGCTATATTTGGCAACGAAAATGTTTGCCCTCTTTTGTGTTTGGCTACATTTGGGCTACAACTTCTCTGAGCTTTTGGCTACGCCGCCTCGTCGGACCTGGCTTGCTCCCTTGCGCGCACACGCCACCATCCTCGGTTCATCCTCGCACGCTTTCACTCGCACCTACAGCATACGGCGTGCGGCCACGCTGTTGTGGCACTTGATGCGGAACATCACGCCGGCGGCGGAAATGCGCTTGGATTCCAGGAGAACCCATCTACGATGATTTTCTTATGGTATCTTCGACTGGTCGCCTCCATCCTCCGAATCACAGTCGAGCATATCCGGCTTCCTCGAACTCAGAGGCAGAAGACAAGCACGCAAGCCGTAGTGCTCTCGAAGGAGAAAATGGCAGAGGCTAAACCACGTGACTACAGGAAACGTCCGATTTCGCCTAGCCGAAGCTCTCAGCGCTCCCGGGAAATACAGCTGACGTGCTGGTGGGACGAGCGTTCGATGAGACGCCAGGTTATGGTGAACCATCAACAGTGACGGCGCTGTGTTGTGATGACGCGGCGGAAACGCTCCGTCGACGGGGCTCGGAGAAAACGCTACACGTGGGAACGATCGAAAAGAACCAGCCGAACGCGAGGTTCTTTCGACCAGTACCGGCCAGTGTACCGGGGCATGCCTGCAGTGTTTGCATAGTTACTACCTCAATAAACCATTCTGTCCTTGCGCAATAAATTCATCAGAGGGGAATCGGCATAGAGTTATAGCGTGAAACTCTATAGGAATCGGACGCAGGCGATCGTTTCACACCGTGCAGCAACTGTCCACGGAACTTGCCAGAGGCTCCTCTACTATGGGTATCACGAGCACTGTGCATTCAGCGGTTGGGGGCGCTTCGAACCCGCAGCCGGATCAGACGTGCTTGGTATGGGCTCTGCGTTTTTTCAGCGGTTCGGCGAATATTCTCACAGCGTACTTACGAATCTTGGTGCACAGGACCGTGAACCCCTCCAGAGTGAGTAGACAGTGTCCCTTTTCGATCATTTTTCGGACGTGTTCTTCAATGGACAACTTGTGCTCCGAATCGACGGGGTACGCCTATAGACCTACACCATGTTTGTAAACAGCGGTAGGCACCGTCGATATATTTTAGGCTCTATAGCGACGTCGCGTAGGCTCCGCCCAACGTTTGGCTCCGCCCACGTTCGCCGCCACCGCTTGCACTCGCGGATGGGGCATTTTTTTTTAATGGGGTGGGAGAGCTAAAACCGCGATTTCATTATGAAGCACACAGTAATGAGGGCGCCGGATTAAGTTTGACTACGTGAGACTCTTTAATGTGCACCCAATGCACGTTCTTGCATCTTGCCCCCATCGCGATACGGCCGAACGAGACGCTAGGCCTAGCTCGTTGACCGCCGCAGTGACGGCCGACAGCGCTTGCGGCCTGGCCTGCTGCTCATCACTGTGCGCTTATTTTCGACAACACGATTAATGTGGGCTTAAATGAATCGGTTTTGTCGGTGTCGTTGGTGCGAATAACAAACGAAACTTAGTACTTGCAAGCCAGCCGAGCCGCCTCGCTGAGACGGCCGGTGCTTCGGTTTCCGTCTGCGAGACGAAATGCCGTCGGGTCGTTGCTCCGGATCGCGCCAGTGGTTTAGTACTGGGCGCTGCTTTACGAAACACGTGCAAATTCGAGATAGCTTTTCTATTAAGAACTATTTTATGTTAAAAACAAGTTGTAGCCGATTTCTACGTCACCGTGAGCGGCGATAGAAGCGATCGCCTCGGTGATGGCACCGGCAAGGTACCGGCCCTACGGCGACGCCGCCTGTGTAGGCCCGCGCAATGTGAGCTAGCTGTTGTATGCGGCCGTCCGATCGCTCCAACTCTGTACTAACACTGTACATTTTGTTTCGCGCTCGAAATTTAACTCACACGTTTAGGCGCATTTATGACTTCCACACTGCAATAAACGCAGCTGTGACCCTGCTGCCTGCGTATGTGAACGTGTGATAGGATATTTACACTGCTGGTGACTCAATTCTTTGAGATGAAAACAAATTCGAATGTACGTGACGTGTTTTGTGGGGCATCTGCTCGCTCGACCTACATTCAAGGCTAATCCTAATCTAGCTTTCCCACAGTGCGGCAAGCAATTATAATGGCACGCTAATAAGGATCCTAATATCGTAACGATCTTAAGATCGGCTAATGCACGCCAATCAAAATAAAAGAGAAGCTTAACGGTTACGAAATGTTTTGCGCATAATTGATGATCTGGTATCATAATCCAACTTTCGCTTTTTGCCGCGGCGGCCCATTGCTTGCGACGGTTTTCATCAACAGGAAACCTATGAAAACTTTAGTCTCTTGCGTATTTCGACGCAACTCAGCTCATCCACATTCTGCGTTTCTTTCATTGTAAAATCATAGAATAAAGACCTCACAGATGGAACCGCACAACCACCCGCGAAACCCAGCGGCTGCTGTGGTAGGCGCGACACGGGCGGCGGCTCGGCGGCGGAGTGCCTACCAAGCGAAACTAAATTCCGACGACAGCGCCACCGCATTTTCGTGACGTAGCGCCGTGGTGTAGGCTTAGATCGAGTGCGGCCATGCCAGCTGGCCGTCGCGGGTAGGCCAACTGCATAATGGACTCGATGAACACCCCTCTACGCATCGCAGGCTCAATTCAGCAGTTAGAACGTCTCACGGATTCAACCATGACCTCTCATACGAATGAAATCACCGTGGAACATCGGAACGCCAACTCAACGCGGCCGGGAACGCGCCCGGTATCTGAGGTAGACGCGAAGGCGACGCCGCTCGTCGTCGTGAACGGCGACGCCGCTCACGACGACGAGCCTGGAGGACAACATGGATCACGAAGATGATGGCACATCGGACTGGAGCCCGGTCAACTACCGCAGATACACGACGCGAAGACTCAAGGGCGAACTGCGATCGGAGCGGGTGAGTAGGCCTCATTTTTTCGTGCTCGTCAGGCCGCTTAATCAAATGTCTATAGAAGAGGTCCCAAAGTCAACCATTACCCGCCTCATTGGACAAACTACTCCAATTATCGATGCAGCCGAACACTCGGAATTTAGGTACATACCTAAAGCCAATGCAGTTAGACTTTCCATTTGAGATCAACAGCACTTGAACAATTTGCTGGTACAGCGCGAGCTCACACTAACGCCGGGAACTTCGGGTGATGCGTGTAGGATTCCTGTTGAAATAGTGGATGCAACCCAACCTGCTGAAGTCACTAGCAAGGGGGGTCGTGAAAATTCGACCGGAGCACACCGAGGAATACATCGCCAATCACATTCGCTGCGAATCTGCTAACATTCTGGGATTTCGAATCATGGAAAAGACACAGATGCTTCTGGTCACGTTTGATACGCCACATCCTCCTACAATGCTTTCCTTGGACTACGAAATTGTCCCAGTGTACGAGCACCGACCTAGGGCCCTGGCATGCTTCCGGGCTGGGCCACATGGCCAAGTTCTGCCCCTCGCCGGCAGTATGTCGTCACTGCGGTCGAACACATAAGGAAGATAGCCAATGTGAAGAGACACCATTCTGCGTTGCCTGCCAGGCAGCGGGGCATATTTCTTTGGCCCCCAACTGCCCCAATAGAGCATGCAAAGCCGCAAGCTCGCCACCTCCCAAGAAATCTCCTGCTACTGAAACAGAACGTGGAGAGCAGGAACCACCGCTAGTTAATAGCACAAGCACTCCTCTCAAGACATGGTCGCAGGTAATGACTTCAAACAGAGCGAAAAGTAACAGCAAATGTGAGGATAAAATCGAACGCTTCGAGCAAGTCTAATTGGTCTCGGCAGGTGCCTGGAGCAAGTTCCAGGAACAAATAGAAAACTTAATACAGCAGAAATTAGGTGCTATGCAAAAGCGGATCACATCTTGTATACAAGCCTCCCAAGGACAACACGCACAAGCAGCAATCAACCCACCATAGCTCGGAAAAGCTACAAAAGCACTTGCTCCAGCACCCCCTAAAAACCTTCTCTAATTCCACCACACCTTGCGATCTAAAGCTACGTCGCTGTCAAACACCGAAACGCAGTGTGCGCCCCTGCTTCTCTCGAAAGAAAATCTCCCGTTACAGCGGACCGGGCAATGGACACCATCATGCAACTTCTCGAGAAATTGAACTCCCGTATGGAGGCAATTGAGCGAGCCATCGAATAACAAGAACGGGTTATCATGCAACACAAAGAGGTCAACGAGCGGGAGCTTGCCCAGCATAAGGCTACTTTAGACGAATACAAGAGGAATTGGCGGCGAGCCCGCAACCGCAGCAGGGATTAATGATGAAAACTCCCAACAATATATGTATTCAGTGGAACTGCAGGAGCATCTCTCAGAATGTCCAAGCGTTAAAGTATCAAGTTGATTAATGCAAACCCCTCATCATTCTGGTTCAGGAAACTAGGGGCCCAGTTTCAATACATAATTATCAGGCCTTCACGCACCCAGCAATCACTCGCGTTTCCGGAAGGGGCACAGACCTTGTGCCGTTGCAGAAAGGGCAGGCAGCAGTATTAGTTCACAAGTCATGTACTGCAATACTCAGGGATACAACGCAGGCTAGCAATCATTACAGGGAGATCGTGGCAGTCAAGCTTGCTTTACCCGGCAAAGGCAAACAGCACTCGTTGGTGGTGGCCTCGGTCTACTACCGACCACGTAGTGGCACCACATCGCCGAACGCATGGATTCCGAAGCTGTCACACGAGGCACTCAGATCATCATAGGAGGCGACTTCAATGCCAAACATGGTATTTGGGGATATGCCACCGCCGATTCAAGAGGACGCATCCTGGTTGATGAATTAAGAGTCATTACCGCTTCATATTTGCAACAGCATAGGGGTGCATACCCGAGCAGGGCTTCATGCGAAGCAAGCTGATACGACGCCCGATTTAACCATTGCCACCACGAAAGCAGTAAAACGCTGGGAAACTCATCCTACCACATGGGGCAGTGATCACTACCCCATTATTTTCACCATCAATAAGAACATTCGCAAACAACGCGAACACATTCGCACTATCAACTGGTCCCACTTCCGAGAGGGCGTCCGAGATAAATTCGAATCCATTGAAGAATTCACTCAGCTTATGCACGACAACCTCAATTCTGCCACCGAAGAAACACTTGGGGAAGAAGACGAGGGAGCAATCTACTCCCCGATGATTGCTCTCTGGAAGAAAGCTAGCAAGCTCACACAGAAGTACAAGACCAATGGTATAAGGTATCAGACTCTCCGTCGCATCAGAAGCATCTTCGAGCTTATCAGGCAGCATGGCGAAGACCTCAGTCGAGCGACTAGGCAAGATCAACGGCATGAAACAGCTCTGGGGGATCCATCGCAAAATGCTTGGCAAAGGCACAGCACAATCCCCACTAGAAACCCTTACACTTCGACACGGCACCGACAAGCACGAAGAGTAAATCATAAAAACATTCTTCCCTCACGCAAGCACTACGCCGCCCGCGCCCCTCGAAACGCCAAAGCTAGACTCTCCGAGCCCTGACCTAGATACCCCGTTTACGCTGGGAGAACTTCATGCCGCCATTAAACAGGGTAGAAGTGATTGTGCACCAGGTCATGATGGTATTACCTGGAAAATGTTGCGAAACTTGTCAGAAGAAACTGAAATGGCTCTCCTAGAAGTCATAAACAAGCAGTGGTCGCAAGGATTTGTACCGGATCACATGCGCCTGTCAGTAATCCGATACCAAAACGGAGGAAAGACTTACAAAAATCGCCAATCTCCGCCCAATATCGCTTACACCAACCATATGTAAGCTCACTGAGCGGTTGATACATACCAGGATACCCACTACATCGAATATCGCAAACCAGGCTTACATCCGTCCCAAGCCGGGTTTAGACCCAACATGAGACCCATAATAACCTCTGGTTGCTTCGGAGGGTCCTAAATAGAAATTCACGGAGTGGGCCGCCGGACTACATCCTAGTTGTCGACATGTGGAAAGCATTTGACAATGTCAAGCAAGATCAAATTCTCTCAAATCTAGGAAGAATATATCCCAGCCCACGAACATATAAACTGGATCGCAAGATTTCTTGAAGCCAGACCCATTCGACTTCGCAGCAACAGCAATGCTGTTCTAGCCACTTACTATCTTGATCGAGGAGTCCCTCAGGGTTCGATTTTCGGACCGCTGCTTTTTAATGTGGCGATGCTTAGTATGGCCCGCGAACTAGAGACAAGCACTAGCGCCCACTATACCATATATGCGGATGATATAATCATTTGGACAGAAGCACAATGCTATGGCGGGAACATTGAGCACATGGCCACCGAACTTCAAGCTACCCTTATTGCACTCGAAGACACCCTTCCTAAACTGGGACTCACCTTAGCACCTGAGAAAGCGCAACTTCTATGTGTCAATGGCAGACGATAGCGGCCTCCTGCCACAAAAGGCAATAATGTTGACATTGGGTCAGCATGAACTCAGGGCCACCCACGGTCACGTTAAAATTCTTGGGGTTTCCCATTAACAATTGCAATACGGGACAATTTTGGACGACAGAGCTCCAAAAGCAATGGCCCAGGCACTTGCAAACTATAAAGCGCGTCTCCAACACGTTCGGTGGGGCACGGAAGGCAGCCTGCACCACTCTCATCAGATCCATAGCAATTGGTCAAATCACCTATGGAAGCACAGTCGTAATACCATCAAAAACAGCCCGAAAAAAAAAACAACATTCAAGTACTCTACCGACAAATCCTTCGGACAATTACAGGTCTCCCGAAGTTCACGAATATACGCAAACTACAAGACTTGATGCTCTTGCCACCCATCGACGACCTCATCAAACATGCTCAGACATCACTGAATAATCGACTGCATCTCACGACACAGGGCCAGGACACACTGCTGTGGGACACCCGACGCGTCCGCATAGAACCGCGGAACACTGCAGGCGAAGAAACCACCCTTGCTTTTCCTACCCTTTACCCCTCCAAGATGTCTACGCCACTCGCAACAGGGGCCACTACGGCCAGACAGCGCCTCTCTCACCAACACAATCGGTACGACGTTAACGCAATATTTACTGACGCCGCACTCGATGGCGACCGCATGGCTCTGGCCTGGTACAAACCCTCGACCGGTGAGGCCAGGCGCTACATTTGCACACTAAACTACGCGACACCTGCACAGGCAGAACTTTTGGCCATCTGGACCGCCATACAAGACAGTGCAGCGCCATCCACCATCTACACCGACTTATTCGAAGAATTAAACGACATTGAGGACCCCATATTCTACAGCAACGCCATATTCTACACGCAACCGCCATATTCTACAGCACAAGCAGAAGAATGGCATTGACGTTAGGGTCGCCTGGACGCCGGGACGCGTGGGGGCCCAGGGGGCAGGTAACGAGGTGGCGCATGGTCTCGCCACCTCACAATCTGGAGTTTTACCTTTTCGTCTTCAACCTCTCTTATGCGGGTCTCCCGACCTTGGTGCCCACCCCTATGCGGATTTGCCGCCGCACTCTCATTTCTAAATGGCACGAATACGTCGCTTGCTCAAGTACGCTAACAGGGAGAGACTCAAACATCCTACTCCTCCTCACATGTTTAAGGACCTCGCCCTCAGCCGATCCCAGGAAATATTCATTAATACAGTACTTGCCAACACAGCTACTACCCCTGACAGAATTCACAAATGGCAGACGTTGGCTGACCAAAAGAAGTGCATTGATGCCTCTGACCCCCCAATATGCACATTCTGCCACTCCGTATGCGAAGCAAAGTTGCAGCATCTCATTTTACACTGTCCTACGTTAAATATGTTACGGGGATGTTGGGAGTAAGACTGGATGTATTTACAATATATACACGAGTAGGGTTAGCGTGGTCAAGATGGCTGACCAGCAACAACACGCAGCAGCCAGTGTCTCTCGATCTTCTTCTTCTCTTGCTTCCTATCCTTCCGCAACAATATTATCGAGACGACAGCAATATCTTTCCGCATTGCCACATTGAAGCTTTACAGAACGACATTCTCGAAAACCCCGATCACCTAGTAAAATTTGCCCACTTCGGCGTTGCTAGCGGCCTGGCTCGCGCGATTTAGTGGGTGTCTACCTCTCCTCGTATGTCCCTCCTCCCCCACCAGCGACCTTCGGTCCTCCCTTGTCTTAATAAAAGAATTCATTCATTCATTCACCGGTTAAGCGAGCGGGCAGGTGCACCAGTAAGCCGCGCCGGACTAACTTAGCGCGAAAATGATTGTACGAAATCCCTGGATGAAGACGCGCAGCACCTTTATGACAATTGTTTGAACAAACGCTTCTTTTGAAGCCAGCGGTGGGAGTCAACTGCTGCCGTTAGCCAGATGTGGATTCACACGCATGGTCAAGCTGCACCGAATTGCGCTGCAGGCACACATGGTGGTGCCACGTCGCCGACTGCAGGAGACCCAGCGGACACAGCACAAAGCTCGTGCTTACATTTCAAGCGTGATCTGCCGACATTATGAACCACAACAACCGCGACATTCAATTTAAGCACGCTTTCACCCGCTCTGAACCATCGCGTGAGTTGTAGCTATAGCCGAATTAGCTGCCCTATATATATACGGATCGTTTACTGCAATGCATTCAGCTTGCACCATAAGTGAATGGGCTCGCTCGCCAACTATATTACCGTCATCCTGAAAAAAGTGTACATAGCAAGAAACAGCGCTCACGCGTGTGCAGTAGCAGGCGTAGTACTTGACCAGGAAGGGGCTCCGGATGATGGAGGCAACCACCTTGTCGATACAAGCCTGCTTGTGCCTCTGGAAGCGGTCGCACGCCACCAGCTTGATCGTGCAGATCAGGTTTGTCGGCTTGTAAGCCGCTTTGTAGACAGCACTGCGGAACAAGTTACGTGCGGCTCAGAGCTGTGCCAAAGTCGTTTATCTTTCATCTTATTATGCACGGGTGAGAGCAGTGCCGTTGGTCCGCATGCTCGCCCATGCGCCTGCAAGTTAACCATTTATTTACGGCCACCTAGGGCATGATTCGCTCCATGCCAATTCCTGCCTTCCTTATTAGGCGTTGTTCCTTGCATTGTTTTTGTACAATTATTAACTTGTCACGTCACCATTTGATCGCTTCATCGAAATAGTCCATTTACACCAGTTGCTTCGTATACGGCCAAGAAAAATTAAAAGCACTTGTTCGGGGGTGTATGCAAGACGTGACAAAAGTACGTGAGCCTCAGTGGCATACTGTTAATCGCAGCGCAAGAAATAGGGCCAACGACACCGTTTGCGCGTTGTTGTGCTGTAAATTGCACACCTCATTTTCACGTGCTTTGTAGAGGAACTGTTGCATGCTTCAATCCGCGATTCGAAACGTTATAACAACCAGTCACAACAAATTCCGCTAAAATAGAAGAAAACGTTTATCGTTCAAAACCATTTTGGTGGAATGGTCGGAGCCCCTTTGGTCCAGGGCCCCACTGGCCTCGGCCGCCCGCTTGACCTGTTCTATGAAGGACTGTTGTCCCATCAGGCCTGAGCTGGTTAGCTGTCTCTCTCATTGCTCCATTGTGTGGCGTGTTTTATCAAACGGGTGTTATTCACAATCCCATCTAATGTTTTGTAGTGTTGATATACCGCCACACCACGGACAGTCGACCCTGTAGCGAGTGGGGCACATGGAATTCTGTAATTTAAGGCGGGGGTCTGAATGTTGCGCCAGCTGGCGGCAGTTGCTCTCCACTGAGTTGTGCGTGGGGGGGGAGGGTATTTCTTTGTGGTTGTACGCTGATGAGCGAGAATCTCTCGGGCATTCGTTGGATTAGGGTTATTGCGGTGGCTTCCCGTCCCAGTCGAGTCTGCCCGGTTAATAATTCCTTGGGCTAGCGAATCGGCCAGTTCGTTGCCGTGCAGTCCCGTGTGGCCTGGACACCATATGATCAGGTGATGATGGGCGAATTTTGTCGGTATTATTGAGTGACTTGTTTTGGTCACGTGGCCCCTGAGAAGCATGCGACACACTTCTTGTGAGTCTGTGATTGTGGTGGCGCTCTTTTGCGAGCGTTCCGCGTGAGCGAAGGCCATTACCACGGCGAAAATTTCGGCAGCCGCCGTATTCCCTGCCCTGACGGATGCTGTAAATTGTTTCTGGGCTTTCGTGTCGACGATTGCCACTGTGTACCTCTTGTTTGTTTGTGCTTCGCTACCTTGGATGTGGGAATGCCGCGCGGTTATCACGCGATGATCACGTGCTCGCTCGCGGAGGGTAGCGGGCGCGTTTCGACGCTGCTTTTCGCACTTGTCCGCGACGCCGCGGCCTTCTTGGAACCCTCGGGAGAAGCGCGATTCCCCCGATGCATCTTTGGGCTGACTAGTCGCAACTCCATTCAGCCGCGGCGACCTCCGTCGCCCTGCACCGCTCCAGGGCCCGTATCCACCCTAGGTGAGCTCCAGTGGACCCTTGCCAGCTTCTTGCATGGCTACCCTATTGTGCGGTTTTCGCCTCGGCCGTGCGGAGCACTCAGCTGCCGTGGCTTTGTTTTGTCTGTTGTTGTCGTCTTTGTTGGTATACGAACCTAAGGTGAATGAACACCTTACTCCCCCGGGCATGATGCCGCCGTGGTCGCAACTCACTGCGGGTCACCGCTCTGACTGCTGCTGTGAAAGTGAGCGACTGCTGGCGCGGTGCGATCCAGAGAAGGGTCAGGTGCGCGAACTTGAGTATAAAGCCGAACTTGGGTATAAAGTTATGTAAGGACACTTCTTCCCGTGTTTCCAGCTTCGATAGCGGTCGATATATAGTAACCGCAGTTTAAGGCAGCTGTTGATTGAGCGAACGACAAGTAATGATCGCACTTTAATAATGCGGCCGCTTAAGAATCAGTGCCAAGTGTACAATAGCTCTGTGAGGGAAAGCAACGGGACGTGATCACGTGCACGTACCACTGAGTCGTGTGCCCCGTCTCAAGGAATAATGTGGCACCGAAATAATGTCCGCACATTCGGCACTGGTATAAACGTCACCTTCAATGGCTACTCATGACGAGTGAGGCTAGGACCAGTGTTGCCATTCTTGTTCTTACAGATTTTATTTAGTGGATGGCAAGCGAATAGTTAACATTCTGAAGGAGATAACACAACTTTTAGCAAAGCACTTACGGGGCTGAGCGGTTTTAACAGCTTTCAACTACTCGTAATTGAGACTGATGCTTTTATATTGTTACGTAGGAAGACGCAGACGAGAAGCTATATACAAGCATATTTAGAAACAAATACGCCGCACTTGGCGAACAGCCCACGCTATAGCCTCGAATCTTCATAGTCGTCGTCCTCACACTGCTCACCTCTTCGTCATCGTAAATACTGGTCCGTAGCACTACCCCCGGCGGCACAAGCGCCGTCCCGGAGCAACTAAAGGCCGGACTCGGAAGCGGTGTAGTAGGCCTTGAGCCTACTGACATGCACGGCATCACTGGATGCCAGAGTAGAGGGAGAAGTCAAACTGACAGGAGCAATTTCGTATGTCACTTGGCGCAGCACGCGGTAGGGCTCCGTGTATCGCGAAAGGAGCTTTTCGGAAAGTCCGACGTGACGTTCTTTCTGGGGTTTTACGTGCCAAAACCAGTTCTGATTATGAGGCACGTAGTAGTGGAGGGCTCCGGGTTAATTTTGACCACCTGAGGTTCTTTAACGTGCCCTACAACGCAAGCACACGGGCGTTTTTGCATTTCGCCTCCATAGAAATGCGGCCACCGCGGCCGCGATTCGATCCCGCGACCTCGTGCTCAACAGCGCAACGCCTTAGCTGACTGAGCTACCCCGGCGGGTTCCGACGTGACGAGAGGGCGACCACAGGAGCACGAGCGCACCAGGCGAAAACTGTATACGTCACGGTGGCGGGCGTTGTACAGACGCTGCACACTGGCTTGCGAGGCCGTCAGTCAAGCTGGCGGGCAAGCTGGCGTGCATGGTCGACGAAGGCGACGGCGTCACTGGCCTACTCGCTTGTTGAGGTCGCAGCAGGAGGAAGTGCAGTATCAAGGGGCAAGGTCGCTTCGCGATCGTACAGTAGATAAAATGAAGAAAATCGGCGGTATCCGGCCGAGAAGAATTACAAGCAAATGTGACGTAAGGAAGGACAATGTCCCAGTCGTGGTGGCCCTTGGAAACGTACATGGACAGCAAACCTGTGAGGGTATGGTTGAACCGCTCCGTCAGTCTATTGGTTTGAGGATGGTATGAGGTGGTCAGCTTGTGTTGAGTGGAGCAGGAACGCTCAATGTCGGCGATAACTTTCGACAGTAAGTGACGACCACGGTCAGTAAGCAGCTGCCTCGGGGCGCCAAGAAGCAAGATAACGTCACCCAAGAGAAAGTCTGCGACGTCAGTGGCGCAACTGGTTGGGAGAGGCCGCGTGATGGCGTATCGGGTGGCGTAATCAGTTGCAACGGTTACCCATTTGTTGCCAGAGGATGACGTGGGAAAGGTGCCGAGGAGGTCTAATCCAACACGAAACAACGGTTCCACAGGGACGGTGATCGGCTGGAGATGACCGGTAGGTAGCACATGAGGCGTTTTCCGACGCTGGCAGGGATCACAGGCAGCAACATAGCGTCGGACGGAACGAGCGAGACCGGGTCAATAAAAGCGACGGCGGACGGGGTCGTATACGTGCGAGTTATCCCAAGGTGTCCTGCAGTAGGTGCGTCATGGAGCTCAAAGAGCACAGTCCGTTGTTGATGTTTGGGCACGACAAGAAGATCAGGTCCGCCAGGGAGGTCGGTACAGAATGCCACCCTGGAGGACATATCGGCGAACGGAGGCGTCGGTAGGTGTAGAGTGGAGACGCGCGATGAGTGCTCGCAGCGATAGGTACTGCTAATCGGCGATGTTAGCGAAGGCAGACACAGATAAAATGTCGTTGGTGGTACTTCTGTTGGCGTCGGCAGGCTCGTCGACCGGGTAGCGAGACAGGCAATCAGCGTCCATGTGTAGACGGCCAGATTTGTAGATGACAGAATACGAATATTTTTGGAGGCGTAACGCCCAGCGACCAAGTCTTCCTGTAGGATCTTTCAGTGAGAACAACCAGCAAGCAAGATATGTTAAATAATTGTTCCGAAAAAATTAACTTCCATATAAAGCCTTAGACACCACCCTGATTGCCGGCGTCGTCTCCTATGGCCACCGACATGGAAACCACGGAGGCCGAGTCCGCTGCTTTTGCAAAATCTCAGAAACCATCGTGTCGAATTCAAACTAAGCATCAAATGGGTTTTAGCGTGTGCTTGCAGTAAAGAAACATATTTTTGCTGCAAGAAAGGAGTGCAACGTGTCCACCATGTAATTTCATTCATTCTATAGGTTCACATCTACAAACGGGCCGCAGTTGACACGACAAATAGATAGCCTTCAGAAATTCATATTCCTGCTTAGCACCCATACTACCACGGAGCACGACGCAAGTGGTTTCTCTGTTTTGTGGGAAGCAACCCAACGCTTTGAGGTGCATGCAGCCACGACCTTTCTCCCATGATTTTAAGCATACACACTAAAGCCATATGTAGGTGCGCCCGTCATTCACAGAGTTCAGATTTGTTATTTTTCTGGCAGGGGTTCCACCTGTGACGTTGTAGCTAGATAATATTTTACATTTTCGCCAGTGTGACGACGAGCAGACGTTTGTCCGCGGCGCGATTTTAATACATATCTGCTGCTTCTTATTACGCAAATCTTACACAGTTGTTACACGGCGCATTTTCGATCGCGATCGAGGCAGATCGGGATCCAATTTTTCGACGATTGAATCCCTTTCGCAGCTTGCACAGAGGGGCCAATCGCTATCGATAAATTTGGTCCCGATCGAGCTCGCTCGCGATCGAAAATGCACCGTGTGACACCACGGCTCCGGGCACAAGGCAGCGCTTTTCCACCCTGCCTAGAAATAAATGTTATGCTGGCGGTTTGCGGCTACGAACAGTGCCCAGCGATTGAAACGATGAGAGCGTGGCTGCCAGCACTTGCACCACCGGTGGGCGCTGGGGACACCGAGCTGATGAATTTCTGTATCGCACGATAACGAGAGTCTTTGTGATGCATTATTATTGCATTCGGCCCAACGTCGATCACCTACTGGTCACCAGCGGCGTAAAAAGCACCGGCCGCCATGTATCACTGCACGTGAGTGATCGTCAAACGTCGTCTGCTAGTCACCGAACATTTGCACTCCGTACACAAAGTCTTCGCGGAAGTGCTTGCACGTACATATGAGCTCGCTTCCTTACCCATTCGAAGCATTAGCAGTCATGCGACGCGCAGTTTCTTATCTTTGGGGTAAAAGGGAAAGCTCACGCCCTGTTCTTTCGCGTACGTAGCGCACTGCGAAGCAGTAAAGTATCATGCCGCCGGTAATGTTGAGCGCCCTTTCCCACCTTGCGCAGTGTGTCCGCGCACATAAAGTGAGTGCAAAACAACGCTGCTCTAAGGGGAACACGCCGGGAAATCGCGGTTAAAAAACTGTCAGCCCTTCCACTGGGGTGGAGATAGAAGACCAGCGAAGCTGTACTATGGTGGGAATTATGTATTTCCAATTATGACTATTAAGATGTGATGGTGTAATTGGTTATTTGAACTATTATATATATATATATGATCAGGCGGTTTTCATTTATTTAGTGAGCATAGGGCCCATGACCTTATAGTCGCTACGGTACACCGCCATAGGGTGTGCGGCAAAGGTTGGCACGTTCTTCATAAACACGTCACCAAGGCCGCGCGCGTTCGGTGCGAACGCGGGCAAAACGCCGCCGCCATCGACAACAGTTGTGCGCGTTGTTTGTGTGACCGCACACAAGCGCTGTCAAAACGCTGGCGTGAGCAAGCGCGCCAGCAGCAGCGGGCCTACGTTCATGCAGTCATCGCTTCAACGGAAACTGAGTGGCGAAAGCACAGCGCATACAAAGGTAGGAGCCGTGTTGCAGATCGCTTTCAAGATGCGGTGCGCGTGACTGCCCGGCGCAGCGCAAAGTACAAGTTGCTCGCAGAGCAGAAGCCGCAACCCCTCCCTCTCAGGCTGCCTTCCCGCTGTCCTCCTTTCACGTGGGAGATTCAGTCGCCAGTTCCCTGTCGCTCGTTCCGTTGTTCCTCGGAACGACAGGCACGCGGCCTCGCCATGGAGAGTCGTAAGGGCAGCTGATAAGAGCGCTAGCGCGATGTCTACGTGACGGAACGGCTAAACACCGTTGTCGACACTGTTAAGCCGGAACCGCATGGCGCGATTTCAGGCGCGATTGACGCGCGGATGGTGGGACACGCGTGTCATTCTGCCGCGTGCCCAGCAGGATCCATCACGAAATCGCGCTGTCGCGCGCTTCTACTCGGAGTAGAAAAAAAAAATGCCTCGTGCGGCGCGTCGCGTGCACGTCGGCCAATCAGAGTTCAGAGTGCAGTCACGTGGCATTTTGGTTTTTTGGTTTCGCCACCAGATGGCCCTGCTCTCCGCGAATCTCGGCGGAACCTCTTTGGCGGAACTTATTTATTTTTTTTCTCTCGGCAGAAGCAGAACTGACGCGCGCGTCGAAGGAAACACCTGCTACGCGTGTTCGTTCGCGCATCGTCTTCACCGAAAATGGACAAAGCAACCTTCAACGAGGTCCTAAATAGTAGCAATCGCCTCGTCTGCTCAGTAGTAAGCGGCCAACACTCGATTTTCTGCGTGAAGCTGAGCTTAAACAAGCAGCGGCCGCTTAGCATGCGGAAGGTACATAGCCGCAGTTTCGCACACAATTTTGCTGTTTGAAATGAAGCTTAATAAATTGACTTCGGAGAAATTGTATCTGTCTAATTATATGATTATGAAAAGGCATTTGATTCAGTAGAGATACCAGCAGTCATAGATGCATTGCGTAATCAAGGAGTACAGGAGGCATACGTGAATATCTTAGCAAACATCTACAAGGATTCCACAGCTACCTTGGTTCTCCACAAGAAAAGTAGAAAGATACCTATCAAGAAAGGGGTCAGGCAAGGAGACACAATCTCTCCAATGCTATTCACTGCATGCTTAGAAGAAGTATTCAAGCTCTTAGACTGGGAAGGCTTAGGAGTGAGGATCAACGGCGACTATCTCAGCAACCTTCGGTTTGCAGATGACATTGTCCTATTCAGCAACAATGGAGACGAATTACAACAAATGATTGAGGACCTTAATCGAGAAAGTGTAAGAATTGGGTTGAAGATGAATATGCAGAAGACAAAGATAATGTTCAATAGCCTGGCAAGGGAACAAGAATTCAGGATCGCCAGTCAGCCTCTAGAGTCTGTAAAGGAGTACGTTTATCTAGGACAATTACTCACAAGGGACCCTGATCACGAGAAAGAAATTTGCAGAAGAATAAAATTGGGTTGGAGTGCATACGGCAGGCATTACCAAATGCTGACTGGGAGCTTACCACTGTCGTTGAAAAGAAAAGTGTACAATCATTGCATTCTACCGGTGCTAACATATGGGGCAGAAACTTGGAGGTTAACAAAGAAGCTCGAGAACAAGTTAAGGACCGCACAAAGAGCGATGGAACGAAAAATCTTAGGACTAACGTTAAGAGACAGGAAGAGAGCGGTGTGGATCAGAGAACAAACGGGGATAGCCGATATTCTAGTTGACATTAAGCGGAAGAAATGGAGCTGGGCAGGCCATGTAATGCGTAGGATGGATAACCGGTGGACCATTAGGGTTACAGAATGGATACCAAGAGAAGGGAAGCGCAGTCGAGGTCGGCAGAAAACCAGATGGGATGATGAAGTTAGGAAATTTGCAGGCGCAAGTTGGAATACGCTAGCGCAAGACAGGGGTAATTGGAGATCGCAGGGAGAGGCCTTCGTCCTGCAGTGGACATTAAATATAGGCTAATGATGAATTATACGAAGGTTATTTTTATTGTAGTGTTGTGTAATTCTAAGGGCATTTCATATATGCGGTAACCGAGGCAATAGATGTCGTTGGGAGTTAAGTTGTCTGGCCGTCCGGAAAACGCAGCGCGAAAGCGCCGCTCCATTTTTAGGGGCGAAGCTCCTTAGGGTCGAGCCTTGTCCGCCGTCGCACCGTTGTAGCCACGCTAGTACTCGCCGCTCCCGCTAGAGCCGCAGCTGTGCTCTCTTTCTTTTAGGGTGTTCGTTCCCGACGCGCGCGCTCTATCTCATCCATAGCTAGTGGCGCTGCGGTGCACAAGGGCGTTCATTCCCGAAGCGCGCGCTCTCTCTCTCGCTCGTCCGTAGCTAGGGGCGCTGTGGTGCACAAGGGCGTTCATTCCCGACGCGCGCTCTTTCTATCTCTCTCTCGTCCGTAGCTAGGGGCGCTGCGGTGCACAAGAGCGTTCGTTCCTGACGCGCGCTCTCTTTCTCTCTCGTCCGTAGCTCTGGTTTACCCGAATGATCCCCCGGTGCTTCGCCCACTCATCATCATTCACGTCGTGGATATGCGGTGATTTTTTTTCTACATCCGTACGCGACCATGAAAGAGTGAGCCTGTAACAGCTTCGCTGTAAAACGCGGGGCTGTCGCTTGCTCTTTCGTCTTAGACTCTGAGAATCCCTGGCGGATCCTCGGGCGCAGGCGACCGTTCCGTCATGCGCTGACGCACCAGGGAGAGCAAGAGGACGCGGCTACCACGAAGGAGCTCCGGGAAGGAGAGGGAAGGCGCCGAGGAACAGGGCACGTAACCGAGTAGCGTGGATGGGCGGAAGGGGGTACTGTCGCCTCGCTGGCTTGTTTTTTATTCGGGCTATTCGCGCTTACAATTATCGTCGATGGTTTCTGCATAATTTCTGCATTGACTTTGTATGATGTTGTTAGAAAATGGTTCCAGGAGCGGTATTCTGCAAGAGTCTACCTAGTGGACTGTCCATTTCGGCTGTCGTTGATTGGCTGCTGCTTGACATGCAGGAAGGAGACTGGCTGGCACCTTCCTGCACGTTGCAAGCAGGAGCCAATCAGCGACAGCCGAAATGGACATTCCACTAGGTAGACTCTTGCAGAATACCGCCCCTGATGAATGAACTCATTATCCATGTAGTACCCAACCGGAAACAGTGTAGGGCATTACTAGCCAAATTTCTTTTTTTGTGTGTGTGACGAGCATCAAATCTTACCAACATGCAGTGTTTCAAAGCAAACAGCTTTTTTTGGCTTTGTCGCCCATTTCCATGGTCGGTGGTCGGAACCGGTTGGAATACAGACGCTAAGGGCGCTCGTGTTGCGGAATGCGATCGTCGGGGAACGCTAACGCACATAGCGGTTTTTAAATGCACGCGCTGTTCACCTATAGATACTACCGCCGGAAATGTGCTGGTTGAAGGCTCTTTTGTCTACAGAATTACGATACGAAGTAACAAGCGCTATTTAAGTTTTCTCACTTTCACAAATATATGGCGTCAAGTGCACCATTCCTTACATCAGGCGAATAGAAGCGAATGAACCTGCATAACAAATCATTCTGTCGCGGACTCCAATTAGTGATGCAGGTCCTTTTCTCGCTTTGATGTTTCAAACAGTACCGGAGCCTCCGAGAACCCAAATGAGGACAAGCCGCTTGTTTCAAAACACACACAAAACTTTTAATGCAACTAATGTAAAAAGAACCACATGAAATAAACACTCCATTAAAAAAATGACAGCAAGAGCCACACTCAGAGCTTGAGCGGTATCAACAAGACGCGAGTTCGGGCAAGCAGGAGTGTAAGCGCGCGGAACAGTTCGACGTGGATGGGCAGAGGCGAGGCGACGAAAGAAGTGGCGTTCGGTTCACCAAAATGTCGATGGAGTTGACCGATGAACGGGCAACCAGTGCGTAGCTGCAGCTCGGACAGGGGACGCGCAGACGGCACGTGCAGATGGAGGCGGCGTTCTGGCAACTGTGCGTAGACTGCTCTGCCTACGGGTGCACGAGTTCGGCCAGCAGTCCGCGATCGGTGCGAGTTTCGACGCCCGGGAACAAGTTGCCAGGAGGCCCCGGTCGGGTCAAGTCCTGGAGGCTCGGGTCCGGAAACCAACGCTTCAGCTCCCGGTCCGGTGGGCGACCTTCTCCTGGCGTCGCTTCCTGCAACTCCCCCCGTCTCTTCTGCCAGTGCGCCTCGCTTTTCTGCCGCTCTGGACAATGTATCTTTTTCTGATTGGCCCCTGGGAACACCGTGTTTTTTTTTTTTCGATTGCATCCTTTTCCTTTTATTTTGTCTTCTTGCGCCGCGGGTTCTCGTGCCTGGTGGTCTTCGATGTTGCCGTCTTTCACCTAGCACGGAATTCGCCTCGGCGCGCGGACACTTTGTCATTTTCTTTTCTTCTCCCAAATACTGCACTGTCTCGCGCACTACACATATCACACCGGGACACTCCCTGATTGCTCTCCCAGTGGCCGCACATGCACCGAACTGAGCGCTTCGTCGCCGCGGTGGATGCTCACACGCCCGCTACGACTTGATTACGTGGGACCTTTGCTCCCGCGACGTCTAGTTTGGTGAACCGCTACCCGGTTAGCCTAGAGCAGCGCGTATATACTCTATCGGTCTCGCGATCGGCCGTTGCTCGCAAGCCTTGATTGTCCTACTGAAGCGTATCTTACGTTGATAAACTCACGGTTGTTGGCCATCTGACTCCAGAGCCTGCACTGCGTCGTGTCGGAGATTTAACAAACCCTGCCATGGCACCCTTGGGTGCTGTGGCAGGGTCTGGCCACGGGTTTGGTACCAAACAGTGTTTGGCCACGGGTGCTGTGTTTCATAGACATCTTAGGATCTTCGTGCGGGTCGTCCGCGGGACTGCCTCCTACAGACGGCAGTTGCCGTATGCTGGCGTATACACGTGTAGCGTGACGAATCCGCCAATTAACCTTTAATTAAGAGGCCTCAGACGACGTGAGACAAGGACGTAGCTACCTCAAAGTGCCTCGGAAGAACCAACTTCGTTTGAAAAAAGAAAGCGCGGAGAAGCTTCCACTCCTTTTGTAGTTACGACACGTTGTGTTGCAGGAAGGCAAATACTCACCCGAATCCTCCGGCACCGAGCAGCTTTATGGAGCGGAAGTCTTTCATTTTTGGAATGTATGTCCAGAAGGGAGCAATCTCGGCCAGGTTGAGCTTCTCTGTTTTGGCTGCGATGGTGTCGCCGACGCCCATCCAGTCGGTCGGTGGCACGTCCGACACTTTCTCCAGTGACGTGGCCAGCTCGCCCACTATGACGATGAGCTTTCGAATGTTGTCGCCCAGCTCTTTGGCGATGTCCTGCGCCTTCTTGTAGGTCAGGTTGTGCAGCCCTGCATGTTACCCCGTCAAGTCTCGTCAGGTGCGTGAACTCGCCATGCACCTGGCAGCTAGGGTTGCTTGAAGACATCGAGTAACAGCGCTGAGACTGACGAAGCGCTTACCTTCAACCAATATTTCACTGAGAAATATATGCACAATTCGATTGATGGGCGCCGCCATCTCGGGCTGTTACATAAACAACTTGTTAGTTTTGTGAGAAGTCACGTAACATGGTCATGAAACGATGAACGCTTTTATATATACAACTGCTTTCATGCTTGCGAATCGACTGTAGTACCGTAAACTTCGTCGTTAAAGACAGAAAACACAAGCGTTATCAGCTCAATATGGCGGCGCACCTAAACGCTTCCGTAAAATGGTGTATAAATGGTGGCTTGAATAGGCAGGAGGGAGAGGAGGACATATCAACATTGTCAGGACCACGATGGAGAATGTAAAAAGACAGCGCATCTCAATGGCGCATTCATCCACGTGCAAGATACGCGAGTTGCTTCGTGAGGAGCGATATCGAAGGCATATCGACGCAAAAGGCATCATGTATTTCACGCTGGTCACCATGGCGCCTTTGTCAAACAATGCACGACAACACAACGGGAGCTATGCACGGCTGTAGCCAACACACCCCTTCATTACATTGGAGTGCTCTCTGAAGTGGTCATTAATACAGCGGCTATTGTGCTATTGTGCTATTCATGAATATTAGGTCATTTTTGTAATGGTTAATTAGTGTCATTAATGTCTCTATTGCTTTGTTTTTAAATGTTTTTGATGTATTTCAGAGTTTTATTTTACGCTTTGCTGTGACTGGCCACATGTGTGTTCCTTTTGTGTTGTCGCTCTCCGCTGCCTGGAATTTTGTTATTTTGTTTTGTTTTCCGGGTGATGGGACCAGTCAAGCTGTGAAATGCAGCTTTTTTTCCCATCACACCTAACCATGTCTATGTGTACTTTTATGTATCTCCCATGTGGTTAAATAAACTCAAACTCAACTAGCCATATGATTATGTGCAATGTTCGGCAACGGAGCCCTACAAGGGGACGCAGGACTTGTAAGAAAACGACTCCTGCAGACGTCACCTGTACGTGACTGCGATAACCTAATATATACATATCCAAGGCTGGATATAATACACAAGGTTAACCCTTGCCACCCGGAAATATGGAAGTGAGAAGTGAATAGGGCACAAGAAAGATGTGAAAGCGAGAGAGAGAGAAAAAAAATCACTGCATATCCACGGGGTGAATGATGATGAGTGGGCGAAGCTCCGGATGGAATCATCGGATCTCCCGCTTAAGGGGACGCTAGCACAAACGCGTTAGAAACGTGCAGTACTCTCTAGTAAGGGGGAGCGGCCACAGCGTCTTACGCAGCCATTTACACATGCCGGAACGTGCACCGCGTTTGCCGACGCCATCACATGACTGCTGAGAGAGTATACCCCCCCGTATTCATAAACGCTCCTCGACTGGCGCTGAGCCGTGCTCCCTCAAGGGCTGCAGAAGATAGCGCCAACCT
Source organism: Dermacentor silvarum (assembly GCF_013339745.2). Taxonomy (NCBI): domain Eukaryota; kingdom Metazoa; phylum Arthropoda; class Arachnida; order Ixodida; family Ixodidae; genus Dermacentor; species Dermacentor silvarum. The sequence continues at coordinate 2,206,659 of NC_051163.1, read as the reverse complement.
TTCCCTTTCCCTCAAGAACCACTTATCATCATCATCACTTGAACTTGACTTGCCACCGCCTTGGGCAGCGCGTTCGAAACGCGTTTAAGGTAAGGCGGAGAGGCCACAGCGTCTTACACCAGCTTCTTACACGGGCCGTAACGCGCTCGCACAAACGCGTTAGAAACGCGCTAGAAACGCGGCCTTTCGTTAATGTTGGGTATTTATTGCCATCGTGGTGCGAGTGTCTATGTGCGCTTCGTGGCGTAGTAGAGGAGGAACGCGCGCCGCGTCGAGTCAACACCGGCTCGCATCGGGCTCCGCAGTTTCACTAGTTTTCGATGGTATTTTCGCAAGAAAACGCCCGGAAGCGCTCTCACCAGTTGCCTAACGTTCTAAGGAACGTACGGACACCAACCGAGTGGAAATCCAATCACCAGGGACCCCAGGAGGATTCTTGGAAGTTTCGTCGCCACCGGTGAGCCGCGAACCCTAACCGGTAGCGGCAGCCGCTCGTCTCGCCGGCGGGGTTTCCCGCGTCGGCCCTTGGCCTAACCATGGTGAACGAAGCAACTACGATCGTCGAGCCCCTCCATGCAACCTCCGGAGGACCCGAAGAAGAGCGCATGGACCAAACAACCGAACCGGTGAGACAACAAACTCTATACCATAACACCGTGAGAGAAGATATTAACTGGCAATCAGTCCGAACGCAAAAGCAACGCAAGCAAGAAGCCCTGGAGAGGCGACGTGGTAGCGTAAAGCCCCAAGACCCTGCAACCCCCCCTAAGAACTCTTTAACAACGCGGAGAGTCCCCAGACCTCCACCTCTCCCGAAAAATGACTACAAGATAATCATTCGTCCAAATCAAGGACTACCATTAAGAAACGTGCTCACTCATACACTCGCACGAGCAATCATCGACGCGTGCCAGAACGAGTTCACGGATGACAAATTTATCCTGAGAATCAACCTGGGATCCAACATAGCCATCCTATCGACCCAGTATGAAGAGGTCGCCGAAAAAGCACGACACATCCACACCTTAACACTTAGCGGCCGAAGTCACGCAGTGCGCGCATACACCGCGCACGGAGAAGGCACCCTCAGGGGAGTGGTACATGGAATACCCTTGCACACAACCACCGAAACCCTCATGGCCCACCTCAGAGTGAGAACACAAGGGGTAGAAATCCTTACAGCCAGGATGATCGGCGCCACCCAAAGTGCAGCGCTGTCCTTCATTGGGCCCCTTCTACCACTTCTTCTTCTTTCTGGGGTTTTACGTGCCAAAACCAGTTCTGATTATGAGGCACGCCGTAGTGGAGGGCTCCGGATTAATTTTGACCACCTGGGGTTCTTTAGCGTGCACTACAACGCAAGCACACGGGCGTTTTCGCATTTCGCCTCCATCGAAATGCGGCCGCCGGGGCCGGGATTCGATCCCGCGACCTCCTTCTACCACGATTTGTGTACTACTACGGAGGTGAACTCCGCTGCTACCCATTTAGACCGACGCTCCAGGTCTGCAAGATATGCAGAGAAAAGGGCCACCGTACCGACGTGTGCCCAAACCCGGACAGACCCATCTGTAGACTGTGCGGACTGCTTGACCCAACCGACGGACACAAGTGTGAGATAAACTGCGCCTCGTGCGGGGAGGCTCACCCTACCGGCGACCACTCGTGCAAGCAGCGACTCAAACCGGTTCGACTCAGACCCGCACCATCGTCGGCCTCGATGAAGCCGAAAGCCCCACGATGGTTCGCCTCGGAAGACGAAGAAGATACCTACAGGGCGGACACTCGCGGCCGGCCGGACAATACCGAGCATCGATCCCGCTCTCGGTCACCGAGCCGCGAGCACCAGGCACCACCGACACCCAAAAGGAACCCATCGGCACCAGCCAAGAAGCAGAAGCCATCACACGAGGTAAGCTGGGCGGAAGTAGTGTCTCCCAAGCAACGGAACATATCCACACCGATCACACAAAATCCGGAATACCAGAGAGTCATTGAGGAAAATAGGCAGCAAAAACAGCATCTAACCAACTACGAGCTCAAAATCGAAACTTTGATGAAACGAGTGGCTATGCTCGAATCGGCACAGGCTGGGATTCGCGAAAAATTGCCACAATCGCAATTGCCGCAGCTAAGCACTCTCACCGCGCATCCACCACTGCAAGCACAAATTTCCCCCACCTCTCAAGCATCAACACCAAAGCAGCGCCAGGCGCCCACGCCGTCAGACAGCAACCTGGTAACCCAGCACCAATTACAACATGTACTACAACAATCACAAGAACAAATAGTACAACAGATACAGCAACAATTTCAGCAGTTTTTTGCTGAATTCCAAGAATTAAAGAAATATGTTAGCGAGTCCCTAACCAAGGAACCCAAACGTAAACGGAAAAATAGTAAAATACGCTCTCAAACAGAGGATGCTGAACGCATGCTGAACTCCGACACAGACAGCACAATAGCGTCTAAGTCTCATCATGGCCCGTAAAACCCAAATGGAAGGTGAAAGTATCACGATCTGGTCCTGGAACTGCAGGAGCATTAAAAGCAAACTGGCATCTCTCTCGCTATACGTAAAGGTGGCTCTAGTCCCCCCTGACATTATCTGCCTGCAAGAGGCGGGAGAGCAACCAAAACCAATTACGGGATATAAAGTACACTACGACCCTAATCACTCTAGAGTGGCCACGCTCGTTCGCAAAGATCTGGCAACAACCCTAACAGTACTTCCCGGTGAGGAAATCCCACATCTCATCATCACAATATGGCCCGTAAAGAAGGGGAGGCCAAAACAGGTCATATGCACCGTATACAGTCCCCCCCGCGACAAGAAGGCTGACTTCGCGTCCCTATTCCGGCACCTACAGGGAATGCTGGAACATCGCGATCGCCTATTCATAACCGGAGATTTCAATGCAAAGCACAACACGTGGGGCTACCCAAAAGCAGACGCCAAGGGCACTAAGCTCCTTGAAACCATAGAACGCCACGGCTACACACTAATTACTCTACCAGGTACGCCTACAAGAATAGGAAACAGCGCGAGCAGGGACACGACCCCTGATCTCACCATAACCAACAATACCGTAGGAACAAGCTGGAGGGTCCTAAACGACTCGCTGGGTAGCGATCACTACATTATCGAAATCACCAGCGCCTCGGCCAAACTGCGCCGACCCCTAGGGAAGGCCAAAATTACAAACTGGCCTAAGTTCAGGGAGAGGCAACAGTCCGACTTAGATATAAATCCAACCGTACCAGAATATCAAGGCCGCGATGCCACGATCAAGGAGTGGGCCCTGCGCATCAAAGAATTATATGACGCCAACACCAAAGTCTACCAAACCGATACCGACACGCCAGCAATCGACAACCATCTAATACACTTATGGGAAGCATGCAGAGGTCTCACCAAAAGATGGCGCAAACAGAAACTAAACCGGAAACTTAGACTTCGGATTGCAAACATCACTATGAAGGCCAGCAAGTATGCTCTGAAGGTAGAAAGGGACAATTGGAGCACGTTCTGTGATTCGCTTAAATGCACGCTCAGCACCAAAAAGACGTGGAACATACTCCGCAGCATCCTCGATCCTTCAAGTACAAAAACAGAAACAAACACAACCATACAAAAACTTGTTGGCGAATATCCGGGAACCCAGGACCAACTCATACAGGAACTCCAGCAAAGATACACGGGAATCCGGACCGGGCATCCGAAGCCATACCCTCATTATAAGGGACCTCCGAACGAGAGGCTCGATGCACCCATCACGTATGCAGAGGTATACGCGGCAGCACAGAGCTTCAAGAAAAACACGGCACCGGGCCCCGACGGGATCACCAACGCCATCTTGAGGAACCTAAGCGATGAAACCCTCCGAGCCTTTACACAGCAGCTGAACGAAGAAATATGGACACCGGGGGGAACATTACCCGAGGAATGGACTACCGCTCAGATAGTCCTTATACCCAAACCGGGCAAACCACGCAGGCTCGATCAACTACGACCAATCTCGCTAACGTCCTGCCTGGGCAAACTCTTTGAACGAATCGTACTCACTCGAATTGAACAACACATGGAGGAACATGAACTACACCCAAATTCCATGTATGGATTCCGGAAAGGGATGTCGGCACAGGACGTCTTCCTCCTCCTGAAAGAAGAAGTACTCAACCCACAACCGGGCAGCAACAACAACATACTTCTATCCCTCGACGTCGAAAAAGCTTTTGATAACATAGCCCACGAGACCATCCTAGATGGTCTTGCCGCCATTGGATGCGGGGAGCGAGTATATCAATATACCGTCGCCTTTCTCAGTCACCGCAAAGCCCGCATCGGCATAGCAGGCATAAAATCAGACATGTATGATCTGCCACAGAAGGGTACTCCGCAAGGATCTATAATATCTCCTTTCCTCTTCAACATCGGGCTTAGGAAACTTGCACTACAACTTGAAAACATCCCAGAACTCGGATGTGCCTTCTATGCCGACGATATCACCCTATGGGCCACCAAGGGCTCATACGGTGACAGAGAGAACACTTTACTTACTGCTATCGAACACATCGAGTCATATCTAACAGCAGCAGGAATGAGATGTGGCCCACAGAAGTCGGAGTACCTACAAATCCGGCCCAAGCAAGCTAAGAAACATCGAGCACCGGCGATACATCTCGAGATTGCAGGGCAACCTATAAAGCGAGTCCCGACAACACGCTTACTGGGTATGCACATCCAGGAAAACAATGGCATAAATGAAGCCTCAGACAAATTAAATCACGTGGTAAGAAGCATCGCATCACTCATCGCCAGGGTAGCGCGCAGCAAAAATGGCTTCACAGAGGACGAAACCATAAGATTGGTACAAGCCCTTGTAATCAGCCGTGTCACGTACGCACTCCCGTATCAAGTTAAGCGCAAGACTGAGACCGAGCGCATGGACACTCTTATAAGAACGGCGTACAAGACGGCTTTACAGCTACCGTCAGGCACAAGCACAAAGAAATTACTAGCGCTAGGGGTATACAACACCTTCGAGGAGCTGGCAAACGCCGCACTCATAGCGCAGAGGGAGCGCCTCAACAAGACGAAACAGGGAAGGCACCTTCTTCAACGCCTAGGGTACCCGCTAACACCCCAGTACTGCGAAGAAAAGACACAACTCCTCCCTAACCAAATTAGAGAAAACATTATTGTAGACCCTATGCCCAAGAACATGCACCCAATTCACAATCAAGGCAGGAGAGCAGCGCGTGCCCGCATGTTGCACAAACGCTGTTTCAGAGACCCAGATGTATACTACACAGACGCTAGCCCGTATCCCTCGTCGCCACGACGCGAGACGAAATACACGATCACCGCTGTCAATCAGGGGAACCTCGTTTCCTCTGCCTCCATCCGCGCCACATGCAGCGCAGCAGCAGAAGCAGCAGCGATCGCTCTCGCACTTCGTGACGCCGAGAGCAAGCAAAGAAACGCTCGCGTCCACTCACAAGCAGCGTGTCGTTTATATCTGAATGGAACACTCCCTATACAAGCCATTCGAATCCTGGGCCGCTCACTAGAGGGGATTCACGGGATCGTCTGGTGCCCCGGGCACGAAGGCCTGCGGGGCAACGAAGAGGCGGACTGTGCAGCTCGAGGTCTCACTAGCCGAGCGGCAGACCACACCGTCCTTCAGCCCCCGACAGACCGAGTAGCGACCCATGAGTTAACCACGAGTCAACAAATACTGGAGGACCAACGTCTTGCAAGAAGACAATACGCTCCCCCGCACAAAGCTCTCAATAGACTCCAAACTAGGGACTGGCGCCGCCTGCAAACAAACACATACCCACACTTGTCCCGACTACACGCCATCTCCCCAGACAAATATACGTCCCGGAAATGTCCCTGGTGTAGAACACACACAGCGACACTCGCGCACATAACACACCAATGCACAGACAGACCGGACGAGGCAATCTCGCCACGAGTCACATCACACACGCTCACTACGTGGTCTTGGGAGGCAAGACTCTCCGAACTGGACCTGGGAAGCCAACTGGCGACCCTCGACCAGGCCCGGCGAGCCGCGATTGCCAGTGGAGCCCTGTCAGAGGGAACCACCCAGGAATAAACCGCGCATAGCTTACTATATTAATAAAGTTTCTCCTCCTCCTCCTCCTCGTGGCGTAGTGGGCTAACGCCGCGCGCTCGGCAGCGAGGGGTCCCTGGTTCGATTCCGCGCTACGGACACAACTTCGGATTTCTTTTTCACATTTTTCTCAGACTGGTTACACACTACTACTACTACGACGGGGACGGAACGGGTGCCGCTATAAGGAGCTTCGCTCCTAAAAGAGCGTAGAAGTGAAGACAGGAAAAGGTGACTGCCGATTTCCCCCGGGTTGGCCAGTCCGAGGGTGTCGTCTACGTGAAGCGGAGGCCAAAGGGGTGTGTTGCCTCAGCCGAGAAGCCCTAAAGGTCCAAACACCCAGCTTTGACTCAACCCCCCGGATCCCCTTTTCCCTGGACAAGGCTAAGCCGCACAGGGCTACACGCGGGAGACGCCGACCCCCGTATACTCGCGTCCGTGGTGTAGCAAAATCAGTGTTGTACGGAACGGCGTAACGGCGTTCCTGGAGCTAGTTCAATTTGGGAGGAACGGAGGAACGCCACCGTTCCGTTAAGGGTCGGTGTAACTGTAACGGTAACTCGTTAGGCTTACGAAGGAACGGCAGAGGGAATGGCAGAGGGAACGGCGTTCCTTCTGTAAACGTTCCACGGCATTGAACAGACGCACGCATGTACGCAGCACATCATGCAGGGTGGATGGGCGACCGCGTGAAGCGTAGAGAACTACCGCTTGCCAGTCACGTGACTATGGTTCATTTTTAAGGTGAAAGCCCTATATGTCTCGTTTTGAGATGACCTTGAAAAAGTGGAGCCAGACTCGGACAAAAGCTCAGCAAAAATATGTACAAGAATCAATAACTCAATGAGATCATTACAAACCTCATAACATTATGTAACAATCGATAGGCAATTACATGAGGAATACAAGATATAGATAAATGATCATGATAGTCATTAAATTAGTTATGATAATGAGCATGACAAAGCGGGAAAATGGGTCGATCGACAAAGCCGAAAAGTGGCCAAGAACCGAGAATTATTGGAAGTAATGGGTATAAGTATGGTTATGATGGTAATCATAATAAGAAATGGGTATACAAACAGGTGAATAAGGTGAATTAGGCGTGAATTGATGGTGAATTAAAGGGGTTTAGTTGGCTGATAGGAGTCAAACGAAAGGTAATGATGAGATACAGTGTGCTAAGATAACGAAGAGTAATTGAGAGTGAATTAAGAGTGAATGAAGACGAATAAAGTGATAACAGGGTAAATCAAGAGTGTGAAAAATGTAAATTTGGAGTAATAGAGCCAACCAAGTGTGATGGAAGTAAAACCGAGATGGGGGGGGGGGGGGGGGGATAGAGTGAATGAAGGTGAACCAAGCAGCGATAGGGGGTTAATAAAGAGTGAATCAAGTGCGAATTAAGAGTGAATCAAGGGGCTATGAAGTGGGGGTGTGATTTCCAAAAAATGTCACAGTTTCGCCCTAAGGGCGAAGCAATGAATGCGATAGCAACACAGCAATGTCATACGAAGTAAGGTGAGCGGCTTTGGTAGCAACAACACGCAGAACTCATGTCGACGCCATCGGCGTTTTGCCCGCGTTAGCTCAAAATGCGTGCGGCGTTGGTGACTGTTGCTGGAGCCTCTGATATAAATAGGCACTTGGTGCCGCAGCTAAACGTCGCCTCCCTTCCCTCCCCCTCCCCCACGGCCTCTCGCGCGTCTGAAGAAGGCGCGTTTGCTCTACATATATGGTGATTGTAAAGGAGAAAAGAGACGCCTACTTCTGCAGCCCTTAAGCGAGCACGGCGCAGAACGCGCGTTTGTTCTCCGCCGTGCGTTCACTCCCCGTGAAAGACGCGCCCCTCGCGCCCTTTCACTCGCACATACAGCGTTCGTGGCGCTGAGCCGTGCTCCCTCAAGGGCTGCAGAAGATAGCGCCAACCTTTCCCTTTCCCTCAAGAACCACTTATCATCGGCGACGATTTCATCTCCGAATGACGTCATACGGAACCTCACGGCGACGGCGACGCCGACGGCAGAAATCTGCTTTTGAGTGTCCATATAATTGCTATCGCAATAAAAATATGTGAGATCTGAGGGTCCAAGTCATAGTGACTCAGCAAAAAAAAAAGCTGATCACGGTTCGAGTTTGGTGAATCGTAGGAAGGGTGACTTGCAAAAATACACGACGACTTGCAAAAATGATTGTATATTGTGGTTTTAGAGTGATGATGACTCAGCAAAAATGTGCAGAGTTACGGTACGAGTTTGTTGAATAAAGGATGTCTTGCAAAAATGACTGCATAATATGGATCAGAGTGACGATGATTCAACAAAAATAAGTGCCGTGTCAATGTCCGCGTTTGGTGAAATAATGATTATTTACAAAATTGACTTTGCAAAATATGGGTTCGGAGTGAAAATGACTCGGCAGAAAAGTGGTCGTAGTGTCATTGAGTTAGCAGAGCTCGGGCTTTGCCCTTCAAGTCGTCCGAGTTGTAGCATAAGGGGCCTCTAGTAATCTTTAGTGAGTTCTCCGTCATATTTTTATTGCGATAGCAATTATATCGACACTCTAGGCGCATTTGTGCGGTCGGCATCTCCGTCACCGTGAAGTTCCGTATGAAGTCCACGGGCGATAAAATCGTCACTGCGCTGTATGCTGTATGTACGAGTGAAAGCTTGCGAGGGCGAGCCGGCGACGCAAAGGAGGGAAGCGGAAAGGAAGCGCGCCGTCTTCCAGTCACGCGCAACACTCCGGAGGGAGGGTAGTGAGGGGGGGGGGGGGGGGGGGGACGTTTTACTCTGTTAGGGTGCCTCGATGCCCAGCGCCGCCGTCCAGGGTGGAGACAACCCCGCTGGCGCCGCCATATTGTGTCACACGAGCTGAGACTCAGCTACGCTTGCGTTGATAAAGTGTTACTCGCGGCGCGCTTCCAAGTGCTTTGCCTTGATGAGGATTTTTTTTATCGGTGTCCCACCTGCATATCTTTATAACCAATAGCCGTTAACTCGTCGAAGGTCGAAGACGTAAATGTATGGCGCCGGGAACATTCCCCAAGTTGCCTAATTCAATCACATTAATATGTCGTGTGTATGTTTAAAATACGCACTATTTTTTTTTGCGCTTCGATGCTTGGTATATAAGGTTTGCGACCCCCTGTGTGTGGAAGTTTTTCTTTTTCGCTGTTGTATTTTGGTTTACACGTCACACCTCCTTTACCGTAGCCAGCCACTCGCGCACGGCGGTTAGTTTCCCTTTCGTTGCGCGTGCTCTTCGCGTTCGTTGCAATTATTTGACGATATCTACGCGCAATTTTTGCTTTTTTTGCCCACAACACTGTGTGCTGACAGGATTAAGCTGGTGTAAAAATAACTGCGATGTGAAAATTAGGTTTAGTTAGTGCTGTAGAGAAAAATGTAACGTAACTTGTCTGTGTCAATCTTGCGTAGTACACACAAGAAATCAAACGATGCACAAAATACATTTACTTATAATGTCTAGTACAATCAATCATGAAAGAGATATGTACATGAAAAATTATATGTACTGTGTGGCACCTGAAGGTTATGTTGAAAGACGAGATAAAAAAATTAATTCGCAAGGTAGGCTCGACACACAATTCGGGATAGTGAGAGTTTTTTTGTTTTTTTTTTGATTTTTTTATTCATTACATGGGGGGGGGGGGTTCAAGTGAGTACATCAACCTTATTACACACAATATAAATCGAAAACAAGAATGCAAACAAGAAAACGCAACCGCGGGTAATATTAATCAAGATATCCAGCCAGAATACATACATCAGCTACCATCGAATACGTCGCATCAGCCAAACACATCGATGGCGAGTACAGAACATTTCATAAATAACCATTAGAACACTGATAACTACATTGAAAAAATAAACAACACTGCATACATATCACGTACAAAAACCGTAAATGAAACTAAGACAGTCAAATACAGATTAGCAATGTTTTTCACTTCGAAAATATAGTCCATGATGATGTAGGGCTGTTGACTTTAACAGACGGCGCCCATCCTGTCGATTTCCCTCGTACTGGTCCTCTTCAAAGTGTTTCTAAGTACAGGTAAAACAACAAAAGTGATTATTGATATGAAAAGTTGCCTTGTAAATACAGAGAACTGTGAGAACTGAGAACTGAGAACAGAGAGTGCTTAAAAATAAATTTTAGCAGAAGCAATGCTGTATTACCTCGCTTCACACGTTTCGAAGAAATGCACAGGCTACAACAGACACCATGCCAGAAAGCGCCGAAACATTTTGGTCCCATGATGCCCCTTAACTCTACTACACCTGGGCATACCGTGCACAGGCATTTAAAGACCGTCACAGTACCCACTACGATCGGGAATGAGCACGAATTACCATCGGCTTACGATCACCACGCTACAAATATGTACAAGTCTAAAAAATCAGCTATGTAACGTAACACCCTGAGGTCCGCAAGATATCTCCCGAGAAATCAGAGAAAATCACAATGTTTCGCTTACCACGTACAAAACAGCCGCTCTCCCCGGCCGAAGCACTGCGTTCTTTAGTCCCAAATAACCAGTACCGAAAAAAAAAAAAAAAAAAAAAAAAACAAGAGACACACACGATGTGTGCTTCCCGTGAAAAAGGAAAATAGGTGGCTTACGTGACGATTCGTAGCTAATGTAAGACTACTTCGCGGCTAAGCATCTTCGTCAATCCTTAAAATAAGGGTACAGACTGCGCCCATCAAAACGAAAAAAGCCTATGCGACGCGCGCTCGCAAACCATACGCTACTCAGACAGCATCGGTGCAGTGCTTACTTAGTTCGTGAGCGAACGTAGGTACGTGAGCGAGGATCAGAGAATACTTTCTTATTTAAATGAAAAACACGGTGCGGTAGTCTAAACATTCTTGACACTTACCTCGCAAATGCAGGAGTTATCCGTTGCCTTCCAGTGATCGCGCTTTACTTGGGCTTCCCATCTCTTCCGTCACTCTGGGTCCCGGGGGAAGCGAAAACAACGCAGTCCTTTACGCGTCGATCCGGCGCACTTGGGAACACAACAGCCCGTCATGTCGACACGATGCACTTGATAGCTTGTCAGTCATGCGGCTGAACACTGTCTAGCAAGTAGAAGCGTCCGCGAAGCATCCGCGCGCACTGTGCCTCGAACTCAGCACCGGCACCAAGCAATCGCAACGGCTCGGTGTGACACAATATGGCGTCGCAGCGAGAAAGCGGCGGCGCGGGGGCGGTCAAAGGTTGGCACCACCCTGAACGGCGGCGCTGGCATCGAGGCACCCTATACTCTGTGCGAACCGAGCGCCGCCTCGCCGCAAGGCTCCGCAAGGCGCCGGAGGGAGGGTAGGAATGGGGGATGGGAAAGCCGTGTGCGGCGGGGACTGAGTCCACTCTGCGCTGTGCTTTAGTGGCTTAGTTCGCGTTGATGCGAGCGGCCGCAACTTAGAGAAGGGAAACTGTACCTTCCACAGTGCAACGGAAATGAGAGTAGCGGCCGCTACGATAGCGGTTCGTGGTGCCCGTCGCGCTGCTCGCTCGCTGATTTTGAGCGTTTTGTGGCCGCTTTTGGGGCGGTATTCGTGTGTTCAGTGCTCTAAGATGACTACAGATATCTTTATTATGTCGCCAGGTGACCGAGACGCCTCAACTGGTAATAAAACACATCAAGCAAGTAAGCTTACATTGTATATTTCAATGGTGAATGAATCAGTACATGCTCACAATTTTCGTACAGTTCAGGTGGACTTAATGTTGTCCGTCACTAAGTTTGCAACATAAAGAAACACAGCCATCTATTTAATGGAGTCCAAAGCTGAAATTGAGCAAAGTTTTATCATTGTGTTCGGCGTGCCGTTAAAGCAGGGTGGACGAAGCTTCAGACAACGATATTTATGCTGGGCTACCCTCGCACTTGTATTGCGTACAGTGCTGCTTGACGTGTTTCATACTGTATGTATATTGTCTGCGTTCGACGATTTCAGCTAGATTAACGAAAAAAAATGCTCGGAAAAGATGTACTGTCAGCAAAATAAGCTCGAGTTGCAATGTCCCATTGTTTTCATGACACATCGGCGAGAGGCATGAAGTGTAGGGGTGGGGAAAAAGCGTTATGCTGAATTTTACATCACATATTGTCTGCTCTTGATATTTCTGCTGCACATTTAATGTTCAGGTGCGGTAGTAAAGGCTTTGGCACAAGTGGAGTACTCGTATGAAAGCAAGGAACATTATGAAGATAACAGTGCTTACAAGAACTTCTGCAAATATTGTGTAAATAAACAAGGACACTAAATAAACATATAAGCAAGCCTAATTAATGTTGAAAAATGTCTTATGTTGAAAAATAATCTCGGTTAATGTATTCAAACAAGGAAAACAGGTTGCAAAAGGTTGATAAACACTTCAATTGAGTCACAGAGGTGAGCAAGGGAAGCTTCAGCCTGAAGCTAACGTTTCAACAAGGACACATATTTGTGAGGGCCGAGACGAAGACAAGTTCTGACACTGAAGCTTCCCTTGCTCGTCTGCTGTTCATTTGCTGAATGTTAAGCCGAACTTACTCTGTGAGTATATTTCAAAATCGTTTTGGGAGCACACTGTGCTCAAGTTTGTCATCTGCTGTTTGAAGAGAAATTTCGAAAAATTGGTTTTAGTAATTTCTCAAGTTTGTGAAGTGTGAAATAGGCCGGTTGTGTGAGCTTGCCTTTTCTAGCTATCTCTTACGGTGTAGGGCTAGCCTAGTTGTTGATTTCGTGTAAACTGCACCTGAGCCTTTTGTATTAAACAACTGTAAAATAATGCACGTATCCAGATATAATTCTAATCTAGCACTTCCCATGCTAACAACGTTCCCCAAGATTTTGACGTCAAATAAATATCTTGGTGTATGCATTACAAATAACTTAAATTGGATCATTAATATAGAGTACCTCATTAACAATGCTAATCACGCGATGTTCCAAAGCACCGTCTACTTTAAAACTACAATTTTACAAGACTCTAATACGCTCGAAAATTGAATATGCATCTGCAATAAGGGATCCCAGTCTTGTCAATCTTAGTACTTCACTTGAACTAGTGCAAATTAACTCTACTCGTTTCATTCTTTCTAATTATGACCGTACCGCGAGTATATGAAAGCTCACCTGGCACTCATTCCCCTCGCTAATCGCCGCAATGTCGCCCGTCTTTTGCTATTTCAAAATCTTCCGTCGCACCACACTTCATGACGACTTCATACTGCGGCCTCAGTACATTTCAAACCGCGCGTCGATCATCGCAGTAAGGTAGAAATTGGTTCATGTTAAATGAAGTCTTTCTTTCAATCTTTCATCCCCCATACATCTCAGGAATGGAACCACCACGTATCGTAGCCATCACAGATAACAAACTTTTTTTGCAAAACATTAGCTAACATTGTATATTCAGGAGAATCATCACGTTACCAGAACTCACTGCACTTGTTTGTTTTACTCTACTATTTTGTAACCACTCCCTCTTTAATGCCAAGTGGCCCTGAGCATACTTTAAACAAAAAATAATGAAATGAAGAGCGACTGCCAGAGTTTCAGTCAACATGAAGTATCATTTCCTTCAAATTGCATAGCGCTTTTGATCGTTTTAAAATTCTTAGCATTTTCATGTAACAAATTATCATTGCGAGGGAGCATGTAATACTTGGTGATAATGCCCGTCAAGCTGATTTGCAAAGAACAGATGACAGACTTTGTGCATTAGCAAGTAGGAGCTTGCTTCAATGTTTCCATTCTGGTCGTTATGGCTACAATGACTAGAAAAGAAACAAGTTCGGACTCAACATGTTACTTCTCCGATTGTCATAAAACGCCCTTAAAAGCTAGTAAGCTTGTATGCCAAATTTTAGCATTCCCGCTCAGTACGATACAAAACTATAGACTGCTGCTTTCCTGATAGGGCTCACACCCCTCTATCTGGTAAAGTTGCGAACATATCATGGTGAGGCATGTAGTTCAAGAGAACCTGTTGTCTTTATGGTGACCGGTGAGCTTCTTATGGCTTGGGTGTGGGCCGCTTGCAGACCAATAACCTCTTTGTTGTCCGTCTTCCTGAAAAGAGAAACGATGAAGCCATAACAGACATACAAGCAAAAAAATGATGAAACAAAAGTTAGTTCAATAAACAAGCAAATTACAGTTCTGGTTGAAGTGTTCAGAAACATACCTTGTGAGGATTCTGGCCCTTGATGTTACTTCCAGTAGTGACACATTCACTGTTTACTTGTACATCCAGAGACAATAGAGTCCAAAGGTATGAACAAATATGAGCGGTGTCATTGAGGCTGGAGTCGAATGAAAAAAAGAACGTCAATTACAATATTATGGAAGGGTAGGTGAGTTAGTGATTCATCTCGGACTAAGAACAGTGCATAATACGCTTCATGACAGAAAAGCAAACACACCGAACACTGTTTTACGTTTGCATTTCCTTTAATGGTGCCCTTGTGTGAGCTGTGCTTAATCAAGCCTCGATTAGGTGACAATTGTTTCTGCCAGATACTAGTAAAAAACAGTCATTTTATTATTTCTCAAATGCAATTAATCTATCATCGGAAGTACATTTGCCTCTAATGTGCAGTGAACTTATTGAGGTGTATCATTTATGCAGAAACAGCCAAAACTATTTATTATTTATGCTGTACTCCATGTTAGCAATTTTAGCAACTTGGCAAAATAGCAAGAGCCTCGTTTGAATTGTTTTTGAAGAGCAGTAACTTTTTAATTATAACTATTTTCCACTTTTAAGAAAGGACTACAGGAATCTGTTTCATCCGCCTCGTATGCTAAGAAATTCTAAGTTGAAAATGCGAAACACTGCTTTTTTTACTCACCGGCGCACACGCCCAGGGGCTGCAACGTTAATTCGCTTTCGTGGTTAGTCTTCAAGCAGACTGTGCTCGGTTCCAGCGATGAATTTTCGCGCTGGCTAGCACATTTTTTTTTCAAGCAACACGTCATTACGCGGCGAGACGCGGCAGATCAATAGCGGCGAAAGCCGTGCATGCAGCCGTTATGCCAGTGAAATGTCGCAGCTGATACCATCTTTAAACAAGTTCGCTTGGTGGCAGCTATCGAATGTTGGACGCATAAACCGGCTGAAATATTATTGATATCTAATTGAAAACAAACCTGCGTGATGCTGCTCACCTCAAAGGAAACGACCAGCCCGTTCGCAAATATTACCGCCGTACAATTTGAATCGACAAACGGCACGGACTGCAATCGATACCAGTAGGCTGCTGCTTATGACATGTCAGTGAGCTCTCAAAACCTTTATTCAAGTAATTAAGCACGGACTTTTATAACAGAAGTCCAATAAAGACAATGGACTGCTTATTTTGTAAAACATGACACGTTAATTATATATGTTTGCCGGCTAGCTATTATATGTACATTTATAGACCAAATATTTAGCCGCGTTGAGCTCCCCTAGCAGAAAAAAAAAAAAAAACAAATTAAAGTATGCGACCAAATTACAGTAGCTCCACTTGCGCGCTTCCTTCATGCTGGAACGCGCCGTGGTTGATTTTTCACCCTCTGTGGCAATTTGGTGAACTCGAGAGTATGCGAGGCCTGGGTCAACTCGCTCGCTGCTGTTTTCGCGCTTACTCACTCTAGCGTTTGGACAGCGAGTTTCCGCGGTCATCGAGTGAGATGCGTTCATGCTTGCTTGCGCGCGCCTGACACCATGCTTGTTTCTTTAGTTAGTATGCCCATGTTTGCAAGTTTGTACGGTCGATAAAACTAGTATACTTACTTCCTATAGCACTTCACTGGTTTGCTATCGCAATCGATGCTTCGCCTTTCGGGCGAAACTGCGGCATTTTTTTTCTGGAGGACGATGTACTTGGACGTCGCTGAAACATGCGCGGACAAATATAGGCACGCGACTATTGCAAGCTGCTTCCACGGAGGCCGGTTCGCACACTTTCCGGTGAACACTGATATTTTTTTGAGAACGCTTACGAACACTAGCTTTCGCCACTGGGGCTTTACCGCAACCAATGGACGACTGCCGTGAAACAGACATGAGTGAAAAAAAAAACGAGTCAGAGTATGATCGGCATTCTACATAGTAGAATAGAGCTAGAGCAGAACAACAGCCTGCACCAACAACAAGCATTAGAGCTTAGGACGTGAACCGTCCACCAGCATTCCTGTAGGTCGTGGTTTGAAACTAATACCGTATTCTTATGACGGTTGTTCATTCCCAAATTCTAAATGGCTGAGTTTCTGCGAGTGCGCCTATGACCAAAAAATTACCGAAGACGCTTTGGAACTTCTAAAGTGTGCTTGGCGAAAGCCATATGGTCAACCCACTGCATATACCATGTTGTACATGGTATATGTACCCTCTTGTAGGCGTGTGCCACTTGTGCTAGATGGGCCTGGTTGCGACAACCACTGCAGCCGCTTTCGTTCCGCCTCCCTGGCTTTTCTGTTCTGTGACATGGCCAGTCGCTGCCGCCGTCTTCGCTCCAATTCATTTGCTTTGGTGTTCAGCGATATCGCCTGTCGCTGCTGCCGCTTTCGTTCTGCTTCCCTGCCTTTGGTACCCGGCGATCTAATCAGTCACTGTTGGCGTTTCCGTTCTGCCTCCCTTGCTTTCGCATCTGGTGACATGTTCAGTCGTCGCATGCGCATTCGCTCCTTGTTCTTCTGGCGTTTGGTGTTGGGGGAATCCGGTGTCCGCTGCCGCTTCCCCGAACCGCTTGGCGCGGAATCACTGGGTCGCTTCGGAGCCATGCGTCTCACTCACTCGACTGCAACGAGACGTCTGGCGAAGGAGCGGTGGTGCAGCTGCCACCGCCGACGCGCGCGCGCTCGTTCTACTGCTACTGTGTGACATCACGGTTGCTATGCACAGCTGCGCCCCCCACCAGCGTGCCGGTTCCTAAGGAGGGGAGGAGGTTGCGCAGCTACGTGGAGAGGAGGCCACAGTTGGCACGATTCTAGCGCACGGACGGACGCGACCGTGAGCATGAGTCATTAAAGGCTTTCGCCTTAAAACAGCTGGCGACAAGATTGCGACAAGATTATGAATGAGTTTGTATGTACCTATCTCTGAGGCATAGCGAAAACCTGACATGAGCTGAAAGAAAGTGGACGGCTGAGTGGAGTCTCAGCGCTCGTCGCTTGCCTACGCCCTCGAACCGTCTCAAAAGCTGGCGTGGACCCATCGCGGCAGCTCAGTGGTTATGGCGTTGCACGCTCGAGGTCTCGGGTTCGATCCCAGCCAAGGCGGCCGCAAAACGGAATGTAAAAACGTCGTGTGCCGTTCATTGGGTACACGTTAAATAATCCCAGGTCGTCAAAATAAGTCCTCCACTGCGTTGAGCCTCGTAATCAGATCGTGGTTTTAGCACATAAAAGCCCAAAATTCTGTTTTTTACCGTAGCGGGACACGATGTTAGCAAAGTAGACCCACACCATCGTCCGTCACTTCATATCGAGAGTTTCTTGCTGGTGAGGAGTAAGATGTCAGAGATGGAAGGAGCAGCAAAGTGCTTATATTCTTAGAGGATTAAGCAGCGCTTATATTTATAGGTTTAATCTGGGGCGCACAAGTTTGCAAGTTACGGGGCTCTGGCGTATCACGCAAGGTCTTGCCCGGATTTCTACACCAGGAAAACCGGTGATGTCGTGTACGTGAAATGAGGTGGTTCGAGACCATCACAGAGCTCTGCCTTCGTAGGGAAAGGTCAAACAACGGCACTGGTTGATCAGTTCATGATGCGTCACATGAGCGCACCTCTTGTTTCGTGTTTCGCTCACAAGAGGCGCCGGAAAGCATTCAGAAAACTCTCCTCGCATCGACCACTCTACTGACGTATAAGGTAGCAAAACATTACGTGGTACTGTGGGCTGGGTCCTTGTCATGTCTGGTACGGGTCCGCAGTGTAAGCTCGGAAGATGCCTAGATGACAGGCTGGGCTTTGCGACTGGCCCATGTCTTTCATACTTTATAATAGCCCATGTCGTCTACGCTTTGACCGGTGGCTCCGCGGCAAGTGTTGTTTTGTAGAATATATTGCATTTGCATCTCATATGACAACGATAACTAAACGACACGCTCACCGATGAGGTTCTCGGCCATGTCACGGATGTCCTGGAAGGTGATGACCTGGCGGTTGAGCTTCTCGAGCATGTCCTGTGCAGCGAGCACCACTTCCTCCTGGCAGAAGTGGGACAGGGGCTCGCGGATCAGCTCCACTTTGCTTTCACGCCGGATGAAGAAATCAAGCAGCACCGTGGTCACCTTGGGGATGCGCGGAAACAGCGTCGTGACCACCTTAGATGCGGTGCGCTTTTTCTCTTCCATGGCGGCCGGATCGGCGGCCGTTGGCAGGGCAGCCATCGTGGTCGCACCCGGCGAGGGACGACGAGGCCGCCTCCCGCTTGGTGGTCCTCAACTATGGCGCGTACCCACTGAGAGTCGGGTGGCGGCAGAGGGTAGCGAAATATAATTACTCTAAGAGGCGATATGAAAATTCTACAAGGAAAAGCACGAATGGTGCGCGACTCGGCTGTCAGACAAAGTGAAACAAAATTATCAAGGAACTATTATAGACTGAGATAGATGCACCAAATGATAGTACTACAAGAGCACGTAATCCTGGTGCAATCTGGCATAGTGATGATGATTACTATGAGCCTTGAAAATACGGCACGTACTGCACGATGGACCAAGCATCGGGTGGTTGCACGCACAGACTTGAGAAAAATGATCTTTAAAAGGTTAATTGAAAATAAAGAGAAGTGCGTACGCAAAGTGGAGCTGAGAGTAATCTCTTTCTCTTGCCTAAATAAATTGTCTAATGCAGCATGATTATCGGCAGCATAAAAAGAACGCTCTACATCGATTAAGTTACATGTATGGCATAGAGTGGACATCATTTGACAGGTGCGGCCACGGCACTTCCTGTGCATAGGCCAAATTATGAATGTTGGTCAGAAAGTCATCTACCTGCGTCCAACGGGGTATGGCGAGGTGCCACTCGAGACTTGGTCATTGGTTCTGCACCGCCGCGAACCAACTAGGCCATATTCTTAAACCCCAACCAGGTGTAAAAAGCTCTTGCGATCATGGTGCTTGCGCTGATTACCTGGCCACTATAAAATGTTATAGCTACTGTATCCGACAAGGCAACTGCAGCATTACTGCGCATCCTAAATGCGCAGATACTCTCGGCACACGGTCCCGCGCCTATATAATCAAATGATTGAATAAGGCCCGTATTCACAAACGGAACTTACCCTTAACTTATGACTTAAGTAGCCGGTCGATGCTTAACGCATTTCATGGAGAAATCTTGCACTTAAGGCAAACTTTAATGGACACTTGAGTGCCGGAAAGTAAAGTACAGCCATTGGCAACCTTAAGTGCGACTTTCGCTACTCTCGCCTAGCCAGCAAGATGGCCTATTGCTACGGCAGCCTCGCCGACTTTGCCGATTTCGCCATACGTGTGCACGATATTACGGAGGATGACGCATACCGATAAGCGCGGCCACTACGGCCATGGCTTAGGGATTGACAGAACCCCTTGGAAGTATACTACGTGGAATCCTCGTGGTGGTACCACTTTTCCAAGCAATTGAGCGGTGTTGGAAATGCTGTTGGAAACCCACTGAACACAAGACGTTTTGTAGCCGTCTTGGACCAGCCAAAATGAACTAGGACGTCTAAAACTATTCAAGACAGCTACAAAACGTCTTTTTATATACGTCTTGAAAACGTCCTGCGAAAGACGCTTTAGGAGGCGTCTTGTTAAAATATTTTAAGCTATCATCTTGCTAAGACGGCTAGAAAATGTTTTGTGAACACGTCTCGAAGGTATCTGTGTGGATCCTTTTCCAGATATATGTATAAAATATACATTTCGGTTCTTTCGGCTGCTTTATACAGCTGTTAGATATCTGGCACCCATAGTGGCCACACAGCCTGTACTTAAACACATGTACATGCACTGCCTTTCCTTTGGTCTGTCATTTTAACATTCTGTAAGGTGCACATTTCCATTAGCTGCTCATGTGTCGTTGTGCTATATGTCCAGTCGTAGCGTCTATACGTATTTCACGAAGCAAAAAACATGAAGCAAACGTAAACAAATTGTGCTAGATTAAAGTCAGCACACATACAAGACCTAAGGCCTTTAACCACGTTAAGTGAGAAAACAGAAAAAGTCAAAAATAAATCCAAGTGTTGTACGTGCCAAACTATTGGCGAATTCCATTGGGAGAACAGGAGCACTCAAAAGCACGCTGAAAGTGCTAGTTCCAGAGGCGACGTGTTTCTGTGGTCAAACAGGAGTGGGAGAGCCTTCATCCAGTGGTAGAACAAGAGCAGTTTCGCTGCGCCGAGAGCAGCCGGGAGCAGTCCGGACTGCTCTCGCCTGAAAAGTGGAGTGTGGAGGAAGTCACGTGACTTAAACCGTCATATCCTCCTCATTCCTTTTTATTTTGCTTCAGAAGGCGCGCGCGGCGGTAATGGCGGCAGCCAAGCGTAGTTGGTGTTTTGGCACCGCTGTTTTTGACGTCGGTGATACGAGCGAGCTTCGCAGCGATTTAGCGACAGATCCTGGCATTTCTAGTCCGCCTTGCTTCTCGTCGGATGCGCGTGGGACAGCGGCAGCAAAGCGTCTTCGCCTTGATGAAGTGCTTGAGATGGTGACTGCAGCGAAAGCTGCTGGAGCTCGACTTCAGGTTCAAGTTGCAGTTTCAGATGATCGTCACAGGCGGAAACGTTGTGGGATGCGTCGGCGCTGCACAAAATTATGTAGTACGTGGCCGCAAGCGGTGACAGCCTTACGCCCGACAGATTACAAGACGATCACGCGTGTTTGCCGCTCTCCTGCAGAGAATGGTCGGCCGTCGATTGCTTTCGGTCGCATGGTATATTTCTCCTCACACGTCCCCCTTCCGCCTGCTCTCCGAATGCATGCCGTATTCGAGTGGCGGGTCGTGTGTCCCTGCTCTCACTGCGCTGTCATCCGACTCCGCACTGCGTGGCGCCCTGCTCCTCTTCTCCCAATGGAATTCGCCATATGAAGCAGACCGTAGGTGGAGCCTCCGGATTAATTTTGACCACCTGGGATCTTTAAGGTACACATCAATCTAAGTACACGATCGTTGTTGCGTTTTTCTCCCATCGTACCCGCGATCTCGAGCTCAGCAGCGCGATGCTATAGCCACTTAGCTACCGTGGCGGGTAACAGAAAAACGTGTGCCTACACTGAACAGCTGCGCAAATTTAGTGTGAGCGTTAGTTTCAGATAGATGAATAGGTGAGTCCAATGATATATTTTTGTGGCAGAAGATCGCGCGCAGTAATTCGGGTTTCTACCTGTGCGGTTTTCTGCAGGCTGTCACAATCGGCGTTTTTCGCACGGTGCTAGTTCAACCTCCACGCCACCCGGTTATTTGGAAGTTTTTCGCTCCTACCGAAATCTACACATTGAGCTACATCACA
This sequence comes from Dermacentor silvarum, assembly GCF_013339745.2. Taxonomy (NCBI): domain Eukaryota; kingdom Metazoa; phylum Arthropoda; class Arachnida; order Ixodida; family Ixodidae; genus Dermacentor; species Dermacentor silvarum. Next base: position 2,184,997 of record NC_051163.1, on the reverse strand, counting down.
ATTCCGCTGTCAGCTGTTCAATCAAGTAGTAAAAAACTATAGTATCGCAAGTTCATCAATTCCTTATAACGCTTTGCACCGCCATCTACTCCTAAGTTGTGAGACTGAATCGTTCATTTCATCGCTCTTTCAAATTAAATACCTACATACGCTCAAAAGCTATAGCTAAAATTGGCGCTATAAGTAATGCTGTGCACTTTTTTTTTTTGGGGGGGGGGGGGGGAGCAGAATATCATGCATTTTATCTAGATGTGTTCGTTCTGCCCACTTATTTGCAACCACAGCATGGCGATTTTAGAAGTGCACCACGTATTATTTATTTATTTATTTATTTATTTATTTATTTATTTATTTATTTATTTATTTATTTATTTATTTATTATTTATTTATTTATTTATTTATTAGTATACCCTCAAGACCCAGAGGGCGTTACAGAGGGAGTGGGTACAATGTAAATAAAGAAAAACAATAAAAGGAATTCACAGGAAAACAACAACAGCATTAGTTTCCTGCTAATCAATCTAAGCTAGTAAGCGTTTCCAGAAATTTTAATACTGCAACGTTTATTTGCGACGTATTTCAGATGTTTTGAATGACCTTGCTTTGTATCTTTATTGGAATATTTTTCACAGTGGAAGTGCGAACTTAAGCAACTCGTAACACTGCACCAAGACCGATGTTGCAGTCACCAGGACTGAGCACGGTTGGTCAGCAGCTCAGTACAGCAAATATACAGCCGATGCATGGGAAGGGGGGGGGGGGGGGGCATTATGCAAGCGTCTACCTAGATTGGAGCGCTTAAAGCGGGCAAATTTGCTTTAGAAGTCAGTTTGCAGTCCACGTGCACTTATCACAACGTTTACAAGGGCTTTGCACAAAAAAATCACATTCGATAATTAGCGGTATCTCTCAGAGCCGCGTATGTTGAATCTATTTTGTCTGCTTTCGTTGTGTTATTAGGTGCAGTTTACAAAATTGCGATTTCGTTTAGCAATGCTATGTCGCAGAGTTGTAAACTTGATACTTTGTAATTTTCGAGACTCTTTCGAAAGACAGCGCCGACATTACATCAACATCTGCTTCCAGCACATACTTGATTTTACATTTTATTTTAAATGCAAAATAACATAATCGAAATCGGGGGAACGATTGCCGAGAATGTCGATTTCACCATTCCTATGTATCCGGAGCTAACGCTGCAAGCATTGCACATTTCAGTGCGGGCGCTCTACTCGAGCGCGTTTCCGGAGTTGCTAACGGCGCCGCGACTGGCAGACATGAAAGGAGGATGAGATTGGAATTCTCTACCTTCCCCCATGCCCGACGGCCCTGGCTGCATAGCGCCTCTTCACAACCACTCTCTCTCGACGCCTCCAACTATCACGTGACCGAAAGCCATCAGAGAGGGCGTTGCGTTGGGTTGCGTGAGCTCAACCTCGCTTTGCCGTTCGCTCTCCCGACCTGCCCTTCCAATCTTTCCTCATTTCACATATTTCACGGCGGGAAGCGGCGCCGGTTGCTCGGGCAAGTCGGTTCGCGCCTTTGTTTTCGATTTAAAACACTCGCAGAGCGTGCTTTCCAATTTGTGTTTTCGATGCGTTAACCAAGGACCCTTGTTGACCCTCGGATGACGCGGCGTCTCTTCTTTGACTCGGAAAGCGGATCCTGCCTCACAGTAGCGCACCAAGGATCTCTGCCAGGGAGGGGGGTTGACAGTTTGCCTTATTTGCGAATACCATCTAAACTAGAGATGGGCAAAACGGCTCACTTCAGTGAGCGGCTCGGAACGGCTCGGCTCGGAACGGCTCCGCTCACTGAAATGAACCGGTTCATTTGAACGGCTCACTGGTTCACTTAAACGTGTAACCTGTGTTATGCATAGTCTATAGTTATGTGGCTTTGAAAAACACGATATATGCATAATTTAATAACCGTGTTATTGGTATTTTCGCTATGTTTAGAGAATATTTTTACATATATTGAAGGCGTGAATTTTTAGTTGTAATGAAGCTTTCTTTTCTGATATTGGGGATAAAATGCTTACAGGCAGAATGCGAAGTACTTTTTCAGAAAGAAAAGCATGTAACTTCATCGTCATTACAGAAGCTTGTGCATTTTTGTGGTACTTTAAAATCAACTTTTGTCAAACAGAGAACACAAAATGATCGTACATTATGTTTCAACTTTATTAATTTATTCACATACGTACGTTCACTATAATATGAGTAAGCTGTAACGCCATGCAAATGAATGTAGAAATAATTTCTTGAAGTACAATACAAAAATCATACGACAGATCCCCAAAACTGCCGCACGTACCTGTCTTTTTTTTTTCTCTTGAGTGCACGCGCGATACTGGCGATCATGCCATCATACACCAGGACAAAAAAAGAAAAAAAAGAAAGGAAGTTCTATTACAACACATCAGATAATTGGCCTCGTTTTATTGACGTGCTAATGATATACGCTCAGAAAAGGCACTGAAGTGGATGTCATGGGCAACATTTTCATGACTACACTAATTAGCACAAATGAAGACTAGGACGTAAACTGCACGTTCACCTCTTGTCGTTAAAGGGCCCCTAAACCACCCAGAGGTTGAAATTTAGTTGTGGTGTTGCAGTTGTGCACGAGTCTACAACGAACGCGTAGCCGCGAGAATTTTTCGAAATGGTGCCGTAATAGCGGAGTTACACGCGTTTGATGACCGAAAAACGGCCCTCGCTCGTTTCGCTCTTTCCTTCGCTACTCTCCTCATCGGCTGGTATTCTCCCATCCTCGCCGAGTGCTTCTCGAAAGGTCACGTGACATACGTCATCGCCAACGCGCTTCTAAAAACACTGCATACTTCCGGTCTCGTCCAGGCTAGCGGCACATATACCGACGGCGAACCGTCCGCCAGTGCCGTAGTCTGCCCCGCGAGAGGTGTCCAAAGTAGACGGCAGTTCGGCCGGCGCCCCACCCGCTGCACCATCAATGGCCCAATCGACGACCGCGAACCTGCACGCCTCCGCCACCGGCAACGAAAACATCAGCTGCAGCCGGAAGACGACGGGCTCGGCTGTGCTCGCATCGCAGCCGACGGCGCCGCTAATATCAGCGTATTTTTATTGCGATAGCAATTATATGGACACTTGAACCGGATTTCTGCCGTCGGCGTCGCCGTCGCCGTCGCCGTGAGGTTCCCTATAGATAAAATCTTCGCCGCGCGCCGTATGCCCGAGAGGAAGCGTGCGGAGACGCGCGCTATCACGGAGAGCGAACGCACTCAATCTCCCACGCGCAAGCAAGGAAGCAGGAAGCCAGCGCCGGAGGGAGCAAGGGGGGGGGGGGGGGCGCACTTCTCTGCCAACAACCGCGCTCGTCGCTCGCTCGCACCGTCTCTTATCTCCACACGGCTCTGACCTTCAAGTGCATTCGCCGCTCAGTTTCCGTTGAAGCGATAGACCGCACGTACCTGCGCCCGCTGCGGCGTATGCTTGCTGCCAGCGTTTTGACAGTCGTTGTCTGCTATCATTCAGTGTGATCTCTTCGTGTTGGTGCGCGCTCACACCACGCTTGTTCATTCAGTTCGTAATAGTCGGGCCACATTTTCCAACGCACGCTACACACGCAATGCTGCCCGGATCGGCAGTGCAGCGCTACAGGTGTGTCCCTTCGCACGCGCTGCCCACGGGAAGCGCTTCTCACCAACACCACCGTTTCACACGCGCCTTCTCGTGGTCATCGAGTCTCTCTTCATGTCGGTCTACTTAGGCCGCAGCACACCTGCTTACTTAATCAGCTCATGTTTACTACAATTCATATTGCTACCAAAGCCGCTCACCTTACTTCGTATGACATTGCTGTGTTGCTATCGCATTCATTGCTTCGCCCTTAGGGCGAAACTGTGACATTTTTTTCTTCTTTGTGTACAAGTATTGCGAAGAGCGATAACAACAATAAGAAAATATTGCGGCTTGTGAGCGTCGGTATTTCATTTCAAAGCGCCGTCCGTTTTAGCTTTGAAGGGAACCAGAAAAGGCCTAGCGACGATATCGGCGCCGTCGAGCGATCAGCGGCGGTGAATCTGCCGCACAAATGAGTCCCGGTCTCATCCTCTCTACGTACAGCAAAGAAATCTTGCCGTTCGCGAGCAAAAACCGCTGTTTAACGGCGGCCCGCGAATGGCAAACGGCGTGCGATGAGTTACCGTGCCGGTAACGTGACTCAGCGCTTCTCGGCTACCCGCTGTTGCTGCGTTGCCAGCCCGTGTTATGCGAAGCGTAACGCTATAGACACTGTGTTGCGCGCATGTCTGGAAAGGCCAACACTGTCGCACTCTGTTCGCGCAGCTAATCAGACCGCTAAGCACGACTGTGTTGGAACGCGAGGGATTTGGCACTTGCGTTGCGGGCTGTAATTACCGATTCGCATGGGCGCACAAATGAGCAACACGACGAAGAAGAGCATGCAGAAAGCGCGCGTACCTGCTAGCAGACTAACCGGAAGTCGTAGGTTCTTGTTCAACCAATGGACATCGTTTCCGCAGTTGACATCACCAGATTCCCCCTGATGACATCGTGAAGACAGCTGGGGATACCGGAAAGGCGAGGGGAGGAGCCCTGCATTTCTTTTTTTTTTTTTTTTGCACTCCCCCAGCGCGTAGCGCTGCAGCGTTTGGCATCGTTGATCGTGACGGCATTCTGAACTCGATGCACGTTTACTTGAAATGTTCAAAAAATATCTGAGGTGGTTTAGGGGCCCTTTAAAGACACGGAAGACTATGTTCGAAGTGTTAATGGACCAGCGCACGATGTGCGATCGGTGAGAGTCGTGCGACATCGTTCGAACAGCAGCAGGCAACGAACGGTACCATCCTTTGCCAATTAACACTTCTTTGCTTCTCCCCTCGGTGGCATCGGGTGCCACACCATAAGACGCACAAAAAACCAAGGGGACTGCTGCGCACACCACACACAGCGAGCGAGTACCAGTAGCGCGAGTCGGCCCACACCGGCCACCATTCGTCGGTCAGAAATCGAAAAACATCGAAACCCAGCAGAAGACCCAGCTCTGACGGAACAGTTCGGCACGGCTCATTCAACGAGAGAGAACCAGCTTCCTCACTCCTAAATAACCGCCGCTCACTTACTGAACCACGGCTCCCTCAGTCTTCAAAAGAGTGGCCCGCTCCTGAGCGCTCAGGAGCGAAACGGGTCTTTTGAAGAGCGAGGGAGCCGTGGCGAAAAGAGCGGCTGGCTCCTGAGCGCTCAGGAGCGAGCCGGATCTTTTGAGCCGCTCTTTTGAAGAGCGAGGGAGCGGTGGTTCAGTAAGTGAGCGGCGGTTCTTTCGTTCTTCAGCCGAAGGCGAGGGGGTGAAGGCGACTCTTGCGAGGAAGGGCGGGAGGGCAGTTGCTTTCTCGTACCGCTAATAGATGGCGCGGAAGTCGCACCCAGCAGAAGACCCGGCTCTGACGGAACGCATCGGCACAGCTCTCTGAACGCGAGAGAACCGGCTCCCTTTCTCCAAAAGAACCGCCGCTCATTTTTACTGAACGACCGCTCACTCGCTCTTTAAAAAGAGCCGCTCACAAGATCCGGCTCGCTCCTGAGCGACCCATCTCTAATCTAAACAGCACTAATTTCAATTTCTTCACGGGAAATTGTAGAAAATGCGCTTTTTGCGCAAGTTTGCGAGTGTGCAGACGATTGCGCGTCTTACATCTTAGTTACACGAGAACAAGGTGAGAGCAGGAGCCAACGTTTCGACAAGTCCACTTGTTGAAACGTTGGCTCCTGCTCTCACCTTGTTATCTCACCTTGAAGAAGACAAGTCCACTTGTCGAAACGTTGGCTCCTGCTCTCACCTTGCACCCAATGAACACAAGACGTTTTGTAGCCGTCTTGGACCAGCCAAAATGAACTAGAATGCCTACAACTATTCAGGACGGCTACAACACGTCTTTAGATGGACGTCTTGAAGACGTCTTGCGAAGGACGCCCTGAAGGCGTCTTGTGAAGCTGTTTTAAGCTACCATCTTGCTAAAACGGCTAGAAAACGTTTTGTAAAGACGTCTCGAAGATATCTGTGCGGATGCTTATCCAGATATCTGTATAAAATATGCATTTCGGTTCTTTCCGCTGCTTTATACGGTTGTTAGATATCTAGCACCCACACTGGCCACAAAGCTTGTACTTAAAAAAACATGTACATGCACTGGCTTTCCATTGGTCTGTCATTTGACCATCCTGTAAGGTGCACATTTCCATTAGCTACAAAGGTGTCGTTGCGCTGTATGTCCAGTCGTAGCGTTATACGTATTTCACGAAGAAAAAAGCATGAAGCAAATGTAAAAAGTTGTGCTAGATTGAAGTCAGCATACATACAAGACCTAAGGCCTTTAACTACGTTGAGAAACCAGAAAAAGTCAAAAATAAATCCAAGGGTTGTACGTGCCTAAACTATGAAGCAGACCGTAGGTGGAGACTCCGGATTAATTTTGACCACCTGGGATCTTTAAGATACACATCAATCTCAGTACACGATCGTTGTTGCGTTTCGCTCCTATCGTACCCGCGATCTCGAGCTCAGCAGCGCGACGCTATAGCCACTTAGCTACCGTGGCGGGTAACAGAAAAACGTGTGCTTACGCTGAGAAGCTGCGCAAATTTAGTGTGAGCGCTAGTTTCAGATAGATGGATAGGTGGGTCCAATGATATATTTTTGTGGCAGAAGATCGAACTCGGGTTTCTACCTGTGCGGTTTTCCGCAGGCACTCCCAATCAGCGTTTTTCTCACGGTGCTGGTTCAACCTACAGGCCAGCGCGTTCTTTGGCAGTTTTTTTTGCTTCTACGGAAATCTGCACATTGAGCTACATAACAATTGCCCTGTCAGCTGTTCAACGAAGTAGTAAAAAACTGTAGTGTCGCAAGTTGGTCAATTCCTAATTTATTAGGCTTTTCACCGTCGTGTACTCAGAAGTTGTGATAGTGAATCGTGCATTCCATCGCTCTTGCAAATTAAATACCTACATACGCCGAAAAGCTACAGCTAAAATTGGTGCTATAATTATTAATGTGCACTGTGTGGGGAGAGCAGCATATCAAGAGTTTCATCTAGGCGTGTTCGTTTTGCCCAATTATTTGCAACGACAGCACAGCGATTTTAGAAGTATACCACATATCATAGTAAGCATTTCCAGAAATTTTAATACTGCAAAGTTTATTTGCGACCTCTTTGAAATGTTTTGAATGATCTTGCTTTGTATACTTACTTGGAATATTTGTCACATACATAGAAGCGCTAAGTTACCGAATTGGTAACTACACCAAGACCGATATTGCAGTTACCAGGACCGAGCACGGTTGGTCATGCAGCTCATGATCCGTGTAGCCATATACAGCCGATGCATGGCGGGGGTATTATGCAAGCGTCTACCAAGATCGGAGAGCTTAAAGTGGGCAAATTTTCTTTAGAAATAAGTTTGCAGTCCACGTGTATTTATCACAACGTTTACAAGGGATCTGCAAAAAAAAATCACATTCGATAATTAGCGGTATCTTTCAGAGCCGCGTATACTGAATCTATTTTGTCTGCTTTGGACGCGTTAATAGGGGCAGTTTACAAAATTGCGATATCGTTTAGTGTTGCTGTGTCGCGGAGTTGTAAACTTGATACTTAGCAATTTTCGAGACTCTTTCGAAAGACAGCGCCGACATTAAAGCAACATCTACTTCCAGGACATACTTGATTTTACATTTTATTTTAAATGCAAAAAACGTCATCGAAATCGGTGTAGCGATTGCCGAGAATGTCGATTTCACCATTCCTACCCGGAGCTGTGCTAACGCTGCAAGCATTGCGCATTTCCGTGCGGGCGCTCTACTCGAGGGCGTTTCCGGAGTTTCTTCTCTCCGAGTCTCCGTGCTAACGAAAGGCTAACGGCGCCGCGACTGGCAGACATGGAAGGAGCATGAGATTGGAATTCTCTACCTTCCCCCATGCCCGACGGCCCTGGCTGCATAGCGCCTCTTCACAACCACTCTCTCTCGACGCCTCCAACTATCACGTGACCGAAAGCCATCAGAGAGGGCGTTGCGTTGGGTTGCGTGAGCTCAACCTCGCTTTGCCGTTCTCTCTCCCGATCTGCCCTTTCAATCTTTCCCCTTTACATCTTTCACGGCGTGAAGCGGCGCCGGTTGCTCGGGCAAGTCGGTTCGCGCCTTTGTTTTCGATTTAGAACACTCGCAGAGCGTGTTTTCCATTTTGTGCTTTCGATGCGTTAAGCAAGGACCCTTGTTGACCCTCAGAGTAGGCGGCATCACTTCTTTGACTCGGAAAGCGGATCCTGCCTCATCAATTCCGACAAAAAAAGTGAGTACCACACGAATTGTTACCTCAAAATGCCCTTTGTATGGGCATGTCACGTTTCCGCGACGCGCTCGAAAGGTTTACACTGTGAACTTGGCGCGGTGTTAAATTAACCGTTGATACATGTTTTTCACAGATAAAATAATGCTTGCTTTTTCCACATTGTGAATAACCATTTCATGACGCGTTTTCGTGTTTTTTCTCGATGATCCTGACAACGGGCGAGATATAGTGCTACACCGACAAATTTAATTCCTAATTATATTGCAGTCATCCATGGTCCGTGGAATGCGTTCGGGACAGTTAGTGTCCCTGTGGGGGCGAAATGCTATAACACCCGTGTACATAGATTTAGGTGCACGCTAAGGAATCCTAGGTGGCCCAAATTATTCCGGAATCCGCCTCTTTGACGTGCCTCAAAATCAGATCGTGGTTTTGGCGCGTAAAACCCCATAATTGAATTTGTAAACGTTAAGGAGAGTTAATTACTCATGACAGGCTTATCACAGCTGCTGCTGTATGCATGCCGAAAGTTTAGGGCTTCAACTAGCGATATAGAACTACGCTACTTGCTCATCTTGTGGCCCACCATTCCCTCATTGTTGGCGATCACGAACGCGATCAGGAAAACTTGCGTAGCCGACATAATTTGTTTGTCATGTTTATTGTTATTCAATTCCTGGGTGGCGCGGTAGCGCCGTTCAAGAATATTCCCGCCTCGATTCTTGATCCCCATTGTTCTCGGGGAAAATCGCGCGCTTGCTTTTACGTGTTACTGCGCTTGCTTGTAACTTGTTACGTTTCAACTCGTATTGTACTGGTTGCATGTGACCCACCTGTCTTATTCTTTTCATTTGCGTTTACTGACGGTGATGTATGTACTGCGCATTCGGTCGAGCTACAGTCACTCACGCTTGGAATCTATTGATTGCTGGTTGGCACTTGTAAAATATTGCGATCTTTGTGGGTGGGTGCCTGCTCATGGATGCAGACTCGGGAACACGCCGCCTTGCGCATAATTTTCTTTCGCGCTATCCATTTGACCTAGAAATTGTGGATGACTTACGTTAATTCGCATCGGCGTTCGTAGCGCAAGTCATGAATCTGAACATGCTAAATCTCGCGGGCTGAAAGCGAAAGTTTAGGTAACTCGTAATTCATATTAATAAAGATCTGGGGCTTTATGTGCCAGAAGCGCGATATTATTATGAGGTAGGCCTTAGTCTTCGGATGAATGTTGACCACCTGTGGCTCGTGCACCCAATGCACAGCACACGGGCATTTTTGCATTTCGCCCCCATTCTAATGCGGCCGCCGCAGACGGGATTTGCACGCCCCATATTTTGTGTCCTTGTTGATTTCTCTGGTTAAAGAAATATCGCCAGGCCATCTACGCGTTTCCACGCTGTTGTGTTCTTCTTTCGGGGGTTTTACGTGCCAAAACCAGTTCTGATTATGAGGCATGATGTAGTGGAGGGCTCCAGATTAATTTTGACCACCTGGGCCGGTATTTTGTAGCAATGCCTTATGACTTATTCTATACTAGTCTTATCATCTACCGCTCACGGCCGGCTGATCCCGTTATTAACGCGAGCGGTCCATCGCTCTGACCACTGACCAAGCGTGATAAGCGCGACAAGGCATTAGCACTGGAAAGGCATCGCTACAAAATACCGGCCCTGGGGTTCTTTAACGTGCACTATACAACGCGGGCGTTTTTGCATTTCGCCTTCATTGAAATGCGGCCGCCGCGGCCTGGATTCGATCCCGCGATCTCGTGCTCAGCAGCGCAACGCCTTAGCCGACTGAGCCACCGCGGCGGGTCACGTTGTTGTGAATTGCTGCATTGTTTCTTGTTTACCCATTATTTTATCAGCGCTTTATGGGATCGCTGGTGAAATGTTACTTTTATGTAGCGATTTCCTCCAACACACTTCTCTGGAAGCGAAGGGAAATTGAAATTTTAGGGTTGGTTACGAACGTTTAGCATATATCGCTTTATACCGTTGCTGCGACGGTCTCAGGCACAAGTCTGGTTGGCTCGCTAAGCTGCGCCAGTTGTGCGTGGTGTAATGCACGCACATCAACGGGTAGCTGGCGGATACGGTAGCGGCAATGGTAGAGCGGCATATGGTAAATGCTTGTTCATTTAATGTTCCAGTGGGAACCTGTGAGGTAGCTGGATAATTAAATAAATTGAGGTATGTGTACCTACTCGCACGTCGCGTCAAGCGTTGAGCAAAATCAGAGACTTGCAGCGTTCCATCAGCAAGCTGAAGCGCTGGTAAACAGAACGATGCATGAGAGAGTGGTTTCCTGTGATCCACATAACGATATGTCTTTGTTATATCGCAAGACTTTGCATCGCAAGATTTGCAACGCTGAAAAGGTCATTTCTTATTCCTCTTGTGCCATAGACATGCGAAAATATAGTTTACAAGTCAAGCCGCATTATTGTTCCAGAGCGGATTATGTGTGGCCATATACGTGGTGTCTTATTTAGCTGCACCAATTTTTTAAAAAAATTGCCTGTGGCAGATAGCACAATTATAAACCTTGATCAAAATTACTCGATAAGGCCGCCATTAGCTTACGAGAAACCAATATGCTTTTTAAATAATTTACTTAATTGCGCTAATAAACACTTTAACTACTTTGCAGCACATGTCTTAATCTACGAATTGTAGCTAGTGGGTATGCAATGCATATCGACTTAGAAAGAGTTTTCAGGACTTGGCTAGTTTCGATATAATAATTTTTAATGTGTCGACCGAAATACATTGGCGTTCCAGTTAGTGTGTGTTTCAATGTTACCTATGAAACTGCGTTTTCTTAACAATTAAGTTAAAAGAACAGTGTATTTTTACTGCAAGTTTGATACCGCACATCTCGAAACCGTTGCAATCCTCAATTGCAAGTCGATATGCCTTGCATAATCACTAGCTACAATTCGTAGATTGAAATATGTGCAGTAAGGTAACTAATAAAAAGTTAATTAGTGTAACTTTGTCAATTATTCAATGAAACGTATTGGACTTTTCGTAGAAATAATAGGCCACCTCATCGAGTAATTTAGAACAATTTGGACAGCACGATTGTGCTGTCTACCACATGTCATTAAAATTTAGTTCAGCTAAAAAAAAAAAAGGACCCTGTAGAATGAGAACATACCGTGAACATACCGTATGTTCTCATTCTACAAGGTTTTATATTTTTTAATTGAACCAACCTAAAAAATGCACTTGCGCAATGGTCCAGTCATATCACATGCTTCAAACCAATGCGTTATTGAGCTGCTTTCTGTGTCACACAGAGGGAGAGAAAGAGAACCATTCTTTAATGAGATGCTGGAGATGTTAGCTTGGCTATTCGCCTGACATGCTATTCCAGGTGCTTAATAACGTAATGGTTTGAAGTAGTGATATGACTAGACCATGGCGCTTGTCATGTAATTATCATTTTAATTGAGTATGCTGTTACCGGTAAGCTCAACCAATCGCTGAGTAGGTTGAGCTTACCGCTGAGGCGAGGATGACAGGAGAAGGTGAATAAGTCATTGCGGCCTCAGTAATGACAGAACAAGATGTTGGCCTTCAGAATAACACACGGATGTAATGTCCCATCGTTTGCGCCTTTAAATAAATAAATTCTAAGTGTGTCCTGTATGTGCGGCACATGTATTTTTGTGTCCTCATTAACTGCTAGTTTGGACCGAATTTTTTTCATGCTGCTGCACCTGGTTCGTGACATATCTATCCGTCCTAATTTAGACCACAAGAATGATTAATAAGTAGGATTTTGCCGTCTTCAGTTTTTTTTTTACTCACATTGACTTGCGTACTTTGAAACAGCTACGATAATAAATTCAAATTCAATGCTGCATCTGGCTTATGCTTTCTCTTGGTTCTGGAGCTCATGTTACGAAGAGAAAGAAGAGAAGAAGAGAAAAAGAAAGGACGCCGATCAAAAGGTGTTAAAAAGAAATGGACATACGGAACCCTTGTTCACAACACGAACTTCTCGAAACGACGGCATTCTGCGGATGCAGGCGGGATATTGCCATCGTTGCGATACTGTGTTTTTTCTGCAGTTTTCTGTAGTCTGGATAGCAAGGGATTCGAGATATTCCCTTCAAATCCAGTTTCCTTGGCAATGATAGAAGCCTTGTCTCGTCAGTGACATATTCAGGCTGCCACGTGCTCCGCAAGTGCATCGGAAACGACATTGTTTCTTCACTTCTGATTCATTTCTAATTCATATCTTTGACATAAATTTCTTGCTTCAAGCGCTTTCAGAATGACTGCTTTGGCTGATGTAAAGCTAGTCGCGATTCGCGCAGGCTGTTCTGTATACAATATGCTTGAAACATATATTTTGCATCTTCACATCTGCCTGTTCATGCTGCAACTGGTGGGCCGAAACTTGGGACATTGACTTCATAGGGCTTCAAAACAATTGCGATGGCCTTGCTCACTCAAGGGACATAGGCGAGGGTCGTGCGAGCTCGAGGGCGTGCGTGGCCGGCACGGCGATATTTCATGGAACGAATGAACATTTCCGGTTATGCCCACTCGGACGTAATTTGTGCAATTCATTGTCAGAAATCTGGTCGCCAGGATTAGAGGAAAAATCTTACATCGATCTCGGCAAATTTGCTCTAATCAGGATTCCCAGGGCAGAGGCGTATCAGGTGCAGGGGAGGGGCTGACCGGGCTTCTGCCCCCCCCCCGTTGTTTTTCTTTTTTACACGTCGCCTATTAACAAAGGCGCGTATCCTTCGAACGTGCGGCTATTATAGGCATTCGCGTCTCAACGCTTCTCCGACGCCTGGGAGCGTAAAAGAACGAAGCACCGCAGTCAAGACGATCGCGGTGCTTTAGCTCCCCCACCCCCGAAAAAAAATATCTGGGCTACGTGCCTGACTGAAAGTACGTCGCGAACATTCTGAGTGTGGTTACCCCGGAAGTGTTTCATTCGTTGCGTACAACATCTTTCAAGTTGACCAGTGACCTCGCTTGGCCGCGTGTCCTTGAGTTGACGTTGCCATTCAACATGTCTCCAAGAGGAGGCCTTGCGATATGTTCTAAAAAATGTCACAGTTTCGCCCTAAGGGCGAAGCAATGAACGCGATAGCAACACAGCAATGTCATACGAAGTAAGGTGAGCGGCTTTGGTAGCAATCTGAATTGTAGTAAACATGAGCTGATTAAGTAAGCAGGTGTGCTGCGGCGTTAGTAGACCGACATGAAGAGAGACTCGATGACCACGAGAAGGCGCGTGTGAAACGGTGGTGTTGATGAGAAGCGCTTCCCGTGGGCAGCGCGTGCGAAGGGACACACCTGTAGCGCTGCACTGCCGACCCGGGCAGCATTGCATGTGTAGCTGTCACCTTTACTTGGGAGTGCGGAGAGTTGCGAGCATGCGCTACTCTCGATGGAGGAGAGACACGACTGGCGGCATGGCAACCGAGGATTTAATACGTACAGGAACTATGAACGCACGCAACACACAACACTGAAACTGAAACTCAAACTAACGGCACGCAAAACTAAAACTATGATTTAACAAAAATCTTCACTCGAACTTAAATAACAAACTCAGATTAAATAGCAGCTACTGAAAAAAGGACTATCTCAGTTCCGGAGCCTAGCTCCGCCTTAGAAGTCTCTAGGTCAGTCCTAGCGCGGGTTCGTTAGAGTCTAGCCACCCTGCATCCGGCCTAGCTGCGTCGCAATCGGAAACGTGGGATTACAGATCGTCGTCGCGAAGTTCTTGTCGAACCTGCGTCGGGCTCGTCCGCAGCACTGAGGGTGTCGTAGGCAGGCGCGGATCCAGGGGGGATGTCCGGATGTCCTGACCCCCCCCTCAGATTTCTTCATCGCTCCCTCGCTGACAGGGGAATGGCCCTGTCGTAAAAAAAATGGCCACCAGCATTCTTCAAAAGTATTTTTCGCGAGTACCAGTGGTATCAGCCATGTAGAAGTAAAGCTAGCTCGCTCACAAGCTTAGTTGTATTCCGTATGAGCGTGGTGTCGCGAAGTTGCCGTAGATATTCTTTCTCATGAATACCTTGGACCTTCTGGCACCTGCCGTGCCTGACTCGTCCCGTCGGTAGCGTCGAATGAACGAGGGGACGTCCCTTTTGCCAAGCGCGCCAAGGTCCACTCGAGCGCCTTCGCGCCTGATTAACTTAGTTTCCCCTTGGGGTGTCAACGGTTGCCTCATTGGCTGTCATCGGTTCCGCGACCAACCTGCTTAATGAAAGAGATCTCTCGCTGAAGTGTTCACATATAAATAAGAACTAACAGCTAAACTAAGAACTACGCATAGGCAACTTTTTTTTAACTGTAGCACTCATTGTGATAACAGTTACACGTTGACAATATCCAGTACGAGCACAGTACCGTTCGTACGCTACAAGTTTTTCATTGTAACTTCGCAGTTTTATTGTCGTACATTAAGCGTAGGAGGCTCAAACCCGCCGGATCCGTTTATCTGAGTAGGCTTTCTCGCGGAGCGGGGCGAAACCTCGAGCCGCGGCTGCGAAGTGGGGGAGCGTGACGTCAGTGGCCAACGCCAGCGCGCGGGCCTAGGATGGCGTCGCGTGGTTAAAGAAACGGGAGCAGATGCGTGCCTTGTGTAAAAGGATGACGTCGCGTGGGAAACAAAACATGAAGACGCTGGCTCGCGCTCTCGGCTACTACGCCACATCGTTATTAGGGGCGAAGCTCCTTAGGGTGTGGGTCTGTCCATCCTCTGTAGTAGTAGTAGTAGTCGTCGTCGTCGTAGTAGGTAGCCACGTCTACTTTTATGAAAAAAAAATCCGAAAATTGTGTCCATAGCGCGGAATCGAACCAGGGACCCCTCGCTTCCGAACGCGCGGCGCTAACCAGTACGCCACGAAGCGCACATGGACACACGCACCACGACGACAAATACCCAACATTAACGAAAGACTGCGCGTTTCTAACGCGTTTGTGCTAGCGCGTTACGGCCCGTGTAAGAAGCTGGTGTAAGACGCTGTGGCCTCTCCGCCTTACCCCCGTATTCATAAACGCTCCTCGACTTGAACTTGACTTGCCACCACCTTGGGCAGCGCGTTCGAAACGCGTTGACGGCGATGGCAAGTCAAGTTCAAGTCGAGGAGCGTTTATGATTACGGGGGTCATACTCTCTCAGCAGTCATGTGATGGCGTCGGCAAACGCGGTGCACGTTCCGGCATGTGTAAACGGCTGCGTAAGACGCTGTGGCCTCTCCCCCTTACTAGAGAGTACTGCACGTTTCTAACGCGTTTGTGCTAGCGTCCCCTTAAGCAGGAGATGGTGCAATTATAATGAAGGGAGCTGTTATAAAATAGGAATGACGTCACATACGGCGCGTGTCATTCGTGGAAGTCAATCGTTCGATTTAGCGCGGCGAGACTGGGCGAATTACACGGAAGATTCACGGTTTACCGATGATTCCCTCCGGAGCTTCGCCCACTCATCATCATTCACCCCGTGGATATGCGGTGTTTTTTTGTTGTAGGTGGCGTCGTGAGTCTTCATACGCGGTGATTCGCATATCGTAAAGAACCAGCGTAGTGGTTGCTGCGTTAGAGCGGAGCGTTACGCCCGTATTCGAGAACGTTCCTCTAGTCAACACACCACCACGACTCAAGAGGGAAGATGGCACCGCCATCCCTCGACAGAAGTGGTCACTGAGCTTCATGATCATTCGTGGGAATTCTTGAGAATTGTCGCGTCTTTATGAGTCGAGAGGCGGCGCTGTGCTCAACAAGGTGGAATGGAGGAAGAGCTTCGAGTAGAGGGCTGTTTGAGAATACGGGAGTTAGTCCTCCAAAGCAAATGAAGGTGTCTCAGCCGAACACAAAGAATCTTCTTAAGGAAATCAAGGTGTCCCAACAGAACTTCAAAGACGGACCCGTGCTTACGCATTTATAACGAACCTGCAAAAGATCATCCCAAATTTTATTTTAAGAAACAATACAGGCTAGATATACCGGGTGTTCAAAATTAAGCTTTATGGCTTTCTTAAAATTATGCACTGGGAGGCACATGCAGACCACCTGCGCAAATAAGTTATGTGGCCAGGCGGACACAAAGTGAGATGATAATTATCGCTGTCAGCAGCCCAATTAACAAAAATTGAATAATGAACTTTTTATTGACTACAGTAAGTGTGTATGCTTGTATTCAAAAGTTAGACGCAGTCGTGTTTCTACACAGTTTCACTTGGAAAAATTCTTCTAGCGTGTCTGTGCTTCGAGATATCCAACTTCAAATTTTAATTGTCGTTCGCATGATTACGCATGCAAGAGAGTGAGGATCGGCGCAAAGCTCCTCCCTGATGTGACGCGGCTGTTGCGTGCGGCGTTTAGTCTGACAACGGGGCGGAGGCATTGGCAAAGATAATAACTGTCCACCTTCCCCTCACGGCTGGCGAAATGAAAAAAAAAATCTAAGAACCCATAACCGCTGTCGTAACACGCGACCGCGCAGCCTGTAAAGATGGCGGCAGCTGCCATGCAGAGATAATGGTGCGAGCGGCGAAGCCGGAGGGCAGTACGCGTGCGTAATGGTGACTAGACGACCGGGCATGGTCCTTGTCTGGGCTACGCAAATATTGTGACTGCTGATTTCCAAGTATTGTAAGTTTTATTGAAATCAAGAGCAACAACTGCACCATCAACAGCAGAAACCTTTTTAGCTATGCTAACGAATATTTCATACTGCCGCTTTAAGTTTGGTGTTGTCATGTACAAATCTCATGACAACACTTCACCCATCAAGATCTCAATGTCCTAAAGATGTCCAAAATGTCTCCCTTCCACAGCAACGCAAAGCATAAACCGCTCTCGCGTCGACTCGATTATTCTGCGCAGTACGACAATTGAAATTTGGAGTCGGATATCTCGGAGCACGCACACGCTAAAATAATTCTTCCGACTGATACTGTTTAGAAACACGACTGCCTCTAAGTTTTCAATACAAACATACCCACTTACTACAGTCAACCAAAAATAATTGTTCAATTTTAGTTTATTGGGCTGCTCACAGCGATAATTATCATCTCACTTTGTGCCCCCTTAGTCACATAACTTATTTGCACAGGTGGTCTTCGCGTGCCTCCCAGTGCCTAATTTTAAGAAAACCATAAAGCTTAGTTTTGAACACCTTGTATTATCAGGCGCAGCCGCCAAGCAAATGGCTGTATTGGGTAACTTCCTTTTCCTATAAGCTCGAAGAAACCGATACCTGGCTTCGATGCAGGTCTTCTTCCTCTTTCTGGGGTTTTATGTGTCAAAACCAGTTCTGATTATGAGGCACGCTGTAGTGGAAGGCTCCGGATTAATTTTGACCACCTGGGGTTCTTTAACCTGCACTACAACGCAGGAACACGGGCGTTTTTGCATTTCGCCTCCATCGAAATGCGGACGCCGCGGTCGGGATTTGATCCCGCGATCGCTTGCTCAACGCCTGAGCTGACTGAGCCACCACGGAGGGCTACAGGTGTTAGTCTAGCCGTATAAAACGCTTGTTTATCGTGAGCAAAAACGGTAAATTTGGGTAAATAAGAAATGCTACTATCATCATCATCATCACCATCATCATCATTGACAGAAGCTGACCCCCCCCTCAGAAAAAACCTGGATCCGCCCCTGGTCGTAGGTGTCGACGCCTCGCGTTGTTTCTTTTGACGGTGGTGAGCTCGTCGGTATCTCGTCGGTGATGTGCCCGTTAGCGATGGCGTTCGCCGCCCACCTGCCTAGGCCTAGCGTCGGGATGCGTCGCAACTTCTTCAAGAGTGCCGACGTGGCGTCCCGAGGAGAATCAAACGTGCCGGTCTGCCGCAGAAGGGGGAGCCTCTCTGGGGTGCCTGGTCCTGCCGTGAGAAGCTGCAGCTCGTCCAGGAGCCTCGCCCGAACTTGCCGAGGTCGACGGCCACACCTTGGACGGCCAGCGTCGCGGACTCAACCAGACCCCCAAGTCTCCCGTCGCCAGAACATAGCTGGAGATGCGACCTTCCTGACCCGGTGCCACGTTGAAACTCAACGGACAGCGCCGTTCATCCCTCGACTATGCCTCGGTTCGTGCGCCTCGCGCGCTCGCGCCGTTCGGAGCACCGGGCATCGCGTGCTCCTCTTCTTTTTCGCGCCACAGGCGGCCTCTTACATGTGACAGTAGCGTGCGTTGGAAAATGTGGCCCGACTATTACTAACTGATTGAACAAGCGTGGTGTGAGCGCGCACAAACAAACATGAATAGACCACACTGAATGACTGCAGACAACGACTGTCAAAACGCTGGCAGCAAGCGCATACGCCGCAGCAACGGGCGAAGGTACGTGCGGTCTATCGCTTCAACGGAAACTGAGCGGCAAATGCACGGCGCATAAAGGTCAGAGCCGTGTGGAGATAAGCGACGGTGCGAACGAGCGACGAGCGCGGTTGTTGGCAGAGTTGAAGTGCGCCCCCCCCCCCCCCCCCCCCCCCGCTCCCTCCGGCGCTGGCTTCCCGCTTCCTTGCTTGCGCGTGGGAGATTGAGTGCGTTCGCTCTCCGTGATAGCGCGCGTCCCCGCACGCTTCCGCTCGGGCATACGGCGCGCGGCGAAGATTTTATCTATAGGGAACCTCACGGCGACGGCAACGGTGACGCCGACGGCATAAATGCGGTTGAAGTGTCCATATAATTGCTATCGCAATAAAAGACGAGGAACGTAGGCCGATCAACGGTACAAACAGCGCTCACGCATCGCGCGGCGGGGCTGTCGAGTCTCCGACCCCACACGCCGTGGGAGCGCCACTCCGCTGAATGCGCGTTGGAGCTGCATTGTGATATACTTGTGCGTTCGTTGGAGCTAAGCAATTTCTACAGAAACACTTTGGCTGTCGAAAAAAAATTGTGACGCGCGACGAGGCAATTACAGGCGAACTGTATATGACGCATCCTCCCCCACCACACACGACTTGCATAGCGCAGTGAGGTGGAGCCCTCGTATACTGCGCTACGATGAATGCCCAACCCTTCCGACGCCGCGCAGGCATGCCAGCTAACAAGTTGACCACCATACCTGAGCGCACACACAAATAATTGGAATGTCCAGCATCGACTCACGCGACCTGCTCGATCTGGTGAGGCTCATGGGGTCTGGGACTGAGAGCACCCTCCTGGCGGGAAGGTGTCACTTTGTACATCAATAAAGAGTCTCTTTCTCATTAGCTGTCAATTAAACTATGGTTGTGCTGTTTTACAACTTTAACCTCCGACATCGGTGCCAATAATCCGATTTCGCAAGATGTGCACGGATATCCAACATTTATTTTCTGATCCGAAATGGACGAGTGTTGGACATAAATTGGCTCGCCAAACCTCAAGATTATGGCTCGGTAGCCGGTATTGTCCTTACGCGAAAGTTCACGTTACCAACACTTGCAAAATTACGAAATTATTTACAACATCACGAAAACGAGGCAGCAGGAAATAATCATGATGTCGTGTGTGAAAAGCTCTGACGTCAATCACTTGAGACCACAATAGCGTAAAAACAGGAATTGTCACACTGAACGCGCTTCAAACAAGGGTCTCGGAATAGCAGCGAAAATTAAATTTCGCGGGAACCTTCCTGTGAAGGGTCAAAACCGGTAAGTAGACCCCGTAAAAAGCAATTCCCTGCGCGATAACAGATTAAAAAAATGTCACAGTTTCGCCCTAAGGGCGAAGCAATGAATGCGATAGCAACGCAGCAATGTCATACCAAGTAAGGTGAGCGGCTTTGGTAGCAATATGAATTGTAGTAAACATGAGCTGATTAAGTAAGCAGGTGTGCTGCGGCGTAAGTAGACCGACATGAAGAGAGACTCGATGACCACGAGAAGGCGCGTGTGAAACGGTTGATGATGATGATGATGATGATGATTTATTGGCATCCCCTTTGAAACGGGGTGGCGACAAACAGTCACCTAGCCTGCTTGATTTAATCAGGTATACTACACATGTTCTTTATCTAGGATTTTTGTATACCTCTCATTATCTTTCTTTTTCAAAAATTTAGCTTGTACCGCTGCCTATGATTTTAAAAGATCAGGTCGTATCGATCTTTTCCCTGCTTTTTTTTCCACCAGTACTCTAATCGTCTCTTGCTGATCTCTACGGCTGATCTGTTTATGTTTCCTTCCACTTTAAACCCAAGCGCTTCTGGGAGTTGCACGTTACCTACGGTTCTCGCTGGGTGGATCCCGTCGCATTCCATTAGGATGTGCTGAGTGGTCTCTGGATCTTTACTGCAGCAACGGTGGTGTTGATGAGAAGCGCTTCCCGTGGGCAGCGCGTGCGAAGGGACACACCTGTAGCGCTGCACTGCCGACCCGGGCAGCATTACATGAGTAGCGTGCGTTGGAAATTGTGGCCCGACTATTACTAACTGACTGAACAAGCGTGGTGTGAGCGCGAACAAACAAACATGAATTGATCACACTGAATGACTGCAGACAACGACTGTCAAAACGCTGGCAGCAAGCGCATACGCCGCAGCAACGGGCGAAGGTACGTGCAGTCTATCGCTTCAACGGAAACTGAGCGGCGAATGCACGGCGCATAAAGGTCAGAGCCGTGTGGAGATAAGCGACGGTGCGAGCGAGCGACGAGCGCGGTTGTTGGCAGAGTAGAAGTGCCCCCCCCCCCCGGCTCCCTCCAGCGCTGGCTTCCCGCTTTCTTGCTTGCGCGTGGGAGATTGAGTGCGTTCGCTCTCCGTGATAGCGCGCGTCCCCGCACGCTTCCGCTCGGCCATACGGCGCGCGGCGAAGATTTTATCTATAAGGAACCTCACGGCGACGACGACGGCAACGGCGACGCCGACGGCAGAAATCCGGTTGAAGTATCCATATAGTTGCTATCGCAATAAAACATATATGACGCGCGGCGCATATATGTTCCTGCCTGCACGTTTCATTATGAACTGGTACATGTGAAGGACACGGTGTAGAATTGTTTTTCGGCGCAAACTGCTACTACGTTTAAATCACAAAAAGATGCAACTTTGACAAAGGGCTTGCAGCATGTGTATGATGTGAAAACGAAAAATATCGCTTGCGACGTACTTGCGCAGGACGTGGCAGCCTCCAACCATGGCATTCGCCTTCTTGGACAAGGCTGTCGTTATCGCCAAGAATCCGTATTTCACGGTAGTATCTCGGGGGCTTGCTACAGAGGCTACAGATAAGGCCGAATCGCAGCGATGGCATTACTTCATCTGCATACGGAAGATGCCTAGGTCGGATATCTAACAGTCACTGTTTGCAAACAAGGCTGCGGTATAAATGAGGCGGAACTCTTATCGGTCATATGTAATAAAATCTTTTTTCACGAAGTTGAAGGGGAGCCAAAATTATGGCATTATATTCATTACTGCCATTCCCTGTGTAAAGGCGAATGCCTTTTCGAAGGAAAGAGCAGGCTTCGTCGTCGGGGACGGACAAGCCTTGATACCAAAAGACAATGCTTCAGCTCGTCTTCATGGTTTCATTTCTTCTTTTTTTCTTTTTCCTGTCCATGCACCGAATCCCGCGTGCCACGCACCCACCTTCAAATCTCTTTTCGTCGGCTTCTATGCGCCGCACCGTGTAGCAGACGACGCTACCACTATACTTGAAACGGGTGTTTCAACACCCTGCAATATATTTACAATGTCGCGCACAAATTTGAACTTGTATAGAAGAAGATGGCTTTTCGGCCAGCAGAACCACTACATGACCACGTGCTCGCTGAACTTCTAATAAAACATCAAAAGAAACTTCGGCGTCCTTAACACACTACTTAGCATCTGACACGATTGCCTTTACGATAGCTGCCTTCTGTTTAAATGTGATGATCTTTCGTTACCGCTTTTAGTTGACTCGTCTATAGCATCGCGAAACCGGCGAAACGGCGACGCGGTTGAATAGGTTGTACGCTGCGACACCAACAATGTTCGTCGTGTGCGAGCAGCACGTGGTACATACAGGGAGGCGTGGACTCTGAAATTGCACCGGCGCAATCTCCGAGGCCACGCCTATAGCTGCACTAACTAGCCTGCGCGGTGCCGCAGTGAGAGAAATTGCGAGGGCGATCTAGAGTCTGCTTATGCGCAACTACGCGTAGTTGTGACAACGACCAGTGTTCGATGGTGGATTCAACGCAAATACCTAAATGTTTTAAACATCGGCACCGAATGTGTGATCTACCCTGCGGAAAGCAGAAGCGAGCCTCCAAGTGTTGGGCAGTTCTTGTTTCGGAGAAAAATCAAGTTTGGTGTATCTATTGGCAGGATAATTTTACTTCGTTGAAACGAGGCTATAAAAACATGGATATCTTCAGGGATTTCAGCGGGAATGTCATTTTGTTGTATACAATAATTTTTATATCCCGTTTCTTGATAAAGAAGTTTCACTGTAACGTATTTGTTAATCTTTTGTCTTACCTTCTCATTGCAGGTGCCAAATCTGAGGTCAAGCATCATTGGAACATGCTGAATTTTCTGCGGGTGCATCAGCCTGTGGAACTGCCTAAGCCAGCTTCCTGAATCATGAAGTCACCAATTTGTGATAACAGAGAGCCACAATGCAAAACTCTAGGAGGTGCATTAGAAACATTTTGCTTGTGTAGTGGCGTGTTACTGATTTATTAAAAATTCGTTGAAACCTTTGGCCACTTTAGCGCTTCATTTGTGGGAATAATCATACTTTATGTTAAGCGTACATGGCTTCGACACGTGTTTACCGCTTTGGTGGTTTTGCCAATATTTCAGTGTTGCTATGGTGGGTTGTAAGAAATCGGCCATAGGGATTGGTGCTGTCGGTAAGCCGAGCTTTTTTCAATATTGCGAGGAATAGAAACATCCTCATTGATTTCTCTATGTAGCAGGTAACTGGGAGACACTAAATTCCTTTATAATTAATGCTATAATGGAAGGGTGTTTTGTGTATCTAAATGCGTGTACGTGCCAAACATCCATGCAAGGAAAACTTCTGTAATAGTGTTGCAGAAGGCTTTGATATTATTCCATCTGCAAATCTAGATCAGTCTTGACAAGGTAAGTAAAATGATATTGGGTCTTCCCGGACCGTAATGCGCAGCGTATGGCGTTTCTAGATCACTGAAGCTAAGCGACATTTCGTTGGATAGTTGACATCGGAAGGAGATAGGCCACCTGGATTACAATATGACCTGATTTAAGCTTCTAGAGACTGTTTAAAATGCCACCTTTGTGCTAGTGCTTCCCCTAGCTGGCAATGGAATAGGTGCTGAACCAAAGTTTGGAAAGGTCAATCCCGTTGTACTTTATATAGTATGTATATATTCACAGTCGTCATGTTTATTGCCTATTTGTTTCTTCACTTTTTTTTCCTCAAGGTGATGACTTGGTAACTTTATGGAATACATTCTGTGTTGAAATAACCTTCGTCGTGTTCAGATTTCACGTCCTCTGCGCTTTAGACAAAGTATAATTTCACTGTCACTATCTTTTATAAATACTTCAAAACAAAATTTAGGGCTTAATTAGCTAAATGCGAGTGACTAGAAAAGGCCATGGCTTAGTTTACCAGTAGATGTTTAAAGCATTTAAAAACGTTTTCATGACATCCTCGAAACGTCCAGCAGAACGTTTTGTAGCTGTTTTCAAAACGTTCCCAAGCTGTCTTGCAAGACATCTTGGGAACGTTTGAACGGCTAGAAGACGGCTAGAAGGCGTCTTCTAGCCGTCTTGTAAAACGTCTGATATCCCAAATTTGGCGGTGCATGAGACGGTCTTAGAGACGGCTACAAGATGTTTTAAGACGTCCGACAAAATTTTGGTGAGATGTCTTGAAGGTGTATTTAATATGTTGCCATAACGTCTCCAAGACGTCTTGTAAACGTTTAAAATGGTTTTAAACACGTCTTGCTTATCTTGTCAATACGTCTCGAAGATGGCTTATAGACCAATGTGTGTTCAGTGGGATATGCCGTCGTCGCGCCTATCTCCCCACTTTACCGACAGGTGGCGCTCGCATCTCGGAGAAAATGTTTTTCGTTAAGCTTAGGCGCGTTCGAAACAAGAAGCGATCTCGAAAATTCCCCAAGGTTAGCCATAACACTCTTTCGTCGAAGCGGCATGAGACTAAGCGAAAGCCGTTTACGCAGTCATTTGCTATGAACGAAGTGAATTCTACAAAAACAACGCCAAATTCAGTTCGAAGTGGGCGACCGGGACCGTAGGGATGGTAATATCGATGAACGGTTAATCGATTAAAAGTATGCGGCAAAAGGATTAATCGTCATTGATGTCTACCTTTAATTTAATCGGTTTAATCGATTAAAGCACTTCGATTAATCGTTTTCCAGACAGTGACTAAAGTCTTGTGAAAATTTTGAAATCGTACTATAGAATGCGGAGTACGAACAACGACAGCTGTTTTCCCTTCGGCATGGTCCCCCTCGAGTGATCATTAGCGACCGTAGCCGTCAGTTCACAGCTGATATTGTTGAAGAACTACGTTTGTGCGCCTCCAACCTGCGACACTCAACGCCTTATCACCCGCAAACCAATGGGCTGACAGAACGCACGAACAGAACACTTGTGAACATGATTTCCATGTACGTAAGCTCGGACCACAAGAACTGGGACGAAGTATTGCCGTTCGTCACATACGCATACAACACCGCGCAACATGAGACCACTGGATACAGTCCGTTTTTCCTGCTTTACGCTCGTCGGCCTAGGTACACTTTGGACACTATCTTCCCTTTTGGCAGTCACGACGACGCTTGTATCGCGGAAACTCTCTGCCGAGCGAAGGAGGCTCGGCGCATCGCTCGATTACGTACTCTAGCTTCACAAAAGCAGTACAAATCCCGATATGATAGTCGACACCGGCAAGTCGCTTACGAACCGGGTGACTTAGTATGGCTATGGACTCCCGTGCGTAAACGCGGTCTATGTCAAAAAAATGTCACAGTTTCGCCCTAAGGGCGAAGCAATGAATGCGATTGCAACACAGCAATGTCATACGAAGTAAGGTGAGCGGCTTTGGTAACAATATGAATTGTAGTAAACATGAGCTGATTAAGTAAGGAGGTGTGCTGCAGCGTAAGTAGACCGACATGACGAGAGACTCGATGACCACGAGAAGGCGCGTGTGAAACGGTGGTGTTGATGAGAAGCGCTTCCCGTGGGCAGCGCGTGTGAAGGGACACATCTGTAGCGCTGCACTGCCGATCCGGGCAGCATCGCATGTGTAGCGTGCGTTGGAAAATGTGGCCCGACTATTACTAACTAAATGAACAAGCGTGGTGTGAGCGCGCACAAACAAACATGAATAGATCACACTGAATGACTGCAGACAACGACCGTCAAAACTCTGGCAGCAAGCGGATACGCCGCAGCGGCGAAGGTACGTGCGGTCTATCGCTTCAACGGAAACTGAGCGGCGAATGCACGGCGCATAAAGGTCAGAGCCGTGTGGAGATAAGAGACGGTGCGAGCGAGCGACGAGCGCGGTTGTTGGCAGCGTAAAAGTGCGCCCCCCCCCCCCCCCCACTCCCTCCGGCGCTGGCTTACCGCTTCCTTGCTTGCGCGTGGGAGAGATAAGAGACTGTGCGGACGAGCGACGAGCGCGGTTGTTGGCAGAGAAGTGCCCCCCCCCCCCCCCTGCTCCCTCCGGCGCTGGCTTCCCGCTTCCTTGCTTGCGCGTGGGAGATTGAGTGCGTTCGCTCTCTGTGATAGCGCGCGTCCCCGCACGCTTCCGCTGGGGCATACGGCGCGCGGCGCAGATTTTATCTATACGGAACCTCACGGCGACGGCGACGACGACGGCGACGCCGGCGAGGTGAATTATAGAATTGCGCGCCTCACTTCCAGTGGGAGACGGTCATCCAAGACCGACATCACGCATGTAGCCAGCCTGAATCCTTTTATTCAACGAAGGCCCCAGTGACTACTCACCCGGAGGGCTTCGTCTGCGACAGGAGCCATGTTACAGTGCGTCAAAAGTAGTGGAGCGGCAGCATCTGCAGCAACAACATTAGGAGAGCAGCGAAGAAGAGAAGGACGACGTGTAGTATCGGCACCCACTTGCCCTCTGCAATAAACGCCTTCTACACACCCCGTAACACTATTGGCCTTCGTGAGGTTAGAAGAACTGGTGAGGCTTACACAGTGCTTCGCAACGGTCACGTCCTCTGCTACAGAGGTCTTCCAGATAAGAGAAAATCCGGGGTAGGATTTATAGTCCATAACAACATAGCGGGCAACATTGATGAATTCTACAGCATTAATGAGAGGGTAGCATTCGTCGTAATAAAGCTGAATAGGAGGTATAGATTTACGGTAGTACAAGGCTACTCCCCAACCTCTAGTCACGAATGAAGAAATAGAACAGTTTTATGAAGATGTTGAATTAGCAATGAGCAAGGTGCAAACTCGGTATACTATAGTCATGGGCGACTTCAATGCAAAAGTGGGGGAAAAGCAGGTTGGTGAGCAAGCAATTGGCAACTACGGCATCGATTCTAGGAATGCGAGAGGAAAGATGTTAGTAGAATTCGCGGAAAGGAATAGGCTCCGAATAATGAATACCTTCTTCAGGAAGCGCAGCAACAGGAAGTGGACCTGGAAAAGCCCTAATGGAGAAACAAGGAATGAAATAGATTTCATACTCTCTGCCGATCCAAGCATAGTGCAGGATGTAGAAGTGTTAGGTAAGGTTAAGTGCAGTGACCATATGTTAGTGAGGTCTAGGATTTCTCTCAATTTGAAGAGAGGAAGAGTGAAATTAGTCAAAAGGAAACACGCCAACCTAGAGTCAGTAAGGGTAAAAGCAGACCAATTCAGGCTGGTGCTCGCAAACAATTATGCAGCTTTAGAAAATGAAGATAAAGACAACATATAAGTAATGAATGAAACCGTAACTAGGTTGACATCAGAAGCAGCAATTGAAATGGGAGGTAAGGCACCAAGGTAACCAGTAGGTAAGCTCTCCCAAGAAACAAAGGACCTAAAGAAACGACAAAACATGAAAATGTCCAACTCAAGAGATCAGATAGAATTCGTTGAACTGTCAAAAGTGATCAACAAGAAGAAAGTAAGGGACATTCGAAATTATAACGTGGGAAAGATTGGGGAAGGCGTAAAATATGAACGCAGCATTAAATCAGTAAGAAGAAAGCTTGGCATAGGACAAGGCAAGATGTATGCACTGAAAGATAAGCATGGTAATATCATCAGCAATTTCGACGGCACAGTAAAAGCAGCGGAAGAATTCTATACTGACCTGTACATTGCCCAAAACAGCCAAGCTACTTTCGTTCGAAATAGTGATGAACTGGATACAAAGGCTCCTTCTATAACTAGCGATGAAGTTAGAAGGGCCTTGAAAGACATGACCAGGGGAAAAGCTGCTGGAGAAGATGGAATAACAGTATATTTAATCAAAGATGGAGGAGATATCATGCTTGAAAAGCTTGCGGCCCTTTATACGCAATGCCTCACAACTTCATGTGTACCAGAGAGCTGGAAGAACGCCAACATTATACTAATCCATAAGAAGGGAGACGTTAAAGAATTGCAGAATTATAGACCCATTAGCTTGCTTTCAGTATTGTATAAAGTATTCACCAAGATAATTTGCAATATAATCAGGACAACACTTGACTTCAGCCAACCAAGAGAACAGGCTAGCTTCAGGAAGCGATATTCTACGATGGATCATATCCATGTCATCAATCAGGTAATAGAGAAATCTGCGGAGTACAATCAACGTCTTTATATGGCTTTCATATATTATGAAAAGGCATTTGATTCAGTAGAGATACCAGCAGTCATAGAGGCATTGCGTAATCAAGGAGTACAGGAGGCATACGTGAATATCTTAGCAAACATCTACAAGGATTCCACAGCTACCTTGGTTCCCCACAAGAAAAGTAGAAAGTTACCTATCAAAAAGGGGCCAGGCAAGGAGACACAATCTCTCCTATGCTATTCACTGCATGCTTAGAAGAAGTATTCAAGCTCTTAGACTGGGATGGCTTAGGAGTGAGGATCAACGGCGAATATCTCAGCAACCTTCGGTTTGCAGATGACATTGTCCTATTCAGCAACAATGGAGACGAATTACAGCAAATTATTGAAGACCTTATTCGAGAAAGTGTAAGAATTGGGTTGAAGATGAATATGCAGAAGACAAAGATAATGTTGAATAGCCTGGCAAGGGAACAAGAATTCAGGATCGCCAGTCACCATCTAATGTCTGTAAAGGAGTACGTTTATATAGGTCAATTACCCACAGGGGACCCTGATCACGAGAAAGAAATTTACAGAAGAATAAAATTGGGTTGGAGTGCATATGGCAGGAATTACCAAATCCTGACTGGGAGCTTACCACTGTCGTTGAAAAGAAAAGTGTACAATCATTGCATTCTACCGGTGCTAACATATGGGGCAGAAACTTGGAGGCTAACAAAGAAGCTCGAGAACAAGTTAAGGACCGCACAAATAGCGATGGAACGAAAAATGTTAGGCCTAACGTTAAGAGACAGGAAGAGAGCGGCGTGGATCAGAGAACAAACAGGATAGCCGATATTCTAGTTGACATTAAGCGGAAGAAATGGAGCTGGGCAGGCCATGTAATGCGTAGGATGGATAACCGGTGGACCATTAGAGTTACAGAATGGATACCAAGAGAAGGGAAGTGCAGTCGAGGTCGGCAGAACACCAGATGGGATGATGAAGTTAGGAAATTTGCAGGTGCAATTTGGAATCAGCTAGCGCAAGACAGGGGTAATTGGAGATCGCAGGGAGAGGCCTTCGTCCTGCAGTGGACATAAAATATAGGCTGATGATGATGATGACTAAGTGAAGGCAACACTAATGGATGATGCTAGAAGTCATAGTCATGAGCATGACTCAGCAAAAATGACAATGACTCAGCGAAAAGAGATTAACACTCAGAGACCACTCAAATGGGTTCTGACGTGGGTACAAAGTGAAGGAAGCACTAAAGGAATCTGGTAGAAGTCATAGTCATCAGCATGACTCAGCAAAAATGACAATGACTCAGAAAAAAGATTAACACTTAAAAACCACTGAAATGGGTTGTGACGTGGGTACTAAGTGAAAGAAACACTAAAAGCTAATGGTAGAAGTCGTAGTCATGAGCATGACTCAGCAAAACTGACAATGACTCAGCGTAAAAAGATTACCACTCGAAAACCACTGAAATAGGTTCGGACGTGGGTACTAAGCGAAGGAAACAACAAAAGGATTGTTGTAGAATCCATAGCCATGGCCATGACTCAGCAATAATGACAATGACTCAGGGAAAAAAGATTAGCACTCAAAAACCAATGGAATGGGTTTGGATGTGGTACTAAGTGAAGGAAAAGGCGAAAGGTCAATGGTTGAAGTCATAGTCATGAGCATGGCTAAGGCTTTCGCCGTAAGGTCGCCTAGGCGTTGCTAAAGGGACTCATGAAGACTCGTGACGTGAATGTCATGACATGCGTGTCATGTAGGTCATGAAAAATCCGCCTACGTATTGGTGCTCTCATAGCCATTACGTTAACTTGGTAGGCTCCCCGCCTACTGCTTCGCATAACATCGATTCCCACAGGGCGTGGGATCTGCCGGCTTTTTAAGTGCGAAGCATGTATTGGCGAACATTTGCTACTTTGACAGTATCTATCTATCTATCTATCTATCTATCTATCTATCTATCTATCTATCTATCTATCTATCTATCTAGCTATCTATCTATCTCTAGCCGCCTACGACTTTGTGCTCTCATGGTCGTTTCGTTGACTTGGTATGTACCAAAATTGACATACTATGACAAGAGTATATGACGAGCATAAATGATATGTCATGACATGAATGTCAGGACATGCGTGTCATGTAGGTCACGAAACAGCCACCTACGTCTTGGTGCTCTCATGATCGTTTCGTTAACTTGGTAGGTACCAAAATTGGTATAGTATGACAGGAGCGTATGTCGAACATAAGTGAAAGGTCATGACATGCGTGTCATATAGGTCATGATAATGACCAAGCGAAAAAGATTATCACTCAAAAACCAATGAAATGGGTTCGGACGTGGGTACTAAGTGAGGGAAACACTACATGATGCTGGTAGAAGTCAGAGTCATGAGCATGACCCAGCAAAAATGACAATGATTAAGCGAAAAAAGATTAACACTCAAAAACCACTGGAATGGGTTCGGACGTCGGTACTAATTGAAGGCAACACTAAAGGATGGTGGTAGAAGTCATAGTCATGAGCATGACTCAGCAAAAATGACAATGACTCAGCGAAAAAACATTAACACTCAAAAACACTGAAATGAGTTTGGACGTCCGTACTAAATGAAGGAAACACTAAAGGATGGTGGTAGAAGTCATAGTCACGAGTATGACTAAGGCATTCGCCCTAAGGTATCTTAGGTGTATCTAAAGGGACTCCTGAGGACTCATGACATGAATGTCATGACATGCGTGTCATGTAGATCATGAAAGAGCCACCTACGTCTTGGTGCTCTCATGGTCGTTTCGTGAACTTGGTAGGTTCCCCGCACACTGCTTCGCATAACATCGATTCCCACAGGGCGTGGGATCTGTCGGCTTTTTTTCTACTGCTTTCAACAGAGCTTCCTTACTTTTTGGTCTTAGTTCATTAATCAGCCTAACGGAAACCTCGTCTAGCCCTGTGGCTGTGCGCTCTCGGCTAACAGCGCCATCTCGGGGCCAGCCGGGTGCGAGCGCCCCATTACACTTTACTGCTGGGGAGCCCGCCGAATGGGACGGCCGGGGCAAAACCTGCCAGCGTACGCAACCTCTGTGGCCATGTTACGAGCGCAAATAAGTAACAGCAAGTGGCGCCACCGCTACAAGTGGCAAAACGAGTACAAACGCCGCCAGGTGCATGTGGCTAACTACAGCCGAAAATATTTGCAAGCCCCCGCTAGCCTTTGCAAGATGGCTTCGGTCATCTTACACGTAACACGATGCCTCGACTGAAGAAGGTGCTCACTGCCACTGAGCTTGCGGCAGAAGCGAAACATCGTCGGTATGCCGCAAAGACAGCTCGAGCCCCTCGCTTAGAGCAGATAAGGTAAGCCCGCCGCGAACGACGAGTCGCTCAAACGAAGCAACGCAGGGAGGCCATCTTGGAGCAGAACCGGACCACCGCTACTCAACGTCGGGCGACGGTGACTCCAGCCGTTAATGCTTGTAGGGTCTCAAACGTGCTCTTGGGACAAAAGCAACGAGAGCACAGTAGTGCAGACAATCACAAAGGTATTTATTGCGCCTTTCATACAACAATATAGCTAGCCGAATTATTTCCAATAGAACATGCCGATGGGCGCGCGACAAACCGAGCAAATCCGACTCACCGCGACCGGATAGTGAGCCAACATGTTCGCCCCCATGCTGGACACGAACTCCTAAACGTTGGCGTCGCGTTCGAACGTTCGTTCGTTCATCCCGATTCCCCGCTCCGAATCCTTTTTCGGGACGGTCGGCGCACGCGCGGAACGACCGCGCAGCTCGCCGACCCCAAGCCAATTCGGAACTACGCGGTTAGGTGGCGTTAGCAGCGCAACACTCGCGCCATCTCTCATACTAATCTGCAAACCATACCACCCGCCGCCGGCGCTTAGCTACGCAGAGACGCTGGATTACCGGAGAGCCATGTGGGGAAGCAACATCAGGGGATATATATATATATATATATATATATATATATATATATAGTGTTATGAGCCAGTTGTCCGGCAGACAAAGAAGATGCTGAAGCATAGAGCCGAAGAGACGAGGAAGACGTGAAACTGTGGTTCGCCATCTTTGTTGTTGTTCCCCAACATTTAGTCTTCTTGTACATAGTGTAATAAACCCCCTTTTCTGTAAATCTCTCCGTAACATCTTGGTGGAGGTGCCGGGGTACATCACCAGCACATCACGGAACTTCGAAGCGGAAATCTCGTGGGCCCTTCGACCATGTCGACTGAGAGGCCCGCTGCTTCAGCTTCGGCTACCACTGCACCGATTGTCTTCACTCAACTCCGGGACCCTGGCGCCTTCTCGGGCACTGACAACAAGGACGTTGAAGACTGGCTAATCGAATACGAATGCGCCAGCAAGAGCAACCGTTGGGACCCGACTCTAATGCTGGCGAACATCATTTATTATCTCGAGGGAACGGCCCGTGTTTGGTTCCGAACACACGAGGAGGAATTGACCAGTTGGGACACTTGCAAGCAAAAACTGCAGGAACTCTTTGGGAAGCCGCTTGGCCGCCAGCGAGCCGCCAAAAAGGAACTTTCGTGCCGGGCCCAAACATCGACTGAACCGTACGTTGTGTACATTCAAGATGTATTAGCACTCTGTCGGCGGGTCGATGACAAGATGCTCGAAGCTGACAAGGTCAGCCACATTCTTAAAGGCATCGCAGACGACGCCTTTAATTTACTCGTGTACAAGGAGTGCTCGACGGTCGACGACATTATAAGAGAGTGCCGACGCTTTGAAGAAGCAAAGAGCCGTCGTGTCTCACAACAATTCGTTCGGCTCCCTAATACCGCCGCTAGCTCATCGTGTGAAGACGTCCAGCCGCCTGGTACCGAAAACTTGCTGCGTCTTGTCCGGCGTGAGATTGAGGCTGCGTCTCCGTCGGTTCCCCCGATACGTTCTTACGACGAGTCCCGCCCGGCAGTATCTCTGATTCAAGCTGTCGTACGCGAAGAGCTGGCGAACGCAGGCATCCGTCCGATCTGTTCTGTAAGTAGCCCTACGGTCGGCAATTTCTTTCGACCTCCCCGCCCACAATCGACCTACCTCCGATACCGCGACCCAAACCAGTGGCGCACACATGACGACAAGCCCATATGCTTTAATTGCAATGGAGTTGGTCATATTTCCCGCCATTGTCGCTATCGTCAGATTTCGTCTCCTCGTCCCGCGTACGCTTACCGCCCAGAAGGCAGCCGGTTCTCGCCTTTTCATGCCCGCAATGACCTGCCGCACTGTGATGTTGCTGCTCCGACTCCACACTACGATCGCCGCTCGCCGTCCCCACAGAACCGGCGTTCTCGCTCACCGATTGCCCGTCGCTCACCGTCGCCATATCCCCGCCGTCCCTCTTCGGAAAACTGACCGGTGCAGCTCCCGGAGGTGATGCTGCATTGACCAACCGACCCGGAAATCCTCTGTTGACCCTGACCACCCGACAAAACCTTTTGGACATAGAAGTGGACGGTGTGCCTGTTTCGGCGCTCATAGACACGGGGGCGCAATTATCGGTTATGAGCGCTCGCCTTTCTCGTCGTCTCCGCAAGGTTCTGACGCCCGCGGCGTCGCCTGTCGTTCGTGTAGCCGACGGCGGCACATCTTGCGTCGTTGGGATGTGCACTGCGCGTGTGAGCTTCGCCAGTCACCAGACCTCAGTACTATTCGCCGTTCTGCAGCAGTGTCCACATGAAGTCATCCTCGGCCACGACTTCCTGAGTACCCATTCTGCCCTCATCGACTGCTCTTCTGGCCTTCTCCAGTTGGAACTTCCTTTTGTACCCGATCTCCCCACCGAGTCACAGCCGCGTTTATGTGTCGCCGAGTTTGTTCGCCTTCGACCAGCCGCCGCGACGTATGTCACACTGACCTCTGATTCCGCCATTTGTGACGGCGACTACGTCATCTCTCCTTCCCTAGACGCTCTTTTAACAAGGCAGGTAGCCCTCCCTCACTCTGTTGTGACTGTTTCTGCGAACCGGGCATGTATCCCTATTCTGAACTTTGGACGGGCTCCACAGTTTCTTCCCGAAGGTATCACGCTGGGACATATAGCACCTTTAGACGCACACGACCCTGTGGCCCTTACTATGGATGCGCCCCTGTCTTCTGGAAGCCCTGACACTGGTACTTCATTTGATGCACATTTTGACGCCATGATCGCCCCCGACCTTTCGGCTGCTCAGTCTGACGACCTTCGTCGTTTGCTAGCCGCTTACAGCGACGTTTTCGATTTTGCTTCGCCCCATCTCAACCAGACAAAAGTTGTGACTCATCGCATTGACACCGGCAACGCCAGTCCCATCCATAGACGTCCTTACAGAGTGTCTGCGGCTGAACGGCGCGTAATTCAATCCGAAGTCGAGAAAATGCTTACAAAGGACATCATCGAACCATCTACGAGTCCTTGGGCGTCCCCTGTGGTGCTTGTCAGGAAAAAAGACAACACCTGGCGGTTCTGCGTCGACTATCGCCACCTAAACAAGATTACTAAAAAGGACGTGTACCCTCTGCCGCGAATTGACGACGCCCTCGACTCTTTGCATGGCGCACAGTACTTTTCTTCTATAGACCTTCGGTCCGGCTATTGGCAAATCGCCGTTGACGAAAAAGACAGGGAGAAGACCGCCTTTATAACACCCGATGGGCTCTACCAGTTCAAAGTTATGCCATTTGGCTTGTGCAATGCCCCCGCAACTTTCGAAAGAATGATGGACTCCCTTCTTCGTGGTTTCAAGTGGTCTACTTGCCTGTGCTATCTCGATGACGTAGTTATTTTCTCGCCTACGTTCTCCAGTCATCTAAGTAGACTCTCGGCTATTCTGCGCATCCTTCGCAATGCAGGCCTTCAACTTAACTCTGCCAAATGCCGCTTCGGTCGCCGCGAGATCACAGTACTTGGCCATCTTGTCGATGCTACAGGTATACGGCCTGACCCTGCCAAAGTTAGCGCCGTTGCCAACTTTCCGACACCTCGCTCTACTCAGGACGTCCGTTCCTTTTTCGGCCTGTGTTCTTATTTTCGGCGGTTTGTGAAAGATTTTGCAGCACTAGCACGGCCCCTCACCTGCCTGCTTAAGAAAGACGCGACCTTTTCTTGGGGTCCTGCACAAGCGTCCGCCTTCTCACAGCTGATAGGAATACTGACATCACCACCAGTGTTGGCTCACTTCGACGAATCTGCGCCCACAGAAGTCCGTACCGACGCCAGTGGCCATGGAATCGGCGCTGTTCTAGCCCAACGTCAGCATGGTCAGGACTGCGTTATTGCTTATGCCAGTCGCCTTCTTTCCTCGGCTGAGCAAAACTATTCTATCACAGAGCGAGAGTGTCTCGCTCTAGTTTGGGCCATCGCGAAGTTTCGCCCTTACCTCTACGGCCGACCCTTCACCGTTATTACTGACCACCATGCTCTATGCTGGCTGTCCTCTCTCAAAGATCCCACTGGTCGCCTTGGTCGATGGGCACTGCGACTTCAAGAATACTCGTATACCGTCGTTTACAAGTCTGGCCGCCTGCACCAGGATGCCGACTGCCTCTCCAGATACCCAGTAGATCCACCAGACGCTGCCCTGAGCGACTCCAGCCCATGTGTTCTTTCCATCTCTCAACTCTTCAACATTGCTGCCGAACAACGCCTTGACGAGTCTCTACGCAAGATCATCGACAAATTGCACTCCCACGCTCCTGATCCTTCCCTCCGCCTCTTTGTACTCCAAAACGACACGTTATATCGTCGCAGTTTACTCCCTGACGGTCCTGACCTGTTGTTAGTCATCCCGGCTCACCTCCGTTCCACTGTCCTGGAGCAGCTTCACGACGCACCAACGGCGGGACATCTTGGCGTGTCACGCACATACGACCGCGCGCGCCGCCGTTTCTATTGGCCTGGGATGTCCCGCTCAGTGCGCCGTTACGTGGGCTCATGCGACCTTTGTCAGCGCCGAAAAAAGTTGACTCTGCCGCCTGCAGGACATCTTCAGCCTCTGGACATTCCTTACGAGCCTTTTCACCGCGTCGGTCTCGATTTACTTGGTCCGTTTCCCCTATCCACCTCTGGGAACAAGTGGATCGCCGTTGCCACAGATTATGCGACGCGGTTTGCCATTACGCGTGCACTTCCCACTAGCTGTGCCACCGACGTTGCAGACTTCTTGCTGCATAACGTCATACTCCAGCACGGAGCTCCTCGGCAACTGCTTACTGACCGTGGGAGACAGTTCCTGTCCAGGGTGATCGATGACATTCTAAGATCCTGCGCGACGCAACATAAACTGACTACAGCCTACCATCCACAGACGAATGGCTTGACAGAACGCCTGAACCGCACCCTTACTGACATGTTGGCCATGTATGTGTCTGCAGACCACCACGACTGGGACGTTGCACTACCGTTTGTGACATTCGCGTACAACACTTCCAGGCATGAGACCGCTGGCTTTTCGCCGTTCTTCCTCTTATACGGTCGCAACCCTACATTGCCTATGGACACCCTGGTGCCTTCTTCTGGGTGCCCTCCCACTGAATATGCTCAAGAGACCATTGCACGTGCCGACCATGCACGTCAAGTTGCTCGCACTCGATTTTCTGAGTCCCAACTCCTCCAGCAGTCTCGCTACAACAGCCACCACAGGACCACCCACTTTGTCCCTGGATCGCTCGTTCTCCTGTGGTCCCCAGCACGACGCGTTGGCTTATCCGAAAAACTGCTCTTCCAGTACACCGGTCCATATCGCGTGTGCCGCCAAGTGACTGATGTCACTTATGAAATCGCTCCATTGCTGCCTTCGTCATCCTCTGCTCCTCTCCGCAAGGACATTGTACACGTTGTCCGTCTCAAGCCCTATCGTGCCCCGGACACCCCTTAATACTTTGTGTGCTAGTTTTTTTTGTTTTTTGTTTTTTTCATGTATCCTTCGTTCACCTGCACCGAGTCGGTGCTTTCGCCGCCGGAGGGTAGTGTTATGAGCCAGTTGTCCGGCAGACAAAGAAGATGCTGAAGCATAGAGCCGAAGAGACGAGGAAGACGTGAAACTGTGGTTCGCCATCTTTGTTGTTGTTCCCCAACATTTAGTCTTCTTGTACATAGTGTAATAAACCCCCTTTTCTGTAAATCTCTCCGTAACAATATATATATATATATATATTGTGAGACGACGCCCGAGACGAAGGCAGAGCTCTTGTATTGTCGCACAGCGCGAGACAGCCCACGAACACCAACCCG